>NC_041224.1:16360232-16402278 GCF_002837175.3 Physeter macrocephalus
GAAAGGCAATCAGAAAGGAAAGGCAATCCTAGCAGCCAGAGCTAGGAAAGCTTGGAATTGATTTTTTGGTATAAACTTTCTGAGTTGTTTTGTGCAATGGTCATTCCTTACACATGTCTTAAAGGTGCCTGAAAGCCTAGTTCAGTGCCACCTTGGAAAAGTGGAGGCCAAGGCCAGAGATGCAGCTTACATGGCCCAGGGCCATGGGGCTCTTCCCCAGCCCTGTCTAGCTAATGAATTGGTGACAGACGCAGCCAGAGTCCCAGATGGGAAGGGCAGGTAGCCACGTCAGTTACCTCATCCACATACCTGGAGTTCTGCCATGATTTTGTCTCCTTCTTCTTCCTCCTCATCCTTTGAGGAGGAAGTAGTGACAGGTGGTGGTGATGGGGCCCAGGCTGAAGCGGGCTCCTCTGCTGGACACTTTGTGGCTCTAGCCTGCAGGCTTGGTCCAGCATCTTCACTGCTTGCCTGAGAAAGATTCAAACCACAGATACTGGCTTAACACCCCCAGGTGCTGGCAAAAGAGGGACAGATCGCAAAAGAACACACGTTCTCTCACTGCCTGGTGCACTGGCTTCCTAGTTCTTCAAATGGAGCTGAAAGGCTGCTTTGTCTACTTGCATTTAGTTTGGGTTTTTCTTTGCCCAAGCAAGGTGTCATTTTGGCAAACGGATTGAAGAATTATAATAAGATTGTAACTTAACTTCAGTGCCTTTAAGACAGGCCCTCCTTGTAAGTTGTATTTTACATTTAACATACATGACAAAACTTGCCAGGTTAAGTGGAAGTTAAAGCTCTCTGCACTTCTTTCTGAAGACTCCCACAACTGTGTTAGCTAATCTCAGTTACCTTTGTAAGATGATCTTTCTTTTGCTTGCCCCTCGGGCCCCCGTTTTCAATCTTACGTGCTTTGCATCTCAGCTACAAGTCAAGTAAGGGTAAAACTCCTCGTGCTGAGTCTAGTCCTAGAGCACTGGCTGACGTTTTCCCATCTGTGCAATTTTGTGCAATGGTCATTCCTTACACGTCTTAAAGGTGCCTGAGAGCCTAGTTCAGTGTCACCTTGCAAGAACACAGTGCACCCTAGTTCAGTGGCACTGCCTTGGAGACCTAGTTTATTCTCTACTTCTCTTCTCTGCCTCACTACTTTTTATGTTCTAAATGAGAGCAGAGAAGACTTTGTCTAAGGGCAGCATCTGAACCCAGAGACCAGTTTACCAGGGCTTCACCCATCAGACCTTTGTGCTGGCATTCTCCTTCCTGCTGGTGTAGACCACATCGCCGGACCTCGTGGTGGTGAGCCCTGATCCTGGCAGGTAGCTCCTCCGTGGAGGTGGGGGAGGACGAGGCGGGGACTTAGCCCCCAGCTTGTCCAAGTCCTGTTCTGAATTTGGAGAGTCTTCTGGAAAACAGTGTGTCATTGCAAAATCATCTTTCGAGATAACATCCAGAAAGTCCAATGTATTTCTAGAAACTCGATGCAACCTGACTTAAAAATTTCTCTATTCTCTCCATAGCGCAACAACTGAAAATACAGGCCCTGAAGCCTGACTGGCTCGAAGTCCCAGAAAGGCCCTGCACGAGTTAATTAACCTCTCTCTGCCTCAGTTTTCCCATCTGTTAAACGGGTATTCTAATAATATCATCTCCACCAGGGTGCTGTGAAGATCAAATGGGCTTGATATACATAAAGCATTTAGAAGAGTGCTTGGCTTATAGTAAATGCTATGCAAGTATTACCTATTATTATTAAACAAATCTCTTGTTACCCCAAAAAGTGGAGTGTTACTTGGAGAGATGAAGGGTCAGAGCTCCCTGCATGGCTTCCAGAGCCTTCACCCCTGAGTCTGGAAAGCAGTGTTGGCGGGAAGCATTCACGTAGAGGAGGTTAGAGTAGAATCTGGCCCAGGAAGAGCCAGAGGCAGATGGGGGTCAGAGGACAAAGTCAGGGAGAAAGTGGATCTTTATGGTCAAGGTTATGTGGTTAGAAAAGGTTCTCCGCTAAGAAAAGGAGGCAGCAAATGCAGAAATGAGAGAATTATAAATCAGTATTGACACCAAAGGCTGGGAGATGAGATGAAGCTGTCTGCTGAGCTTTCCCCAGAAAAATGCCCCGAAAAAGGCATTTCTTTTTCAAAACGCAAAGAGCGTCACTCCTGCCCTTTACCAACACTCCACCCAAGAGCTCACAAAGGTGGTAAAACCAGCAATTCGGGATCAGAGCTTCCAGCTGGCCTTTGTCCCAACTCTGGGGACACACAGGCCTGCCTGGCCTCCCAGGAGTGTGTGTGTCTTTTCTGAGCAACTGAAACAGAGTTGTTTAGAGGAGGTGTTTGAGGACTTCCTACTGAAAGCTGTAACGAAGATTTGGCTAAGTCATCAGGGTGACAAGCCAGTGATTATTTGTAGCGGGCGGCTCCTGTCTTATGCAGAGGGTGCCAGGTTACAGGGCACCAGCACCTCTGGGACATGTGTCTTGTCCGAGGCCAGCAGCTTGGCCTCGGGATGGCTGCCTCTGGGGACGGGCACAGGCTGATGGGCCCTAGAGGTGGGCTCTGGTCTCCCTCTCGTGTGTAATGACGAAGGTTCCCTCTTTGACCAACTTGAGATACACTGGGCTGCAAGTAAAATAATGTCTGTCCGTAATTTTAAGATGAGAATAAGGCACATGGTTTGCAACTGGTTGAAGATTTAGCAGGTTGAGTTTTTTAACAGCTTTTTTATATTATTATTGACACGCTGATGCTTAATTTCCATAGTTTTGGTTGGTTAAATATACCATCTAATAATTTTGATTTAAAAAATGCGATTTCTCCTTGTGATCTAATATATCCCTCTGGGAGCTCATAAAAGCTGACGTTTTCTAAGAAAACCTCTCAATTTAAACGCAGGTCTCATATTCTCCCAGCTGGTGCTGTGAAGGGTCATAAATTTGTAGGAAAGGCAGAAGCTGGGGAGCTACAACATTTTTCCTTAGTGAGCATTGTTCTAGATTCCTAACGCAGAACACAGTTTCCCTACTATGTTTATAACTAAAAAGTAGTAGTCAAGAAAACAACAACAACAAAAACTAGTAGGGAGGCTCTAGGGACACCTGGGGCTTGTTTTTTCCATTTCATTCTTTTTCTTTTAATTTATAAGGTTTTCAGGAAGTGAGAGATTGGTCCCACTGGCCAGCATGTGCCTATGTGGGTGGCACCACACTGACCCGAGGGCGAGCAGCCCACAAAGCTCTGGTCGCGCCTCACCTGAAGGCTCTAGCTTGTCCACTGGAGCATCGCCCTTTGGCTGTGGGCCCGAGGCTGGCGGCATCTCCAGGTTTGGAATTGACTTCATAATATTGGCCTGGGCTTCTTCTAGGAGCTTCTCAAACTCTTTTCCGTTATAGTGGTCCAGATTTTGCCGTTTCTCTTCCCATTTCCTTTCTGCCTTCTGAAGGACAACAGCAAGTAAAGAAAGTTTTGAGATTTCATGTCGGGGTGGGAGGAAGTATAACACAGTTAAAGTGTTGGTAAAGTGATGCTCTGGTTTCTGTGTCCAGGGACACTTCTGCACATCAGACAAACCTGACCCTTGTGCTGCCTGCTACATGTTTTAAACAGGCTGCCGCTGAAGCCCAAGTGGTATTCCTTCACAGAGACGCAAGCTCAGAAACCCAATCATTCATTCATTCAATTATTACTGAGCACTTACTACATACTCTGCCAACACTCATGGCAGGGACACAGGGACATAGGCACTCAAAGGCATGTATCCCATAACTAAGGTTTTGTTTTTCTACACCGAGTTTTCGTTGTAGAGGAGATGTTCAAAGAAACAGAAACAAACACCAAAACACTCACTAATCCTATGTCTTAGTTCCACTGCTGTCAAAGAATTGCTATATGATCTTCTGGGTCACATTCTCCTGTTTACAAAACGAGGGGCTATTGAGATGATCTCTAAGCTCCATCAGGTTCTACAGGAGGGAGAAATATATAAAATGCATTTTTAAATACCCGTACATTTTTTCAAAGAGCATTTTCCTGTCATTTTGAGATGCCGCGTTAATCATTCCAGGAGGACAGAGTGGAAATAAGCACCAGGATTAGTGGAACCCCATAATGTCAGAATTGGAGAAGACCCAGGAGATCACAGAATCAATATATTTTACACACGAGAACACACGGGCCTGGTGAGACGAAGGATCTGCCCAAGATTCACTCTCTCTGAGTAACAGCGACCACTGTCACCAACCTTATCCTCCTCTATTTTTCCTTCGTAGCATTTATTATCACCAGAGCCTGGGCTTGGTCCCTTCTGTTCACTGCCAACCCCAGAGCCTATGAAGGCCTGGCACATACTAGGACTCAGTAACATCTTTTGAGTGAATGAAGCTCCGTAGAGGAGCTGTCAGGAAGACTCAGGCCTCCTTATTGTGGATCAGAGCAGTTCAGAGATGACTTGTAAGTGTGCCGTCAAAACTTACTTGAAATACACACGTAACAATGGTAACTATGCCTAGTGGGTTCTCAACAGACATTTTTAAATAAAAGAATCATCCTTCTGACATCCTTTAAGTGTAGAGATGTTTGAAGTGGCAGATCCACTAATTTTCAGGAGGAAATGTGTTTTTGGTCCCCTCCCTGACTCTGATAGGCAGAATCATCATCAGCCAATCACATTCCACCCCATCTTATGCATTTTGTAAGCAGCTAACTTGGATTAGGGGGCACAGCCACTGACTCTGGAGCAGAGGGGAGCTACCTAGTGTTCAGAGGCCTGGTGGCCATGACTGCGGTCTTAGTGGTTTTAAGAGGTCACATCTCCTCCTGAAACCAGAGTTATCCACCACTGACTTGCAAGAGAGGCGGGAGTGCCTATAGGACCAGGCGGCTAAGGACCCAGTAATGAGCGGAGGGAACACTTTAGGGAAGAGGAAGGAGAGAGCCAGGGAAACACAATGTGCTCCTTGAGCACCTACACCAGCTCTTGATGAAAAGACTATTTAAGAACACAGCAAGTTTTCTCTCTATAGTGTGTGACATTCTTTCTCCCTCCTTCTGAGACTTCTGTAACAACTTCCCATCCTGCACCCTTAATTCGAGACCCACTACCTTAATCTAGTCTGCATATTGTTTCCAGATTAATTTTCTGAAGATGCCATTTCTTATCACTGGTCCAAGCTACAGCATTTCTCTGATACCCAGGAAATGAACCTTGGCCGGCCCCACGGGAATGGTGAGTAAGCTGCCCCAAACCAGCTTCTAGACTGTTCTGCCAGCCTTATCTCCTCTTTCTTGTTCCACTTAAACTGGTATATCCGAGGGTCCAGCCTTTGCCCCAGGATCCCTCTATCCTAGAATGTTCTTACCGCCCTCTGCTTACCCAGATTCTACTTCATTTTCAAGGTCACTGGCAAACCCTCCCCAGCTCACACTGGCTCGGGAGGGCTGACTGTCACCCTTCTTCCCGCCAGCATGGTCACTGATGTCCGCAATGGTGGGAGTCTTTCCACCACAGAAACTGGCAGATACTACAAATCAGGCTTCTCCCATCAGAAGGCCGGTTGTTAAACACTTAACAGCACACCACTGCCTCACCTTCCTACAGGTTGGGTGCCTGACCCTTGTCTGAAATCTGATGGCCTCTCTCTCTCTCTCAATCTGGCCGTTGAAACCCATTTACAGTTTAAAAAAATCGATACGTATATAAAAGTTATATATATTTTTGATAATAATATAAAATTACATATATTTTTGATAAAATATATGTTCGATAAAAATATATCTTTGATACATATACGCATTATCTCCACAACCAGACTGTACACTCTTGGAAGGAAAGGACCACATCCTTTCCTCCTTTACAGAATTACGAAAAATGGAAATAGGACTCTACCTCGATAGACACCGCCCTGTTCTTGGCACTCACACTGTGGATTTCGTCCATGAACAGGCTCTGCACGGAGGAACCATTCCCGGGCATCTGCGGGGACTGCAGAGCTGAGGTCACCTCCTGTGTGACAGCGGGAGGGCTGGCCGGGTGAGGCCCGGGCCCCCCTGGCAAGTGCTGGGCAGGGTTCAGCAGCGCAGAGGAGAGCTGGGACGGCTGGATGACCACAGGAGAGCTCTGTGCGTGGTGAACTGTCAAGGGCACCACTTCCGACTTCACGTCGCCGGGGACGCCCGCACCGGGGAGGGGCTGGCCCGAGGCGCGGGGAGCCTCCTCCTGGGCCTTCGGGACTTCTGCGGCCGTGGGCTTTTCCATCACGACATACTGTGCGGCCTGGGCTGCATCTGTGCCTTTCAAGAGCCCGTCAGTGACATGCCTGGGAGAAACCACGCACAGCAGCATGAACTGGTGAACTAGGTAACGTGCGTTTTAGTTGTATGGTATGCTTGAGTGCCGTGTCATCCCAAAGCCAGGCAAGGTTGTGTTGCAAAATTAAGATTGATTCTAAAACCCAGAGTAGCAGCTTAAGAGTTGAGGGTTCCCATAGCAACCCAATTGCCTCCTAGTTATCTCTGGCAGCTTCTTTCCTACTTTTTCCCTCAGGACATGGTCGATCTTTCCCTTTCCACGTGCACTGTTGTGTCTAGACTGACGCAATCCTGTCACCGTTTGGGGGGTGGTGACATCAAGTGGACACACGATTCTAACAATAACTCCTGCACCCGATCCGGGCAGCTCTCATAGATGCTCGGTTTTAACCCAAAGCTTCCTAAACCCTCCATTCTCTCCTCCTTTCACTGCTACACATCTTGGGAGGGTGGTTTATATGCCAGTTCCTTTTGCTTTGCTCTTCCTACAGCTCAGCCTGGTGCCATCTGGCTGCCCCACCTGGACTTGACCAGCCTTTCTGCAACATCAAGAGTGACTTCGAATCTAACCGCTGGGTTAGTCCTCCTCCTCTGCTTTGGGGGCGGGGTCAGACAGGCTTGTGTTTGAGCATCAGTTCTACCATGTTCTAGCTCTGTAATGCCGGGAACTTCACCTTTGTGAGCCTCAGATACTTCTCTGGAGATTATAATAATGATGGTGGCGATGCTGGTGACAGTGCTGTCCAATGCCTTCCTCAGGGCTGGGCGCTACGATCAATCAATGTAGTTACATGGAAGACTTTGTCACACATGGTGCTCCACCCATAATTTTTAATTAGTCCCTCATTCCCTTCTTAGCAAAATGCTCTTTTTTTTTTGATTCGAAAGACATTGCTTTCTACGACTCTCCTCTTCTATTCACGTCTTTGTTTCTTTTGCTCTTTACCTACCCCGTCCCTTCAATCCCCAATCCCTAAGGGTCCCTTTCCTCCTCATTCTATCATAGTCATCGCTTCCATTTTCAGTAATCATCTTCATGAAGGCGACTTCCATCTCTAAATCTCTCCTCCCTCCGAGTTAGGCAGGGACTCCCTTAACTCTGCCTCTTGAACTTCGGTCCACATTCTAAATGCCTCATGGGCAGCTCTGTTTTGCTATCCTTTCAGCATCTTCCCAAGCCGCTAAGTTGCTCTGAACTGTGACTGTCACCCGCTCTGTCTTCTCTATCAATCAGGCACCAGGACATGTGCCTGTCCTTGGGGTCGTGCATATTCCCACCTTCCTTCTTGCGTCTTCCACAGTGCTGAGTGTACAGTATGTCATACAGGAAAGATACCAAGAAAAGATTAATAGGTCTGTGATGGGCAGCTAATATTTCTTCTATTATTTTTATTGTTAAAGTTAACTGTCTTTATCTATCAATCATTCCCACCACTGAGCATTTATGGGACAAAAAGTCCTATAACATTCAAGACACACAATCCCATCTTTTTTTTAGATGGAGATAAGACAAATACTGAGCTTCAACTGTGCTGGCGCTAAAATCTTTTAAAAATTGTTTTTCAGGGAAGAGGAGGGAGGGTGGGCAATGTTACCAGCCAGCCTGCTCCCTCTTTAAACACTTAATAAGGATGGTTTGTTTTAGACTTTGTGGGTGGGTTACCACATTTAGGTAAGAGCTTAATTAAGAATTCTTTGAACATATTTTTATCCTACTGGAAGAAAAAGTTCACTCTGGCAATTTAAAATGAGTGAACCTATGAGAAAATGCAATTCAGGTACAAATTCTTCCTGTACCCAGGCAGACGAGGTCTCTGCAGGAAGAGGTCGTCGTTGTTTTAATTCAGATTATTTTTGGCATCCAGGAACTCACCTAGGTGATTATAGAGCACTCTGTAGTGTTTGTTAGCATCTCAAAAGAGGTTCTTTGTGAGGTCACTGTTACTAGAAAAATCTCACTTGCTCCTAATGGCTAATAATTCATCTAAAAGTCAACTGCACATTTAACATATTTCTCCTACAAACCTGATCAAAAGATTATAGTGATTGATTAAAGATTATTAGTGATTAAAATTCTCCCAAGAATTTATATGTTACTTCTGCTTGTGACCTGCTCTCAAATCTGGTCCAAGATCTAAAGGGTAACATTTCTGTAATTTCCAAGTTCTACTTAAAGAAAAGGAAAATTCAGGACTGCCACTTTGGGGAAGTGGTTCATGTGTGGTCGTCGTGTCTATCTCCCACGTGGGAAAGGGAGTTTTGTAAGGGCGGGGGTCCTGTTTGGCTTATTGTTATATCCTTGACACCTAACACCACGAGGGCTGGAGCCGACAGAACGTCCAAATACGGCCGGCTGCCTGGCTGTGAGATCAGAACCAACAAGAAGTCTGGCGTCAAACTATCCGTTCTCCCGCCAGCCCCGCCCCCCGCGAGCCCCAGGAAGCCCCGGTCACCTGCGCAGCGTGGTCAGGGCGTCGGTCATGCCGCGCACCCTCTGCAGGAGACTGTCCAGCCTGTGCGGCTCCTCCTTCAGAAACCGCACGGCCTCCACTTCTATGCGCAGGATGGCTCGCATCTTGTTTTGTAAGGTTGGAAATTCTCCTGCGGGCCAAGAGCAGCTGGTGAGTGTAGGAAAAAGCCAGAGCGGCAAGCCGCCTGTCCCGAGCCCCAACTCTGGACAGGGTTGAGAAGCGTGGGGTTCACCCACCACAGGGCAGCTCACGTGCCTTGAGGCCGGGCTGGGCTCCGCGTGACCTGGGCCAAGGCAGAGCCCCCAGGCCGCATTTCCTGCCTGTATGTCTGGGATAAGCTCACGCGGCCCTTGGGTTGTGTTTAATGAATTTGGTACAGGTGCCTGGTGCGCTGAAAGAGCCCAGAGAAGAGAGATGGTTCTTAAGAGTCATTCAGTCCTAAAGATTACAGCCACCACTGAAATATCAGCTCCCAGAAGGCAGGGATGCTCGCGTGTTTCGTTCAGTGACATATCCCAAGTGCCCAGAACAGTGCCTGGCACACGGAGGTGTTGGATGAGTAGCTGCCCATGTGCGCGAATGAATCCTTCACTGTCTGATGGATTTGCAAACACCCCAGGAAACAGGCTTCAGACTCCCCCCGCCCCCCACCAAGGAGGACACTCACCTTTCAGGGAAGCTACTGCCTCTCCCACCTGGTGCAGGAGGAAAGCCCCGTCTTCCACGTCCTTGAGAGGAACCACGCGGCTGGCCAAGGCGGAGCCCTTCTTTAAACCTTCAACGAAGTCTTCCAGGTCACTGGGGGGAGCGCGAACCACAGATGGCGTGAACGCTGGGGCCTTCAATAAGGACAGTGCAGGGGCAGAGGGACCCCTGAGCCTCCCCTCCTGTACCGCGTCCTGGCCGCTGCCCCCACGCCCACGGAGGCGATGGAAGCAGCCGGTACAGGAGTAGCTTGGTCTGGCTTAAGAGATTCTGCTGAGGTATGAGGCAGGTGCGAGGCCGTTTTCCCGGGGCTGTCCCCGGGGAGGCCCAGGTTGGCCGCCTGGCTGACCAAGGACCCACTCGTCGCTGACGCCGACTAAGGGAGGGGGTGTGCGCTCGGCGATGTGACAGAGGAGAGGGAGGGAGGGAGTGGAAGGGGGAGCCCGATGGCTTTCGATCAGCCTTCTCCACCTTGGCACGTGGCCTTCGGGGTCAGGTGATTCTTTTCTGTGGGTGTGGGGGGCCTGTCCTGGGCACCGTAGGATGTTTAGCAGCGCCCCTGGCCTCGACACACTAGATGCCAGGAGCAGCAACCATATGCCGACAAATTGGACAGCCTAGAAGAGGTGGACAAACTCTTACAAAGGTGCAACCTTCCGAGACTGAACCAGGAAGAAACAGAAAATATGAACAGACCGATCACAAGCGCTGAAATTGAATCCGTGATTAAAAAACTTCCAACAAACGAAAGTCCGGGACCAGACGGCCTCACAGGCGAATTCCAACAAACATTTAGAGAAGAGTTAACACCTATCCTTCTGAAACTATTCCCAAAAATTGCAGAGGAAGGAACACTCCCAGACTCATTCTATGAGGCCACCATCACCCTGATACCAAAACCAGGCAAAGATACCACAAAAAAGAAAATTACAGCACTGATGAACATAGACGTAAAAATCCTCAGCAAAATACTAGCAAACCGAATCCAACAGCACATTAAAAGGATCATACACCATGACCAAGTGGAATGCATCCCAGGGATGCAAAGATTCTTCAATATCCACACATCAATCAGTGTGATACACCACATTAACCAATTGAAGAATAAGAACATGATCATCTCAATACATGTGGAAAAAGCTTTCGACAAAATTCAACACCCATTGATGATAGATGCCTCAACACCCATTGATGATAGATGCCAGTAGCAACCTCCCCTACTTGTGACAAACAAGAATGTCTAGAGGCACTGTTAAATGTCCTGAGGGGAGGGGAAGAACTTGCCCCTGACCGAGAACCTCTGGTTTATACCAATTGTCCTGTCAATAAGGATTGAGTGTCCTCTCCAGGCTACAAAGAGAAGAAGTGATCACAGATCTGATTTCTGGGGTGTGTGTGCACACACTTACACATACCTCTTAGGGTACTGCCAGTTCCAATAGAACTAAATTGAGGTCTCCTACTTCAACAGACAAACACACCAATAATAACATCCTGTCGCCTCGGCCCATTAATAACCCCACCCTAGATGGGGTGCATCCTTGCATTTTGCCTGTAAATCCAACAATAGAAAAACCCCTCTTAAAGAAACAGGAAAAGAGCTTTGAAGAACCGCTAGAGTTGAAGAACCACTAGGTGGCAGCAAGCGAACATCTATTCCACTGCCAGAGCCTTGAGTGTCCTCGGGCAGGCAGCAGGTTGAGAAAAGTACAAACTTCCAGTTATAAGATAAATAAGTACTCGGGGGTGTAATGTACAACACGATCAATATAATTAGCACTGCTGTAGGTTATATATGAAAGCTGTTAAGAGCGGAAATCCTGAGGTCTTATCAGAAGGAAAAAGTCCTTTTTCTATTCTTTAATTTTGTATCTTCATGAGATGATGGATGTTCACTAAACTTACTGTGGCCATAGTTTCAAGATGTGTGTAAGTCAAAGCATCACGCTGTACTTAAACTCTTACAGTGATGTATGACAATTACATCTCAATTAAGCTGGAAGGAAAAATAATTTAATTGGCAATTCTATAATAAAAGTATTAAAAGGCTATGTTTTTTTAAAAGAACTTTTCAAGAAGAACCTTGAGATGTAGTTGTAGACAATCGGGCTCTCCCAGAAATGCTGCAGCCAAATAACAGCCTTTTTCCCTCATGGTGGGTGATTAACTGTCTATAAAGGCATGAACTAAATAAGAATTTAGAGGCTACTCTTGAGATGACGCACAGTCGTCCAATTTTCTTCTTCAGGAAAATAATAAGTAAGTCAAACGGATTTCTTCCTCTAGCCTGCTACTGAGAGCGGTATTCTAATTATAATCAGGCACATTGGGTTGGCATCTGAGGTGACACAGGCTACAGCTCAAATATCAAATAGGTGAGAGAGCATAGTACTCTCCATCATGCGGCAGGCTTCTGGTGATTCTGGTCATGAAAAGAATTTGGAAGCTGCTCCTTTACAGTCCCATTTTGGGAGGTTTAAGCTTTCCAAGAAACAACAGAATTACCTATATACAATGGCATACTCCTCAGCCATACAAAAGAATGAAAATTTTGCCATTTGCAGCAAGATGGATGGATGTGGAGGGCATTATGCTAAGTGAAACGAGTCAGAGAAAGACAAGTACTGTATGATATCACTTATAGGTGGAATCTAAAAAATACAACTAACTAGTGAATGTAGCAGAAAAGAAACAGATTCACAGATACAGAGAACAAACTCGTGGTTACCAGTGAGGGGGGGGAGGGGGGAATGTAAGGGTTGGGGAGTGGGAGGTACAAAACCAGTGGGTGAAAGATAGGGTACAAGGATGTATTGCACAACATGGGGAATAAAGCCAATATTTTGTAATGACTATAAATGGAGTATAACCTTTAAAAATTGTATAAAACATTTAAAAAATAATTTTTTAAAAAAAGGCTTCATGAAACTCAAAAGAAAAAATTACCAACACTAGAAGAACCCACGCAAATGATTATTCATTATACTAAAAGGTGAAATTGTTCTATGATAAATCTTCGTCGCATAACAAAACCTACATTAGCATAAAAGACGGGCCTGCCCCAGTGACTGGGGCGTAATAAAACTCTGCTCATTTCAATAGTGGGACTTGATAGATGCTTTCAATAAGAACCTCACGGAAGATGGGTAACATTCAAGGAAGCATCTTTCATTCTGGATCAGACATACTTGACATTTAAATTCTTCTTTTGTGATTTTAACTACCGTTGAATAATAGGATAATTTTGGCGCTGTGTTATTTTGGCTATTAGTTTTAATTTATTGCGATTAAATGCAGACTTCCCATTTATCACTGGATTGTGCCACTGGCTCCTTTTAATTTTGTGCGTTGCCAAGCCCTACAGAACAGTGTGAGGCTCCGGCTTCAAAGAGACTAGCTCAGACTCCTGAGGACTGTTGAATTTCCGGGGCCTGGACGGAGGGGCACTGGCTAGGTGCCCATGGATACCCAGAACCAGCAGAACTCTAACTGTACACAGTGGGTGCTCAAACTCTAACTGTTACACAGTAGGTGCTCAATAAAGAAAGAGGCTGAGAACACCGTCTAGGAAGGGCCTCCTCCTTGGCAGAGACAGGCTTGCCTTCCAGGTTGGACAGCTAAGCACGCAACAAGGGGCCGCACTCACCACAACCTCCGGGCGACCTTTTCCTCTTCGTGCAGATATTTCTGCCTCTCCTGCTCCACCAGGACCCGCTGCCGCTGCACAGGGTCCTCCAGTCTCTTCAACGTTCCAATCACTTTGCTGCTGATTTCCTGCTCAGCCTTCCTCACCATCGCCCTCAGCAGCTCCTGGTTCTGCAGCTGTTGGACAAAAGAAACCACCCTCCGTTGGCTCTGAGGGCTGACGCGGGGGTGCCGGAGCTGCCTGACAGGCTCCAGGCGCCGGGTTTGGATAAACAGCTCCGCAGCAGAATCTCTCTTTATTTCAGTGAGAGAGGGAAGGGAGCACAGACCATATATACTATTGCGGCTTCAGCCAACGTCTGAGTTTTAGCAGCCAACTGACAACCAGACTTCCACGTCCCTGTCTGCAAAAAAAAAAAATAGGGTCCTTTCTATACGCTGGTAGTGCATCCTGGCAATGGGTGTAAAGTCTCATTGACATGTTTTCCTAGGGAGAGCCAAGAGTACCAGCTCTGGAGCCAAGCTGACTTTGGATCAAACCCTAAACCCTCTCCCGGATTCACTGTGAGACTCTGGGCACATTCCTTATCTCTAAGGATGGGGATTCACTTCCTTTGCCAGGGCTATTCTGAAAATTAAATGAGATACTGTTTGGTACAGAAAGGTACTCAGCAAAAGTTGACTGGAGTGTGGACTATTTCAGCGTATCAGTTAAAAGAGAATCTGTGTCCCTCTTGTTAATGGGTCCATGGACCAAATGCCCTGTAATCACGGACCATCAAAACACAGTACTTGAGGATGTGGCAGGGGGAAGGACTGGGAGCTTGGGATTAGTAGGTGTAAAGTATTCAATATTATATATAGGATGGATCAACAAGGTCCTACTGTACAGCACAGGGAACTACATTCAATATCCTGTGATAAACCAATAATGGAAAAGAATATATTAAAGAAAAGAATGTGTGTGTGTGTGTATAACTGAGTCGCTTTGCTGTACAGCAGAGACGGGCACAGCACTGTAAATCAACTCTACTTCAATAAAAAAAATAAAACAAAAAACTCCCAAAACACAGAACTTGATGTTGACGGTGGCAGTGATAATTTCCAGACGAGCCCAAGGCACTTGGCAATTAACTAATTTCCCTGGATTATACGCTTGCTTGCATACATGAGACCACAATTTCCATAGAATTTTCCATGTAGTTTCCAGAGCACTCTTGTTTCTCACCCCAGAGTATGGGATGTGTGAGTTTGAATCCAGGCTTCAGATCCAGGCTTTGAATCTAGCCAAACACTTGAGTACTGTTTCCAACAAGGCGTTAAGTGCTTTCCTGGGGCTGGACAATTTTCTGACAGCACATACATCAAGTGAGTTCATTCAATCAGCCTCAAAGCCAGTAATTATATTATACCTATTATATTATCTAAAGTTCCCCTGAAATTCCAATAAGCTGTTATTGTTTTCTTCGTTTTCTGGTTTCGTGCACTGTGTATCACCTCACAGGAATAACGATGCCTCTGACAACTGTCCATCAGCTGTGCAAACAGAGCAGAATTACCATCTGACCGGGTTACCTACCACCCGCTTGAAACCTCATCATGGCTTCCATTTTCTCTAAATGAAAATAAAACGTTTCAACGTGAACCAGTCAAGCAAAACCACCATCATGTTCGAACATCAACATGGCACCACGATCAACTGGCCATCCAGAGAGAGGCTGCCCGGGTTCATTTCCGAGTTTTCCCACTTAGTGGGAAATTAGTGCGGTTATGTTACGGTAAGTCCCCTACACACAAATCTTCAAGTTGTGAACTTTCAAAGATGCGGACGTGCCCCTGTATGCCAACTGTTGTACGGGACTACTATACTTTTCAAGGTACTGTACTGTAAGATTAAAAATGTTTTATTTTTTGTGTGTTTTTTATGTATTATTTGTGTGAAATGTATTATAAACCTATTGCAGTACAGCATTATATCGCCGATTGTGTTAGCTGGGTACCTAGGCTAACTTTCTTGGACTTACAAATTGGACTTACGAACGCACTCTTGGAACGAAATGCGTTCGTATGTAGGGGACTTACTGTATTAATCTCCCTGTGTCTCTCCAAAACAAAAAAAGGGATAGTTATAGTTCATATCTCACAGACTGGTAATGGAGCTTCGAGAGGCAATAAAGCGCTTGCAGTCATGCCTGGCACAAACCGAGCTCTCGGTACACATGATCTGTTGTCATCAGGGGGCATCCCCCTGGGGGCGGGACCTGCTGGTCTGTCTGGGAGGGAACCAAATAAAAATGTGCTACCCTTGGGTTACCTCCTCTGTACGACTCATGATCGTGGTCTCACACTGTTCTTGCTAATAACATCTTTCTATTAAGGTCTTAAAAACAGTCAGTCCACTGCTGACAGGCAACACGTTTGGAGACGACGCACAGACGGCGACTTCCCCCCATGCTCTCTGCAGCTACAGCCCTGCCCACAAGGTGTGGGGCAGGCTGGCACTCTCCCACATCGCCAGCCTCCTTGCACTGTGTGCAGCTGGCACTCTCTCTGCTCTGGCCACAGGACCATCCTTTCAGTTCTTCTGATTGCCCAACCTCCTTTCTGCCACAGGGACTTTGCACGTGCTACTCCCTTTACCTGGTTAATTTCTGCTCTCTACAGTCTCCGGAACACAAGTGCCCGGCACATGGCAGGCATTCAATAAGTATTTGTTGAATGCGTGAATTGAGTTATTTAAGCAATAATGTTGGTCATAACAGACAACGGAGTATCCAAAATTCTTTCCCGGATGGTAGAAATGTGGGGTGACCCATGGGCTCAGCTATGCTTTGAGCTCAGTGCTGATGCCCTGACTTGCTCTGACTGCAGTTGTTAAATACACACAGTAACATCAGCTGTTATCAAAATGGTACGCTCAAGTTCAACGCCATGTGTCAGATCCCACAGACCTATTTCCTTTGGGGGTTGAGGGTGAATGATAATGGATACGTAAGAAGACAATTAAATGTGTCCAAAAATGACTGATGCCGAGGTCCGTCCCTGAGAGATTCTAACTGGTCTGAGATGCAGCCTTGGCGCTGAGAATTTTTTAAACCCCTTAGATGATTCGGATGTGCCACCAAGGGTGAGCACTGTGGTCTAAGACAAGGGCTCAGGAATGGACAGAGGACGCCACTGTGCCATGCGCTGTGTGGCACGGCCCTCTGTACCTAACCCTCCTGCCCAAGTCTCACAGACAAGCTCCAGTGAAGTTATGGTCCAATCAGCAGTGGATATTGACAGTGGCTATGAAGCCAGAAATTATTGCTAGAATATTTCAAATTCTTAAAATTGAAATTTGAAAGATGGGAGAAGTGAGGCCCTGAGAAGTTAGGATACTTGTTAAGAGTCGCTCAGCAGTTGCAGGGGGGCAGAATCAGCATGAGAACTGGGTCTTTCAAATTCAACCCAGTAATTTTCCAATCACCGTCTGCTAGACAGAGTACTACATAGCAGTGTCTGCTTTATTCCCAGCCACAAGCAGTTTCTGGCACACAGTAGGTACCCAACACATATTTGAGGTATGAATGACAATACAGTTGACCCTTGAACAACGCAGGGGTGGGGTGCCTACCCTCCACGCAATCAACAATCCGGGTATAACTTTATAGCCCACCCTCCATAGTCACGGTTCTGCATCCGCAGGTTCAATCAACTGCGGATCATATGTATAACGTTTCTGAGATGCCTACAGCCATATCAGAAGAACACAACTGCATGTAATATTCAAATTATTCAACTGGTAATAGGGTCAGATCACACTCAAATTATTCCACTCAAAGCGGAGGCAAGGAGAGGCTTGCCTCGAGTGCCAGGCTGTATGATCTTCCTTCCCAGAAAGAGGGGCTTCTTGGAGCCAGCTAGAGAGAGACTAAACAGGGAATTCCCATAGCACACTGGCTGGCACATGGGCAACAATGAGTTAATCAGGAAGGAATAAAGACGTACACAGGTTCTCTTTCCACTGTCCCCTGGTCCCCTGCCCTCCCTGCCTGGAGTCCTTACCACTGTCTCTAGGACTTCCAGCATGTGTAAAAAGCAGTGCCGAAGGCAGGAAGTGTGCCAACATCTCTCACTAAATGCTTCGAATAAACTAGTCACCAGCACTTTAAAACATGACATTTAGTTTCGCTTAGCAGGGATTCTAAATTCCAATTAATTTAAAAAAACTCTATTTAAGGTATAGTTTACAAACTAGAAAATATACCCATTTTAAGTGCACAGGTCAATGAGTTAAGACAAATGTACACACTGATGGAAGCACCACTAAAAAGGGAGACAACATTTGTTCTCACCCTACAAAATTCCTTCATGACACTCTGCACGCAATCTCCTAACCCCCAGCTCAAGGAAACCACCGATATGCGTTTTGTCCCTCTAGATTAGTTTTTCCTGTTCTAGAATGTCATACAAATGGAATTGTACACTATGAAATTTTTTGTGTCTGGCTTCTTTCCTTCAGGGTATTGTTTTTGAGATCCAGCCATGCTGTTGAGAGTTTTAGTAGTTCATTATTTTTCATGCTGAGTGGCATTCTATTGTATGGATTTAGTACGTTGCATTGTACTAACATTTTAATGTTTTTACGTATTGACTTGATTCTGGTGATCTTGTTTATATTCACTTATTTCTGAAAGCACCTTTTTTTAAAATTTATTTTTGGCTGCGTTGGGTCTTCGTTGCCGCACGTGGGCTTTCTCTAGTTGCGGCGAGCAGGGGCTACTCTTCATTGCTGTGCAGTGTGGGCTTCTCACTGCGGTGGCTTCTCTTGTTGTGGAGCTCGGGCTCTAGGCGCGCGGGCTTCAGTAGTTGTGGCACGTGGGCTCAGTAGTTGTGGCTCACAAGCTCTAGAGCACAGGCTCAGTAACTGTGGCACACGGGCTTAGTTGCTCCGTGGCATGTGGGATCTTCCCGGACCAGGGCTCAAACCCGTGTCCTCTGCATTGGCAGGCAGATTCTTAACCACTGCACCACCAGGGAAGCCCCTGGAAGCATCTTTTTTGATTTGATATTACACAATCATGATTGTGATTTGCGAGTAATGCCAATTATAGTTTTAACTTTCCCATCCACGTGCCTTTTTTTTCTTTTTCCAGCCCTACTGCACTTGCTAGGATATTCAGTACAGAGTTAAATAGAAGTGAGAGGAGGCTTCTTTGGCCTTGGTCCCGATTTTATGGAGAATGTGATAGTGTTTCACCACTAACTATAATGTTTTCTGTAGGATTTTCAGACATCCTTTATCAGGTTAAGAAAGTTTCCTTCTACTCCAAGAGCGCTGAGTGCTTTTATCATCAGTATTGAATTTTGTCACATGTTTTTTCCTGCACTTACTGAAATGATATGATTGTCTTCTTTATTCTGCTAAAAGGTCAAATACATTGACTCTTTTTTTTTCATATTAAAACAATCTTGGACTCCTGGGATAAAATCCAGGATAATGTATTATCCTTTTTATATATTGCTGGATTCAATTGCTCATATTTTGTTAAGGATTTGTTACATATATTTTCATGAGGCATATTGGTCTGTGGTTTTCTTTTCTTATAATATCTTTGACTGGTTTTGCTCTTAGTGTAATTTTGCCTTCGTAAAATGAGTTGGGAAGTGTCCTCTATTTTCTGAAGGAGTTTTTTACTTTCAGTACTTTAAAGATGTGATTCCATTGTTTTTTGACTTAACTTTTGTCTCTGAGAAGTCAGTGTTCTTATTTATGTTTCCCTGTATGTAATGTGTCCTCCACCTGCCCCTGGCTGCTTTTAAGATTTATCTCTTTATTCTTGGTTTTTAGCAATTTGCTTTTGCTTTTGGTGTGGTTACCTGTGTGCTTATCCTTTTAGGAGCTTATTAAGTTTTTTGGTCTGTAGGTTTACAGCTTTCATCAAATTTGGAAAAATTTCAGCCATTGTTTCTTCTAGTAACTTTCTCTTCCCCCTTGACCACTTAATATTGTCCCAAGAACCATTAAGTTTCAGTTCATTTTCTTCAGACTTTTTCTTCTCTATCCTTCAGTTTGGACATTTCCATTGCTATCTTTTCAAGCTGACTGATATTTCGTTTCAGCAGTGATTAACCTTCTATTAAGTCTGTTGAGATGTTGTGTTTTTCAGCTCTTGAAAGTTTTACTTAGAGTTTTAAAATATCTTCCATTTTTTTCGGTCTCACTGCGTTCATGTTTTTCTTTGAATCCTTGAGAATAATTATCATAGCTGTTTTAAAGTCCTTGCTGATGACTTCATTATCCCTGTCATTTCTGATTGGTTCCCACTGACTGATTTTTCTTAAGCTTATGGGTCGCATTTCTCAACATCATCACCTGTCTAGTAACTTTTGATTGAATGCTGGACATGGAGTTCCGGATTTTGTTGTTTTCCTTTACAGATGTTAGACTTCCTTTGGCAGACAGTTTAGTTCCTTGTGGACCATTTTTGTTCTTTAGAAGCTTGTGTTTAAGCTTTGTCAGGGTGAATCTAGGGTAGCCTTTACTCTAGGGCTAGTTTAGTCTTAAGACTGAAGCCTGGCCTTTCTCTGATTGCTACTGAATGCCCCAGGTGATTAATAAAACCTCTTGTGCCTGCTGGTTAAGACATAAACATCTCCCTGTGTGAGCTCTGGGAAGTTTCTGACGTACAGCCTCCCACTTTGTGTCTGGCTTCGTGGTCTTTCACAATCCACATGCCTGGATTACTAGTAGGCAACAGATCCACAGATTTACATAATTCTTTCTCCACAGACCTTCCTTTTATTTGGTACTTCGCTCCACAACTTCTAGCTGCTTCAGCTCTTTACCCTCAACTCAGTTGGATGGTCAGTTCTCTGTCTGGGTTATCCCTCTCTGCGTCACAATCTAAAACGTGTCCCCAGACAGAAAGCTGAGGAAGTTACAGGTTTCACCTCCTTTCCTTCCATTCTCCTAAGGATCACACTCCTGTGTTGTCTGTTGTCCAATGTCGGAATAGAGTTGTTGCACACATTTATTTATTTTTCAGCGTTCTAAGTGTCAACAGTAGGAAGGCCAGTACAGTTGTAGTTATCCCTTCATCTCTGGAAACTTCAGTTTATTCTGTGCCTTGAGGTTTTTATAAAAACACTCAGACAGAAGTAACGCTCTTCGCTATTAAAAATTTAAGTGGACCAAATAAGTTATCCGTATCATCAGCTTCACTGAGAAGCTAGGAAACTGCCTAAACCTAATTCCACCCACCTCAAAATGGACATGTACCTCACATACTCATCTTGATTTCTCCGGTAAAATTTAAGACCGTCAGTCTCGCCGACAGTGTAGTTTAATTGAACTGATTTTGCTGTCCAGCAGTGACAGTAAACAGTGGCTGTACAACAGATCAGGAAGTTTCATAATAGCCAGACCCCAGAATGACGCGTGACCACCCAGGTTAGCTCCCCGGGCTGCAGGGAACCAGGTACAGGATGCCTTGTCACAAGCACATGTTATCTGGGAGATGTTGCCCCATCTTAGACAGCCTCTGTGTGCAGGTCTATCTAGGGCTTGATATATCGTATGGCAGCCCGATTGTCAACTCCTGTGCTAGTTCCATTTATTATTTCTGCCTGGTGGGGAGAAATAGGCCTGCTCGGCATGGGCCAACCTCTCGAGTGCTTTTCTCAGGGACACACATTCCCATGACCGTTATTTTGAATGTCAGAAGATAAATGAGACTCTGGCACGTTTTTATGAGGCACTATCTTATAAAAAGACACCTTAAGATAACTGTGCTAAATTATATCATTTCAAATACAATGGCTCTGTGTCCTGCTATGTTTCTTTTTTATGTTGGTGTTTTACCTCTTCCCTCTCTTGGGAACACACTGTAAATTCTCAGTAGTCTTAAAAATGGAACACTAAGTTCAGAATAATCTAATTTTTAGTTTATCGGGAAGCACAAGGAAGAGATAAGGGACAAAGAAAAAAATTGTGGGAACTGGAGAAGTAGGCCAAGTCTCATCTGCTCCCCCCAAGGAACTTGAACCCGCTCTTCCAGAAACTTCTCTCTCCCCTCAAGCCCACAAAGAAGGGCAGAACTGCAGCCACTTCTGTGGATACTGGATGACCTTAGTAAAACCCAAGTATTGTGGCATGTTGGAAAAAAGATGTAGCTCATCGCTTTTTTTTTTTCTAAATCATACCAGAAAAGGTAATAGACAAAGATAACCAACTTTTGAAGGGCACATTTATTAGGTGGCAGACCTTCCCGTCTCTTTTTCTATTGCTGCCAGCTAACTGCAGGTGTGGGAGTGGGACCATCACAATATAAAAGTTCCATATAGCTCTTACCATTTATGACTAAGCGGAGAATACGTCTGATTAGCCACTGGGAATGAGGCGCATTGTTTGGAATCAGGGCTTTGAAGTCACCGGGTGTGTTTTTCATGCTTACAGGATGTTTCTGTTTCACCCCTTGTGATTGCTGGCTGAGATCTCAATTTCCAAAAGGCATCTCAATGGACTGAGAGTTCATAATATCTGAGAGCAGTAGTTCTCACCCTGGAACGTGCTAGAACCACCCGTGCTTGGCCTTTGATCCATACCAATGAAGTCAGACTCTGGCAGGGGTGTTTGGGTATCAATATTTCTGTGAAAGGCCTAGGGTGAGCCTAATGGGCAGCCAGGATTAAGAACCGTTCTCTGAGACTGGTAATTCACGCGAGACTGGTGAGCAGAAAGACAGGAGCAAAGTTTTCATGTTGTTTTTGATCATTTTCTCAGGCTCCTTCACCTCCCTCAACATTCTTTTTGCCCTGTTTAAATCTATACGCCCCACAGTGCCTGCATCAGATTTCTGCTTTGGAGAATAATCCATCAATTCTGCAAATGAAATGCTCAAATAGACTATGCTTGACAGTCTAGGATTTTCCCATTGATTTAATTATCTAATTACTGGAGCCGGCTGCCAAGCACAAACAGATTTCATTCGTTTTTACTATTTTATAACACAGTTCAAAGAACATTTGAATTTCTAATTCAATTTTTGTTCTTTTGAGGCTGTTCTGGAGTTTCGGAGCTCTCTAACGACAGCTCCATTATTGGGCTTATAATCATTTTGGGGGGGGGGTGCACTTTACTTTTGGTGTATAATACATGTGCTGAGGGGGGACTGGTGCTGAGATAGCTTAATTATTCTAAACTGGTTTTGTCTCAAATAGACTCCCCTTAAAGCTGATGGGGGCACGGAGGATGCAAAGACCGAGGCAGAAATAAGAGCATCCAGGTTAGGAAACAAAGTGCTTCTCTTTCCCCACGTGCCTGTGCTTTAGAACTGTACCAACGTCTCGGCTCAAGAGCACACCTGCTCTGTGTTCTTTACCCAGAAAGCCGGGGAAGCTGGGGCAATAAAGAAAACTGCGTGGTTAAGACAGTGTCCCGGACTTGACTACAGAACCTCTTTGTTTGAGAAGCTGTGATTTTGCAACTGAGCCTCCCCAGTTCATGGGTTACAAGGAGCGGCAAGTGGTGGGAGACCCCTCCCTCGTGGCCAGAGGACCAAACACTGCCGGCCACCAGCAGGGTGATGCTGCAGCCTCACACATCACGGCCTAGGTATCAAATTCGCCACACTTCAGGGCAATTCCACCTCTGCCCCAAACCAGCAAATGCTCACTTTTGAAAGCAGTGGGAACCACCATACACACGACGACGCATTTAGGAATTTTTTTCTTGTGAGGGTCCAACTAGGAGTGCACAATTTCCAAATGACCGGCAGGTGGCACTAAAAGGCAGATGCAGCGCAAGATGGGGGCTTAACCTCCGTAAACCCCAGATAAGAACCTGGGAGCCCACAGACCGTCTCTGGCCTGCACATGTGTCATCTGGCCTGCAGAGTACGAAACGATTGATTTGTCAATTACCTTCCAACATTTTTAGAATGAGTACAGGTATTTCATATAAAACCTCCAGATTCTCTTGAAATACTGAAACATCTAGAAACAATGGACTCTCATTCTACCAGGTCAAGAGCTGCCTGGAGCTGAGTGGCGACCGTCCTTTAGAGGGGCCAACTTGTCACTGTCCCTCGGCCACTCACTTAAGCTACCGCCAGACACTGTGGGCACTGGATTTTGGCACCCTGCACACACCCTCAGCCCAACCTGTACACTTCATTTCACTGCAAAGTGTCTTTAAAATCACAAAGCAAGGAGGAGCGAACGCAGAGGGTGGGGAACTTCCCCGGTGACACGATTCAGAAGAGGATTTAAGTGAATTTGCATGGGCTGTCCAGGAGTCTGGGACGTCGCCTGAGAGGCAGAGTAGCCTCTGGAGACCTGAAGGTGAGCAGCCCGGTCGGTGATGGGACCTCAAGGCCGGCTCTCAAGCTCCCTTCCCCTTCTGTTTGTTCTCCAGTAGGTAGAGGGCAAGGGGAACTAAA
Source organism: Physeter macrocephalus (assembly GCF_002837175.3). Lineage (NCBI taxonomy): Eukaryota > Metazoa > Chordata > Mammalia > Artiodactyla > Physeteridae > Physeter > Physeter macrocephalus. The sequence continues at coordinate 16,383,783 of NC_041224.1, forward strand.
TCATCTGCTAAGCTTTAATCAGGCCGTGGAAGATGCAGGACTCATGCATCGGCGAGCTGAAGGGAGACAGCAGCTGTGCTTTGAAGCCCTTTCCTTACTGGACTCACCAGCACAGGAGCCTGCACCCCACTGAGGGCACCACAGCTCTGGGGCTGCTCCTGGCTGCGTGTGCCTTTTACTAGCGTTTGGACCATAAGCTTCTCGAAGTCCAGGAGGATGCCTGGGTCTAGTCTAAGCCAGCACGACGTCCACATTCCTCAGCCTGCCACCAAGGGCAGAGAGGTGTGAGACTGATCCGTGGAGCAGACAGATGATCTCATAAAGACACACCCTCCCGGTTCCTCATCACCCTGCCTCGTCAGATTTATGGCATTTGTTCACCAAGACTCGTGACACGAAGGGTCACTTTTCCCTGCCCTTTGATTCCCGTGTAGTTCATGTATTCCTAACCATGGGAACGAGTAGGGAAAATACTGTGGCGCGCACACTATCCAAATAAAAGGCAGATGTTTTTCTCAAGTCATCCACGATGGCTCCTCTTCCTCAAGAATTCACCCTCTGGTCCGAACTCCTGTTTCTAAATACATCATAGCTCCTTGCAAAAAACCTGAGCTGCCTGCAGCACCTTTGCACACGCTCAGTGGCGAAGAGCAAAGAGCCAAACACTGCGAAGCAGGAAGTCATAACTGCCTGTTAGAATGCTCCACGGGCTCCTCTGCTTTCAGCTCTCCTCCAAAAAACAGAGGCTTAATGCTGTTTTCATGTGTAAAAGCACACACAGCTTAAAGAAGTGGCAACAGACCACCACTGCAGCGGAAGGCTCTAGACCAAGATTATGTGTGTGGGAGAGGAGACCACTGCAGAAGGGCGCCTGCATCCGGGTCCTCAGTTACCCCTAGAGAGGATGGCAGAAAGAACCCTGAGAAGGTGCCCTGGGGCCAGGGATGCGGGAGGAGGCGGACGGGAGGAGGAGGAAGCTGACTGCGCGCAGCCGAGTCGGCGGACACCATCCACGGGGAGCAGGGTCTGTACCTGGAGCTGTCGCATCTGCTGGAGCTGGAGCCTGAGCTCGGCCACGCTCCTCTTCATGTCGAGCAGGCTCATGTGCGCGGCGGAGGTGCCAGCAGGCGGGAGCTGGCCGGGCGGCCCCGAGGACTGCAGGGCGCCGTGAGGCTTCCCGCCGGAAGCCTGGGGAGTTCCTAGGAGAGAAGAGCAGCAAAGGCCCTGAGAATGCCAGGAAGGAAAGTCGAAGCTGCAAGTCCCATCCCAACAGACTACTGGTAACTCTGAAAATGCCCACTTCCCTCATGATGAAAAAAATCTGAAAAAATGACATCGGTTCTCTAAAGGGCAAAAAAGAGGGAATCGAATTTAAATAAATGAAGGAACGTGCATGCGATGTTATAGTGTGTAGTCTGTAGAAGTCATGTTCTAGAAGTTTGGTGCTATAGGAAGGGAGATCACAGAGCGGTATGCACAACATGATGCTATATTAAGGAACCTGTCTATCTATCCATGCGTCTTCTTTAAACACACGGGTTTGCACAGAAAAAAGAAAGACGTACATATAACAAAGTGTCGACAGTAACTCTAGCTGGTGGTATTCTGTGAGTTTTCTATTTTTGATATCACTACTTTTTGTATTTTAAAATTCGCATAGCGAGTATCTATATTTTTTTGGGTGGGGGGGCTGCATCGCATGGCTTGTGGGATCTTATCTCCCAGACCAGGGATCAAGCCCACGCCCCCTGCGGTGGCAGCACGGAGTCTTAACCACTAGACCACCGGGGAATTCCCTATAATTTCATAATAGAAAAAATAACTTAAAACCCTGGGCCCTAACGCAGGCCGCTCACTGTGATTATTCCCTACTGGCAGATGTATCCCAAGAACACCCACTTAGCTCTGGGCAGAGATTTGGCCGATCACCAAGGGGAAACTAACAGGAACCGGGTACTCCCTTCGGGTTTCCAGCCCAAAAGAAGCAGGGCCTCTGCGTACGTCTCCTTTAGTGAGCAAATCAGGCAGGATGCGAATATTCTTTAGGAGAAGAATCCAAAACAAGGCAGCAGAGAGAAACTTCCTCAAGTTTTGTTGCTGCCATAAACTTTTGCTCCCTGAGCGCAACTTCAATCATCCTCACGTAGTTCCTAAGTCCATCTGGGAAGGGCCCGATTTGAGCAAGTCTGTCTTAAAAATGTGCCCCAAAGAATCCCAAGCAGCTCTCACAGGATCAGCAAGGTGTGGGAATCAAAAGGAGATGCTATTCCCTTTTTAGGACAACGCAGTTCTGTGGGAGGGGCTTCCAGGAGAGGGTAGACAAGGAATCCACAACACACAGACACACACACTCACTCACACCTGAAGGGGCTGTTCAGCTCCTTCCTCTAAGGGACAAAGTGGAAGGTTCGCTCAGTCCAGGCCGGCCTTGGCCGGCAGAACCCTCTCGCTGCTCTGTGTCCCTGGAGTGCTTAGAGCACAGCGGCCTCTCCTTCCACCTAGGCCCGACAGCCGCGGACACCTGTCCTTCCCCAGAATGCACGGCCCCGCAAGCCGCCCAGAGCCGCCGCCGCGGCTATGGATGGTGCGCCAGTGAGCAAGGAAGTGCCTCGAAACCGTCCTCTTACTTGCGTGGCCTCGGCAATGCCAACGGAGAGCTGACGGGGCACCAAATTCCTCACCCCTGGGTGCCCGGCCCAGCAGAGCTGGTCTCCCAGCTCTCAAGGCCCCCTTGGAGGGTCGGGGGGACACATGGGAAAGCATCTGAAGGATTTTCGAAGGAGACCCAGCAGACCTTGGCCTCTTTATGAGGCCAAGTGGCCACTGCGTCATCACCAGTCATGGCTCTGACCAGCTGTGGACCATCCCCCGAGATCAAAATCGCCCTCGAAGGAGCAAGATTTGCCATCTCTGTAATTCTTCCAGAGTGTTCTCTAACTGTGAAGGTCCTCAGTGACAGAACGTCCGGTAACGTGGCCAGTGATAGCAGCCTGTCCGAGTTAACACAGCACCGTCGAGAACAAGTATTCTGAGGAGATGACAATGAACTGCAAGTCTGAAGACTCAGTCAAGTTACTGGATCGTCACTCCACATTCTCAGGCGGAGGCGCGTGTGGGCACGTACACGCGCGTGCACGCACCCCCACCTACCCTCACTACACAACTTCACCTGTACGAATAACGACACCCTCAAGGTGTTTCTCCAACGAAAACGGCACCGCGCTAGCCAGCTACTCCTGTTCGGCAAGGAGAACTGTCCTGCTAATTCCTCAGCCAAATGGAGGCACGTATTCCCTCAACAATCGTGCTTCTCCCCGTACGTTCCGAGGCCGCCGTCGCAGCTCGCCGACATGCTCCACGGAGGTCAGGCTCAGGCTTACGCGCCGTCTGCGCGACTTGGGGACCGATTACGGGTTTAAACCACATCTTTCACAACCGAGTTTCTTCATGGAATCTATGCTCAGGTACAAAATTTCCTCATCTATAACCTCTTAATGCACTAAACACGGTTTCCAACTCCATCATTCACTGCACTGGCCCTTCAGAAGGTGGCCAGTGGTCAGCTGTCAACCCGACAGACGCTGGGGTGCCCTGATGGCACCCCGATGTGATGCTGGGCTTTGTCAGTCACTCCTTTCCTTCTCAGTAGCCGGAACTTTCCTTTCCCTCATCTTCTTCCCTCTCCACAGCCCATCTTGGTCGGCCTCTTTCCTAATTTTTTCCTCGGCCAAGCTTCTGAATCCTGGCCTGCTGCTTCTCTCAATGGACGTGACTTCAAGGGAGGTCACTTCCACAACGCCACCCACCAAGGCCCTCCACATCTTTGCCTCCAGCACACGATTCTCTTTACATCCCCATCCCCGTACCTTCATGCTGCTACAGGACTTTTCCACAAGCAGGGTGAATTCATTATTTCTACTCATTTCCCCCAAATCTCTTTTGAACTCATTTTAGCCAATGGCACTATTACTCACTCAAGTATTTAAACCAGAAACCTGGAAGTCATTCTCAGCATCCACTTCCTAGCTGTGTGAACTCGGGCAACTGACTTAACCTCTCCCTCTCTCTCTCCCCGCCTCAGTTTCCTCATCTGTAAAATGGGTGTAAGGGTGATTGTGTAGGATGATGGAATTAACACATATAAACTGCCCCACCTGGTGTCTGGCACAGAAGGACCCCACTGTGATTGGCTGTGATTATTTTTAAATTTTTTTTTTAATTTTAGTTTATTTTTGGCTGTGTTGGGTCTTCGTTGCTGCACATGGGCTTTCTCTAGTTTCAGTGAGTGGAGGCTGCTCTTTGTTGCGGTGCGCGGGCTTCTCACTGCAGTGGCTTCTCTTGTTGCAGGGCACCGTCTCTAGGCACGTGGGCTTCAGTAGTTGTGGCACGCAGGCTCAGTAGTTGTGGCTCGCGGGCTCCAGAGTGCAGGGTCAGTAGTTGTGGCGCACGGGCTTAGTTGCTCCGCGGCATGTGGGCTCTTCCCGGACCAGGGCTCGAACCCGTGTCCCCTGCACTGGCAGGCGGATTCTTAGCCACTGTGCCACCAGGGAAGCCCTGGCTGTGATTATTTCTCTAAGCAGAGTGAGGGGGAGGAGCCCCTGCTGGCCTCCACTCCCCACCTGGAGTGGCAGCAGGTGGCAGTGGTGACAGGCTGAGAGCTGTAGGCAGGTGCCCCCAAATCTACGGATGGAGCCGGATCTGGTGGGTGGGGACCCCGAGTGGTAAATGAGTTCCGCTTCAGATTAGTCACAGGACCTGGGACCCGCTCTCCGAACCCACATGTGGGGTGGTCACATTCTAGTCTAGGGAGGAGAGTTAGCAAGCAGTTTATCCTCAGAACCTCCCTTCCCTGCATCTCACCCTCTCCAGGCAACGGCCTCTTCTTCCTCCTACCAAGTCCGCTCTTAGGTAACTTACTTCAGTCAGGTATATCTTAATATAAGTCTTATTAAGTACACATTTGATGGGAATTTAATGGGTTTGGGGTTGGCCAGACTGGCTGCGAATCTTACTAGCTCCACAGCTAACATCTTCTTTACAGGGTTGTGTGTTTAAATGATATAATACACTATAAAACACATGCTATGACTGTGAAATGGGAAGTTCCTTCTGTTCTCTTATACCCACGGTAATCCAAATATTCCTAAAGTAACAGGAAGTCTGGGTTTCCCTTTCTCATGTACCCTTGGCCAAATGAGCTTCCTTGACTTACTACATAATTCCGTGTACTTGTCTACAGAACAGGGATAATACTTCTCGTTGCTAACCTCCTAGGATTCTGGAAGAATATATTTTGCACATCGTACAAGGCTGCTATGGCAACGAAAGCCCTGTGGACCACATGTAGCCCTGACAGATTAGAATGAGAAAGACCTACCTCAGCAGAGACGCAGGGGCGCAAACCCACGTGTGTGTTGCCAGTGGCATCGAAAATTGGCCCAGCCTTTCAGAAGAGAAAACTGGCAGTGTGTCACCAGTGCTATTCAGCTGTTTGTCCCTTTGGATTTATTAATTCCACTTTGGGAAATGCATCCCAAAGAAATTACACCTACTCCTTCCCCCAGGCTTCAAAAAAGACATTTGCAAACATTTTCAAAACGAAGAAATGAAGCAACCTACATTTCTTTAAAGGGACTGGGGCACCTTAACACAAAAGGATGAGATATCATGACAGGTCGGTGAAGCATGTTGATGTGTGTCACGTGTGTATGGATGTGTGTTCAGTGTCCTCATCTGGAACATGGGAATCATGAGTGTACCTATCCCGTGAGGCTGCGTCAGGGGGTAACAGGTTCAGGTTAGAAAAGCACTTAGTACATAGGAAACTTCACTAAATGCTTCCTATTATTACTATTAATTATTATTTTACCAAAAGGGAAAAGGAATAAAGACGAATACAAAACAGCATGTACATATCGATTAGAACAATGGTATTGGATATGAATCATTTCTAGGATAGAATCCAGAGGAGTAAAATGTCTTAGTGTTTGGTAGCTTCCCCCTCCCAACCCCCCAACTTTATTAGTTATAACTGACATGGAACACTGTACAACTTTAAGGTGTACAATGTTTGATCTGATACACTTACATATTGCCATACGATTATTTCCTAACTCGCCCATCCTGTCATATAATTACCATGTCTTTCTTGGGGTGAGAACATTTAAGATCTATTCTCTTGGCAACTTTCAAGTATATAGTTCAACACTGTTATCTACAATCACCATGCTGTACCTTAGAACTTATTCATCTTCTAACTGGAAGTTGGTACTTTTCGACCAACATCTCCCATGTCCCCCACCCCTGGCAACCACCCTTCTGCTGTTTCTACGGGTTCAGTAAGTGCCTTTTTTTTCTGTAGGTTCATAATAGATCAGAAAACAGATGAATAAATATCTCCAAAGCAAACTGGCAGTTGCTATGAAGACAAGCTCAGCAATTTCCATGAGACAATTCTCTGCCCGGCTGCCACCAAGGTCACCGACTGATTTCTAAGTAGACCGACCAATCCCATGAGGACTGGGAATGCTGGGAGGGCAGCCCTGCTGGCTTTACAGCTGAAGGCCTGAACTTGGCTAGCGCGGAACCAGGACCAACAGACGCCTCAACTTAGGTCCCCAGTTCTGTCCATTCTGCCACGTGGCACCACACCCTGTGGCTTCCTCCAAATTAGGGCTTTCACCCAACTTGCCACATGCTTACTGAGTAATTCAGTAGCCGAGCATGTCCCTGGTGACGATTCCTATTTCTAACCCCAGGGAAGCGAAGACTTCGTATTCTTGAGAGAGGCCCACCTCGAGTCTGCAGGATAAGATGGACATCAAATACACCTGGATACTAGCAAGGTGCACAGGGACTATCACTGGGGCCTCTTTGAGGGGATGCTGGCATTTGAAAGCAGGCCCTGGTCCAAGTATGCCTTTTTCTCCTGCCTTGACCCATGGGGGCTCCCTATCAGCTCGTGCCCCTTTCTCAACCGGTCACGTCCTGCAGCTGGGCTGAGGCCCTTCCCCAGTGTAGAACCTTCCGCTGCCTTCCCTTTGCACTTAGAATAGTATCTAAATTCCTCACCATAGCATCTGTACATGCTTTGCTCTCTACCTGAATGGCTCTTTCCTTCTGTCCTCATCCTTTTGGCCTCAGTTTGGCCTTGGTTGAGGCCAGCTCTGTTGGGTAAACATTCATCCTGCACTTTTTCTTAACACTCAGCACACATATAATGACCTGTCCCAGATCCATTTTCTGCATCGGATTAGGGAGCAGGGAGCCCTGTCCTAGTGATGTCCACTGTCCTGGTCCAGTATCAGGCATATAAGTATTTGTTGGATATATGGCCTCATAAATGAATAAATGAATGAGGAAGTGAATAAATGAATGAAGACTGAAGGGAGAGGACTAAAGGACCCCCCCCCCTGCAAATTAATGACTCATCAGGAATTTCAGCATTAAGCAGGGAAGGGGTGGTGTAGGGAGTTACCCCAGAAGCCTCTGAAGTTGCACCAAATAGGTGACTTGGGGAGAGGTTAATACGTCTGGAAGCAAACCAGGCTCATCAAAGGCAGCCTCCAGGCCTCCTGCAGGTCTGGAGAACACTCACCTGCACCATCTGTGTGGTTCTTATTGGCTGTGGTTTTCATCATTTTCTCGCTGAAGAAAAGGAAAAGAGAGTCAGCGATACAGTTTCCCAAATGCGTTTCCCCCCTTCCATTCACCCTTCTAAGCAATCAGCTGCAGCTAGTGAGGGTATTAAGCAATGAAGGTATTTCAGCATCAGCACCACTATTGGCCGCGATGGAAAAGGCTTCCCGGGCGTGCAGCTGAGGAACGCTCATGGCTCTCAGATGACAGAGGATGTGGATACATGTGGATGGTGGCGGCAGGCACTGCACAGTGGTCCATGAAGCCACATGCACTGGGAAGCCCATTTACCCTTCTTGGGCCAAAGAATTACCAGAAATAGACAAGCAAACAAACAAACCATGATTCATAGAGATGTGGATATTTTCAGCCTTGAAATGATTACAAGAAAACGATTGGAATGAATGAATGATCTCAATCATTAAAGAGAAACAGATTGAATTACTTTGAATTGGTTTGCTTTCTTTTTTTTTTTTTTTTTTTTTTTTTTTACCTAGACGCATCTTTGCTATTACTTGTAAGGGGCCCTTTAAAAAGCGCAGACTGAACAAGGCCAGTTAAACTGGCAATCTGTTTCTCCATGGCTTGCATCCTCTCTCTGTAAAACAAGAGAATTGTTTGTTAAAGCTTATGTTGACTTTCAGACTGGTTTGTCTAGGTGAATGATCATCTGAGGGTTATAAAAGTTCCACTTAGCAGACCTCCAAAGTTCACCCCAACCTGGCTTGGGGTAGCTAACGAGCTTGCAAATTCCCACTGAGCTCGAGATTTGATGGTCAGAGTTTAGTATTCACCCGATGACCTTACTGGAAAGACACTGGACAGACCAGCAGAGGCCTCATGGAAAACGGAAAAGCTTGGAAAGAATTCTCTTTGTGCATCTTTGTGTTTTTGAGCCTTTCCGCCCTTCTTTTACTCTTTGACCTCTGCACCAGTGGAGCCCTAGGCCACTTCCGAGCTGTGCTCCTCCCCGCAGCTGGGAGGCTGCTGACTGACTGTGGTGTAAATGATGGAGATGTTCGTCGTGTGTTTGGAGTAACGCTTGTTGTAAAGCCCAAGAGCAACACAAAACGAATGTCTCTTACGAACATGGAAAAGTGTGCTTGAAATCAATGTCTTCCTTGAGGGTAGAGGGTCCTCAAATCAATGTCATAGGCACCTGGGGGCAGGAAAACAAATACCCCTAACAACTTGGTTATCTAAAGACCTAAATAAAAACCCTTCCCAATTTTGATATTATGCACAGATACTACACCTCTCTGTTCAGGGCTCTCCAGTGCTACGCACAACTCATGTAGCTTTTGAAACGGGCTCACATTTCTGTACGTCAGACAATGGCAGTGCCATGGAACTATTACCAGTATTCCCAGCACATTATCAAATCACCACCACAGAGTGACCTCTGCTAAGGATGGCCATCACACACGCAATGGCATGTGAATTCAGTTGTACCTACTTGGTAGTTCAAGACAATAAAAGAGAAGGGAGAAGAGTCAGACCGTGTGGACACCTGGACTACCATCGTATCCCATCAGCAAGTGTCCGGTCCCAGCCTGAGACAGAAAAGGGACCCCGTTCTTTGCTGGGGGTCTCAGTCCCATGGCCTCTCGTAGTATGAGCAAAGGTGACGATTGCTGGGCTACAAACAGCACTTTCAGACACTGTGGCTTTTAAATACAAGCCAACTACTTTATCTGGTACCCAACAGAAAAAGTCATGGTGGTCTGTTCTTTCACTAGAACAGAATAACTGGTTATGCTGGACTTCACGAGAGCTGCTGTATCTGTATCTTGAACTTCATGGCAATCGAGAGGGTCTTCAAGGGTAACTTTGTTCATACACGACTTTTTGGTCTTGTGTTTTGCCTTTGGAATATAACGCTTAGTGCCGTAAAAAAAAACATTGAGATTCATTTCACAATTGCAAGCTTCTGACTTCAGAATTCCATGCATTTTCTTTAGTTTAAAATGGATGGTTGTGTCACAATATTGGGTTTCTTGGATGTAAGGCATGCAGTCTGGAGAGTTAGTGGTTGTCAACCCACTGGGGGGAAAAATTAAGTATTAATAGTATGATCTCTTGGTTCTAATAGTGTGGAAAGAAGAAATCTCAAACAGTGAGAAGATATGCATCTACCCAGAGTGACCTTCCAAGTGTTTCCAGACATAGCTGTGAACGTTAAACCTCTGAGCTGCAGAGCATTTTCAGTTATACGTGTATTCTTGGCGGCCTGTCTGCCATTAAGCAGTGCATTGCCAAAGAGAAAAATAAGTAAGAAATTCCACTCAAGAAAGCAGGTTAGTAAATACCCATTGGAGATCCCAAGTTTATCAGACCCAAGTTGCATGGCACCTCGCAAACGACGGGCTGGTGGCTGGTCTCCATGTGTCGGGGGTACAGACTCACACAAATGAGCTCTTGGGAAATGGACCACTTCTGGGGGGACTGAGTTCCAGGTAGAAGTTGTCCAGAACCCCCATTCTTCCCACAGTAATGCTGGAAGCCAAACTCAAGACCCTAAAAGCAGCGGAGAGCTACCCCGAGATGTACGAGTTTACTGCTCTTATTCAATCCTAGGCAAATGCAAAGGATTTCATTTCTTTGAAAATGGCAGGACATTCTTAGGGTCTAGACAGCTTTGGTTAGGAAGAGGTTTAACGGGTTCCGTGAAGCTGTAGTGCAGGATACGAAGGTGCAGAGACAAACTAACTACACTCAAGAGACAATAATATTAAGAGATGTAAACAGTAGGTAAGTACACAGATGCAGAGAATAAGCCAGAGTCTGGTGGGAGGGAAACGGCAGATGGATTCCAACGCTGGATTCCAACGCAGGCACGGTCCTGATTAGGGCTAAATCGGTGTACTCTCTGGTCCCTCTCTGGTCACCCGCTTTCATTAACTGGTCTAACAAAGGAGGGCAGCAGCATTAAAAACTGAAACAAAGCACCAGAATCATTCCAGATTCAAGACATTGACTGTCAACAGATTCATCACCATGGTGAGAACTGCCGAATGGTTCAGCACAGGTGGGTCCTCTCAGAGGGGTGTCCGCAGGGCTTCGTACATGCCTTCGGCATCCTCCTTGGCTCAGGAGGTACTTGGCTTCTCACCCATCTTCCCCTAGACAACGGTTTTAGGATGCAGAGAAAGAAAACCCCCAAACGGCACCCCACTCTCCTGACTCCTCAGGGATGATGTTGACATAGGATGAGGGTCTGGATGCTGTGGAGCAAAAGCCCTGCATTTAGTCCAGATATCCACACACTTGTTCTCCTTTTGGTATCTGTGAGGACAGGACTGGATGCTCCTTGGGTGGCCTCCTCCAGGCTATGTCACCAGTGGGGTCACCAGGAAGGAGACATGATCTGTCAGAACCTTGAGAGTTCAGTACACTTGAGCTTGACGGTCAAGGGAGAGCGAGTCTCTCCCCCTGCTCAGGAAACAGTGTGCGCCCCAGGCGCCGTGCACACGATCGCACATGCGTGTTCCACCGTCTTGGCCAAATCCACTTCACAGAAACACAATTCTTTTGACACATGGTAATGAGAAAACTTTTTCCCTCCTGTTTAATCATCAAAGTGTTTCTGGTTTCAGGATTCATTTGAGGGAGATTATCTGATTTATAAATTCATAAATAAGATTGTCTTTCCATTTCATGGTTGGTAATCTGGAAACAATTTTATGGTTTAACTAAATTTCAGCAACTGGAAACTTAGGCAGACTTCTCCCATGATGAAATGTTATGAAGTATGTTTTAACGGGAAAGGGGAAAAAAGAGAAATGCAGCGGAAGAAGAGAAATGAAAACAACCCTGTCATTTTATTGCAGTGGCAATTTTGTACAATAATCATCAGAACATTAAAGATGCTCAAGTTAATTCTTGCCAGTATCGCTTGGTTTAAGGTATTCCAGGGCAGGTATAATTACTGTTGAAAAGATGGTTTAAAAGTGATTTCATAAACCATTTTATATCGTTCCATAAACCATATTTATGTGATTAGTATGTATGGTTAACTAGTCATTTAGTGTCATAAGTCAGGCTGGCTGAATGAATTTTCTCGGGGTCCAAGCACAATAGTAATAAAAAATTCAAATCCAACCCAGAGAACGTGCTGACCCCAGTATTGAATTCCTGTCGCTACAACCAGCCTTCCCGCAAGCCCCATGTCTGCCTGGGAAGATGGAGCAAAACCCAGGCTGCTCATGGTCTGCTCTCTGTCTACAGAATCCAGGGAAGGAAAAAAAAAAAAAAACCCTGCATTTGGGGAGATATTTTTCAGCCAGTGAGTCCATTCATACGACTTTCTGATTTAAGTGTTCACTTTCAATGTATTTTGACTGGGGACTTGTCTTTGGACTGACTGAGGCCTCCTTAAGCCTGAATTAAGTCTTTATCATTGTGTATCTAGGTAAATTAATGGCTATTAAAAAACAAGTAGGATGAGAATGGAATTCCCCTATAATAAACCCCTAAGGAAATGTTTTTAAACATCCAAAAGTGCTGGGAGCTGGCTGACACCAGCCAACCAAGCTGATGTGATAAGGTCCCAAGTCCGCATTCACCTTTGTAACCAGTTACTAACTTTGGAACGCAGTGGTACAGGACAGTCAGTAACAACGATGGTAACCAGGGCTGGCTTTCTAAGAGTACTCGCTGGGTGGTCCAGCTCTCCCTTCTAGTTCTAATATTTTGTAAGTATTTTTCTGGTTCCTGCTCATTCCCTGTCACCTCTCTCCCCTTCAGAAAGTGATAAACGGTCAACGAGTCAACAACAAACATTTCTGAGCACTGAATATGTGCTGGGCACCATGTGAGCTGCTGTGGACATGGCAAGTATCATCATCCTTAAGCAATGCCTGCCTTTCTTTTTTTCTAGGAGCAATCTAAGTGACTTAAACCCTTTCGTCTTGGCAGTGCTGAAGGCGTTTTTTCCAGAACTTGAATAGTGAACAGGTTTAAAGCTAGGCCATGCCCTTGTGTGTTCATGCCCCGATTCTTTGCTATGAGGGAAAGAAATCCAGAGTAATTGAAGACACTGTTTTTAGATGAGTTCAACAGAGTACTGGAATTCAAATGATCTGAATTTGTGGTAAAGCTTTAAAGAGGACTCTGAGCCATGAGCTTTCTATTTCTGCCCAAAGTTAACCTATTGGTGAAAGAGCTGATAACTGAAGACATTCTTCTAAAAATGCCCAATAGATTTAACTTCTCATGGAAACATCTAGATTTATTGAGGAGATATTGACAGAGGTAGTGGTAATTGCAATGGGGCTACAATGACATGCACCTCTAAATATTTTGTAGGCAACAGTACTGCCCGGGTACCACTGCATGTTCCTTAGGGATAACCACCCCATCTTGCACCTTTTCTCGCATCCTCAGTCCTTAGAGGAGGACTGGGCACACAGAGGCTCATGAAGAAATATCATCTATAACCCTGACCTCGAAGGCTGCTATCTCTCCCCCTGCCCTCTGCTCATGGAGAAAGGAGACTAGGGCTGTTCTATCTTTCCTTTGCCACTTCAATCCGTCATCTGTCCAAACTCTCAACATCTCCCCTGCTTCTGAGTTCTGAATTACTCATCCTTAAGTTCCCTACCAGCATCCAGGAAATTCCCTCACATCCTTGGATGACCTCAGCACAGGAAGTTGGCCTCCTGGCCACCACACCCCAGGCCATGACCTTTTATAGCTTCAACATCCACACCAATAACCCTTCCAGAAATGTGGCACTCAGATCCCCAAACTCTTCTTCAGACATTCTCTGACCTTCAATTCTTACTTGATACAGTTTTACGTTCTAGATCTGAAACTCCAAAATCCCCGTTAAGAACAGCAATCTTTGGTTGTCTTCTGTTCCCTTATTCACACACACCAGCTCTTTGCCTGCATGCTGGCCTTAACTCCTTCACTGCCAGCCATCAGTACCGTGTGGGAATTCCTTTAAATTTTCCTGCTCCTTACCTGGCAGACCCCCTCACATACTCTCCACTGTCCTGACCTCTTTCTCAGCCTTGCTGTCCCTCTGCTGGTATGACTTTGCCCCTGAATGACTGAGGAGCAGAACAGATGAGAAGAAATGGACTGGCGTGGTGGCAGTGAGGTCGAGAGCAAGGGCTGGAGTCTGGGCATCTTCGGATACAGCTCTGAGAGCATCCTCTGCTGTCCAGTGTGGAATGTGAGAGACAGCGTCAATAAGACACCAAGGCTTTTGGCCCAAGTAATGGATGAAAGAAGTAGTCATACCCGAGATGGGAAGAGAGGAGTTCGTTTTTGGACATGCTGAGATGACCAACAGACACTCAAGGGGAGATACAGATCAGGGCTCATAAATCACTGCATGTCTCTGAGTCTCAGTTTCCTCAACCATCCAACTAGGATAACAACTGCCTTAGCTGTCCCACAGGGCTGTCCTCCTACAGTGACATGGGGAAGGAGGGCAAAGGAGAAATACATGCACAAGCAAACTGTAACAGGCAAAACCTTGTGGATACGTAAGGCTTCCTTTTATCCCTTCAAGTTCATTCATTCAGCAACGATTTTTCTGGCATCAACTATGCCAGACACAATTCTAACTGCTGGGGAATTAGTGGTGAATAAAACAAAGGGCTTGGTGGGGTCAAGGTGGTGGAGTGGGAGGACACAGAGTTCACGTCTCCCCACAACTAGGGCACCTACCAGATGCTGGTGGGGGACCTCGACACTCAAGGAGACGGGAGGAACCCCCGAGCGACTGGGTAGGACATGGTGGGGATTGAGGGGGGAGGAAAAGTGGAGGCCAGATGGGACCGGTGCCCCTGAGGGGTGGCTGGGAGAGGGGAGGGGTTCCCACACCTGGAGGGACCCTCGGGGGCTCGGAGGACCAGGGGAGAGTGCAGCTAGCACGTCCCCTGCCCAATCAGGCCCCGGGAAGCCTGCTGGGTCCTGGGCTGGGTTCTCCGCCTTCTGGGGCCCCCTCCGGCCACGCTGGTCCTAGGGGCGTAGGGAGGGGGAGAAGAGGAGGAGAGGCAGACAGGGAGGGGCCCTCCAGGATCGGAGGATCAGGGGAGATGCAGCTAGTTTCCCCCACCCACCTGGGCCCTGGGAAGCCTGCTGGGCTTCCGGGCCTGGTCCCCTGCCTTTCAGGGGCCCCTCCAGCTGCATGGGTCACGGGGCGGGCAGTGAGAAGAGGAGAGACAAACAGGGAAGGAGCCTCTGGAATCAGAGGTTGCGGGGGAACGCACCTAGTGTTTCCCCCGCCCACTCGGGCCCAGAAAGCCTGCTGGGGTCCTGGGCCTGCTCCTCTGGCCTCCGAGGAGCCTAGGACTCCCTCCAGGAGCCTAAGCCCCACCCCCCCCCACCCCCACCCCCCTAGGGCCTTTCCTGTCTGTGCACGTTCTAAACCCAAACCCTGCCCCGGCCTAAACCCCGCCCCTGCCAAAGCCCCGCCCCCCACAGCCAAGGCCTTTTCCAGCTGCTTTTATTTTTATTTTTTGGCTATTGTGGTTCTGTTTTACCTTCTGGCTGTTGTTTCATTTATATTTTTATTTTTTCTAACATATCTGTTAGTTTCCTCATCTTATTTTATTTTTTACTCTTTGTTACTGTTCTGCTCTTTTTTTTTTTTTTTTGCCACCCCACGCAGCTTGCAGGATCTTGGTTCACAAGCCAGGGGTCGGGCCTGAGCTCCTGTGGTGGGAGCTCTGAGTCAGAACCGCTGGACTAACAAAGAACCTCAGACCCCAGGGAATATTCATCAGAGTGAGATCTCCCGTAGGTCCTCATCTCAGCACCAAGACCCAGCTCTACCCCACAGCCTACAAACTCCAGTGTGGGAAGCCTCAGACCAAACAACCAGGAAGACAGGAACACAATCCCACCCATTAAAAAAAAAAAAGTTGAGATGACAAAAAAAATATGTTACAGATGAAGGAGCAAGGTGAAAACCTACAAGACCAAATAAATGAAGAGGAAATAGGCAACCTACCTGAAAAAGAATTCAAAGTAATGATAGTAAAGATGATCCAGAATCTTGGAAAAAGATGGAGGCACGGATCGAGAAAATACAAGACATGTTTGACAAAGATCTAGGAGAACTAAAGAACAAACAAACAGAGATGAACAATATAATAACTGAACTGAAAAATACACTAGAAGGAATCAATAACAGAATAACTGAGGTAGAAGAACGAATAAGTGAACTGGAAGACAGAAAGGTGGAAATAACTGCCGAGGAGCAGAATAAAGAAAAAAGAATGAAAAGAATTGAAAACAATCTCAGAGATCTCTGGGACAACACTAAAGGTACCAACATTCGAATTATAGGGGTCCCAGAAAGAGAAAAAGAAAGGGTTTGAGAAAATATCTGAAGAGATTATAGTCCAAAACTTCCTTAAGTGGGAAAGGGAATACCCAAAGTCCAGGAAGCACAGAGAGTCTCCTTAGATAAAACCAAGGAGAACCACTCCAAGACACATGTTAATCAAACTAACAAAAATTAAATTCAAAGAAAAAATATTAAAAGCAGCAAGGAAAAGCAAAAAATAACATACATGGGACTCCCCATAAGGTTATCAGCTGATTTTTCAACAGAAACTCTGCAGGCCAGAAGGGAGTGGCAGGATATACTTAAAGCAATGAAAGAGAAAAACCTACAACCAAGATTACTCTACCTGGCAAGGATCTCATTCAGATGGAGAAATCAAAAGCTTTACATACAAGCAAAAGTCAGGGCTTCCCTGGTGCCGCAGTGGTTGAGTCCGCCTGCCGATGCAGGGGACACGGGTTCGTGCCCCGGTCCGGGAAGATCCCACATGCAGCGGAGCGGCTAGGCCCGTGAGCCATGGCTGCTGAGCCATGGCCGCTGAGCCTGTGCATCCGGAGCCTGTGCCCCGCAACTGGAGTGGCCACAGCGGTGAGACGCCCGCGTACCGCAAAAAAAAAAAAAAAAAAAAGTTAGAGAATTCAACACCACCAAACCAGCTTTACGACAAATGCTAAAGGAACTTCCCTAGGCAGGAACACGAGAGAAGAAAAGGACCCACAAAAACAAACCCAAAACAATTAAGAAAATGGTAATAGGAACATACATATCGAAAACTACCTTGACTGTAAATGGATTAAATGCTCCAACCAAAAGACACAGGCTGGCTGAATGGATATAAAAACAAGACCCTATGTATGCTGTCTACAAGAAGTCCACTTCAGACCTAGGGACACATACAGACTGAAAGTGAGGGGATGGAAAAAGATATTCCACGCAAATGGAAATCAAAGAAAGCGGGAATAACAATACTCATGTCAGATAAAAGACTTTAAAATAAAGAATGTTAACAAGAGACAAGGAAGGACACTACATAATGATCAAGGGATCAATCCAAGAAGAAGATATAACAATTATAAATATATATGCACCCAATATAGGAGCACCTCAATACATAAGGCAAATGCTAACAGCTATAAAAGGGGAAACTGACAGTAACACAATAATAGTGGGGGACTTTAACACCCCACTTACACCAATGGACAGATCATCCAGACAGAAAATTAATAAGGAAACACAAGATTTAAATGACACAATAGACCAGATAGACTTAACTGATATTTATAGGACATTCCACCCGAAAGTGGCATAATACACTTTCCTCTCAAGCGCACATGGAACATTCTCCAGGATAGATCACATCTTGGGTCACAAAGCAAGCCTTGGAAAATTTAAGAAAATTGAAAACATATCAAGCATCTTTTCCGACCACAACGCTGTGAGATTAGAAATCAATTACAGGGAAAAAAACTGTAAAAAACATGAATACATGGAGGCTAAACAGTGAACTTCTAAATAACCAAGAGATCACTGAAGAAATCGAAGAGGAAATAAAACATACATAGACACAAATGACAATGAAAGCAGGATGACCCAAAACCTATGGGACGCAACAAAAGCAGTTCTAAGAGGGAAGTTTATAGCAATTCAATCTCACCTCAAGAAACAAGAAAAATCTCAAACAAACAATCTAACCTTACACCTAAAGCAACTATAGAAAAAAAGAACAAAGAAAACCCAAAGTCAGTAGAAGGAAAGAAATCATAAAGATCAGAGCAGAAATAAATGAAATAGACAAAGATCAATGAAACTAAAAGTTGGTTCTTTGAGAAGATAAACAAAATTGATTAACCTTTAGACAGACTCATCAAGAAAAAAAGGAAGAGGATGCAAATCAATAAAATTAGAAATGAAAACAGCAATCACAACTGACACTGCAGAAATACAACGAATTATCAGAGACTACTATAAACAACTATATGTCAATAAAATGGACAAACTGGAAGAAATGGAGAAATTCTTGGAAAGGTACAATTTTCCAAGACTGAACCAGGAAGAATTCGAAAATATAAACAGACCTATCACAAGTAATGAAATTGAAACTGAAATTAAAAATCTTTTTCAAAAAACAAAAGTCCAGGACCAGATGGCTTCATAGGCAAATTCTAGCAAACATTTAGAGAAGAGCTAACACCTATCCTTGTCAAACTCTTCCAAAAAATTGCAGAGGGAGGAACACTCCCAAATTCGTTCAACGAGGCCACCATCACCCTGATACCAAAACTAGACGAAGTTGTCATACACACAAAAATTACAGACCAATGTCACTGATGAACATACATGCAAAAATCCTCAACAAAATACTAGCAAACAGAATCCAACAACACATTAAAAGGATCATACACCATGATCAAGTGGGATTTATCCCAGGAATGCAAGGATTCTTCAATATATGCAAATCAATCAATGTGATACACCATATTAACAAATTAAGGAATAAAAACCATATGATCATCTCAACAGATGCAGAAAAAGCTTTTGACAAAATTCAAC
>NC_041224.1:16402436-16454493 GCF_002837175.3 Physeter macrocephalus
CAATGGTGAAAAACTGAAACCATTTCCACTAAGATCAGGAACAGGACAAGGATGTCCACTCTCACCACTCTTATTCAACATAGTTTCGGAAGTCCTAACCACGGCAATCAGAGAAGAAAAAGAAATAAAAGGAATCCAAATTGGAAAAGAAGAAGCAAAACTGTCACTGTTCGCAGGTGACATGATACTATACATAGAAAATCCTAAAGATGCCACCAGAAAACTACTAGAGCTAATCAATGAGTTTGGTAAGGTTGCAGGATACAAAATTAATAATGCACAGAAATCTCTTGTATTCCTGTAACTAATGATGAAAAATCAGAAAGAGAAATTAAGGAAACAATCCCATTTACCACTGCAACAAAAAGAATAAAATACCAAGGAATAAACCTACCTAAGGAGGCAAAAGACCTGTACTCAGAAAACAACACTGATGAAAGAAATCAAAGATGACACAGATGGAGAGATACACCATGTTCTTGGATTGGAAGAATCAATATTGTGAAAATGACTATACTACCCAAAGCAACATATTCAATGCAATCCCTATCAAATTACCAATAGCATTCTTCACATAATTAGAACAAAATATTTTACAATATGTATGGAAACACAAAAGACCCTGAATAGACAAAGCAATCTTAAGAAAAACAGAGCTGGGGGAATCAGGCTCCTCGACTTCAAACTATACTACAAAGCTACAGTAATCAAGACAATATGGTACTGGCACAAAAACAGAAATATAGAACAATGGAACAGGATAGGAAGCCCAGAGATAAACCCACGCACATATGGTCACCTAATTTATGACAAAGGAGCCAAGAACATACAATGGAGAAAAGAAAACCTCTTCAATAAGTGGTGCTGGGAAAACCGGGCAGCTATATGTAAAAGAATGAAAATTAGAACACTCCCTAACACCATACGCAAAAATAAACTTAAAATGGATTAAAGACCTAAATGTAAGACCGGACAGTGTAAAACTCTTAGAGGAAAACAGGAAAAACACTCTGACATAAACCGCAGCAAGATTTTTTTTGACCCCCCTCCTAGAGTAATGAAAATAAAAACAAAAATAAACAAATAGAACCTAATTAAACTTAAAACCTTCTTCACTGCAAAGGAAACCATAAACAAGATGAAAAGACAACCATCAGAATGGGAGAAAATATTGGCAAACAAAGCAGCAGACAAAGGATTAATCTCCAAAATATACAAACAGCTCATGGAGCTCACTATCAAAAAAACAAACAACCCAATTAAAAAATGGGCAGAAAACCTAAATAGACATTTCACCAAAGAAGACATACAGATGGCCAAGGGGCACATGAAAAGATGCTCAGCATCACTAATTATTAGAGAAATGCAAATCAAAACTACAATGAGGTATCACCTCACACCGGTCAGAATGGCCATCATCAAAAAATTTACAAACAATAAATACTGGAGAGGGTGTGGAGAAAAGGGAATCTTCTTGCACTGTTGGTGGGAATGTAAAGTGATACAGCCACTATGGAGAATATGGAGGGTCCTTAAAAAACTAAAAATTCAACTATCATATGACCCAGCAATCCCACTACTGAGCATATACCCTGAGAAAACCATAATTCAAAAGGACACATGCACCCCAATGTTCACTGCAGCACTATTTACAACAGCCAGGTCATGGAAGTAACCTAAATGCTCACTGACAGACAAATGGATAAAGAAGATGTGGTACATATATACAATGGAATATTACTCAGCCATAAAAAAGGAACAAAATTGGGTCATTTGTAGAGATGTGGATGGATCTTGAGCCTCTCATACTGAGTGAAGTAAGCCAGAAAGAGAAAAACAAACATCGTATATTAACGCATTTATGTGCAATCTAGAAAAATGGTATAGAGGAACCTATTTGCAGGGCAGGTATAGAGACATAGGCATACAGAAGGGACATGTGGACCCACGGGGGGAAGGGGAGGGTGGGACGAATTGGGAGATTAGGATTGACATATATACACTACCATGTGTAAAAGAGATAGCAAGTGGGAACCTGCTATAAAGCACAGGAAGCTCAGCTTGGTGCACTGTGACCACCTACATGGGTGGGATGCGGGAGGGAGGGGATATATGTGTACAAAGAGCTAATTCACTTCGCTGTACGGCAGAAACACAACACCGTAAAGCAATTATACTCCAATAAAATAAATAAAGAAAGAAAACAAAGGGTTTACCCTGGTGGAATTTACATTCTAGGGGTTGAAAGTAATGGTACAACATACTAAATAAGTTAAAAAAAAAAAAAAAAAAAAATATATATATATATATATATATATATATATATATATATATATATTAGATCGTTCGGTTTTTTCCATACAATATCACAGAAATGCCTGAATGAACTTTTTAGCCAAGCCTATATATATATATGTATATAAATATACAGATATTACTTATCTATAATGTAATAATATATTATTTGTAATAGCAATATACTAATTATACGGTTATGTGTATGTGCATAGGTACGTGCGTAGGTGTGCCTTGCTGAGCTGATGGCCTTCGGGTGAAGCCCTGACGTCAGGGAGGAGCCATCCAGGTAGACGAAGGTGGAAGGAAGCACAAGGCAAAGGAAGAGTAAATGCAAAATGCCAGAGGCAAGAAAAGTCCCAAGAAGTTCAAACACAGGAAGCCAGTGAACGAGGTCATAGCAGGAAACTTAAGCTGAACGAACTTGACACACAGAGGAAACAGGGCCCACCTTCCCCCAAGGGGCTCCCACCCCTTGTTAAATAGAGGCGCCCCTTCTCTTTACCCCCATAACCCAAGGAGAACCGCATCCTGCCAGATGCAGAATTCTAGACTCACACAATTGTCTAGTTAGAGGGAACTTATTTTAGACCCTCCGCAACCCCGGTTTTCTTTCCATTCTGGTCTGGTGATCTTGACTGAAGCAAAAAAAAAAAAAAAAAAAAAATGCGTGGCAGGCCCAGCAGGCTGGGCAAAGCTCAGCCACACCCGGGCCTGTGCTCCCGCGGGCACAATGGCTGACTTCGGTGAGGGGAGGTTTCTGCGCAGCATAGCAACTGCACCTGGAAAAACTCCAGGTCGCATTTAATCTATTTCACAACCTACTGTCTGGGCGGGCTGTTCTGGCTGAGACCAGAATACGGACCTAAGCCAGCCTCTGGACACACAGTGCCTCAGACACACAGTCTCCAAATGGCCCGTGCCCTACTGCTCCTTTATGCAAACGGGCTATGGCTTCCCGGTGTATGTCATGAAGTCTCTTAGTTATGGAGAACTTTCCAGTTCACAAAGCGATTTTACACCCGTTTTCATTTCAACAGAACCCGTAGGAGGTCCCAGCTGCCATCCCCTGGTCACAAGGACACCGAGGCTTACTGGCAAGGCAGGGTCTAAGGAAACACAGCTGGTCACGTGTACCCCCCTCCCCCATCCAGGGCTCCCAGCAGGGCTCTGGGCCACCTCCTGTGACTCACCCACCATCTGGGGTGAGGCTCCACTTCCCAGTTGATGAGAGCCTTCGCTCCCCAGGGCAAGCCTACACCCTGCCTTATGATATCACCTGCTTTGCATTTTCCTCCTCTTCCCTGAGGGCAATTTTTAATATTCCTGCTCTGGAAGTGACAGAGCACTTTTTTTTTTTTTTTGGTACAGGTACAAACCAGTATGAACAGCTGTTTGTTCATGTTCTGGCTACTTGAATACAGACCTGGATTTGACCTTCCAATGAGCGAAGGTATCAGAGGACATGGGGTGATGGTCTCTTGAGTGATCCTACGGGGGCTACAGAAGGAAGCTCCCCACTCCCACCTTTTTTTTTTTTTTTAAATAAATTTATTTATTTATTTATTTTTGGCTGCACTGGGTCTTCGTTGCTGCACGCGGGCTTTCTCTAGTTGTGGCGCGCGGGCTTCTCATTATGGTGGCTTCTCTTTATTGCGGATCACGGGCTCTAGGCGTGCGGGCTCAGTGGTTGTGGCTCGCGGGCTCTAGAGCACAGGCTCAGTAGTTGTGGCACATCGGCTCAGTAGTTGTGGCTCGCGGGCTCTAGAGCGCCGGCTCAGTAACTGTGGCACAAGGGATTAGTTGCTCTGCGGCATGTGGGATCTTCCTGGACCAGGGCTCGAACTCATGTCCCCTGTTTTTAATATTCCTGCTCTGGAAGTGACAGAGCACTTTTTTTTTTTTTTTTGGTACAGGTACAAACCAGTATGAACAGCTGTTTGTTCATGTTCTGGCTACTTGAATACAGACCTGGATTTGACCTTCCAATGAGCGAAGGTATCAGAGGACATGGGGTGATGGTCTCTTGAGTGATCTCCCCTGCACTGGCAGGCGGATTCTTAACCACTGTGCCACCGGGGAAGCCCCTCCCACCTGCTTTTGATCCACAGATTCTCAGGGTGGACTCCAAAGAGATAAGATAATGATTCCTAGGGAAAAGAAGGAAGGCATTTCCGATACTTGGTCTCTCCCATGGGTTTCTTTTCTTTCTCTTTTTTTGTTGGTCTCCTTAGATCCCCGTGCTTGTTGCAGGAGTAGGGACACACTGCCTTTATTAGAAAGACAAAAAAACCTGAGGCTGCATGAGAGTGAAAACATCACTTGACAAGAGAAGTAGCAATCACTGGTCCTTTGGGAAGTGTCCTGTTTCTCCTTCTAAAAGTCTGCAATTAAGAGATTGGATCCCTTCATCCTACATTGTTGGTGGGAATGTAAATTGGTGCAGCCACTTTGGAAAACAGTTAAAAAACTAAAAATAGAGTTGCCATATGATCCAGCAATCCCACTCCTGGGCATGTCTCCAGAAAAGACGAAAAGCCTAATTCAAAAAGATACATGCACCCCAATGTTCATAGCAGCACTATTCACAATAGCCAAGACATGGAAGCAACCTAAACGTCCACCGACAGATGAATGGATAAAGATGATGTGTTACATACAGACAATGGACTACTACTCAGCCACAAAAAAGAAGGAAATAATGCCATTTGCAGCAACATGGATGGACCTGGAGATGATCACACTAAGTGAAGTAAGTCAGACAAAGACCAATACCATATGATATCACTTACATATGGAATCTAAAATATGACACAAATGAGTTTATCTATGAAACAGAAATAGACTCACAGAGAACAGACTTGTGGTTGCCAAGGGGAAGCGGGGTTGGGGGAAGGATGGATTGGGAGTTTGGGATTAGCAGAGGCAAACTATTATATATAGGATGGATAAACAACAAGGGAACTATATTCGATATCCTGTGATTAAGCCATCATGGAAAAGAATATGAAAAAGTATATGAATCACTTTGCTGTAGAGCAGAAATTAACACAACATTGTAAATAACTATTTCAAGAAAATAAACTTAAAAAAAGAGATTGCATCCCTTCAGCTCTGAAGATGGACAGGGAGAAAGAGTAGGTATTACTGGCAATACATGCTGGGCCTGTAAGCGTCAATACAGACTTTTTAAGACCCACAGTTTTTGGAAGTTCAAATTAATGCTTAGACCTGGCGATCTTTTTGAATCACTTCATTCATGAAAACTCAAGTCCAAAACTCAAATAAGGACAAGTGTAATCTCTGTAAACTCCACCGGAGAGCAGGACAACTTAATCACAAGAGGGGTTAAATGGCTGGGACATCATGGCAGCCCTGGATTATTCAGCTGCTGGGCCGTCAGGCTATTTAGATGAGCCCCATCTTCAGGTCGGGTCATAGTCACACCGATTCTGCAGTGAGTTGATCCTGCCAGGCTGAACCTGTACCTAAACATTTATTTCTCTTCTCTTTGAAGAAAGAGGTTTTAGTCGGCAGGGAAAGGGGCTTCTCTGAATCTCACAGAATTTAGGTTGCTCTGACTTAGTTTCTGGTTTCAGACCTAAGGCGTCTGACAGCACCTCGTGAATATTCAAAGGAGATACAGGGGTGCATTTTAATGTCACCTAATTAGTGACAGAGGATGGCTTTCCCTTTTGAGAAACTGATTTGTTCAAAGTAACACAGAGCTTGTGGCAGTCATTCCACCGGTATTTTTGATAGAATATCCCTTGGATAAGAGTAGGGCTCTCTTCAGACATTTGTCAGTTGGTTGAGTATCACGTTTATCAGACAGCTCTTGAATGAACTCAGCAGCCTAAGGAATGACTAGCAAATATTACTTAACCATAAAGTTATATTCCTGTGAATGAAATCATAATTCAATTTATCAGCACCTATGTGCTCTGAGACTGCCGAAACATCGTATCTAGATGTCATTTTTATAGGAAGCACAATGGTAGAAATACAGCAAATTTTGCATAGAGATCAACCTGTCTTTCCAAATGGCATCTTTTCGTTCCATTATGTAAATTCCTTAAATGCGAGTCCATCCTGGCATTGTCACGAAGGCTTCCAGTCCAGCCTAAGTTCAGGAAAGTGCTCCCGTTTCTGAACTCACAGCAATTACTCTCTGTATCACTTCTTTGGAATTATGTACAAGCCGTCCCCAATTTATGGTAGGCTTGTAATTGCAAAGTTTCCGTCTACTTTCATTGTTTAGAACTTGGAATAAAATGGTGGTTGGATTTCCAGCTGGCCCATGGAAGCCTCTTTAACCTACAGTGTATTATTAGTCCTTTCATTGTTCCTCATTGTTTTCAAGGAAAACGTGTCCTGACTTTCCAGCTGAACTTGGGAGATGCTGGGAACAGATCTCCCCCTGCAGCTCCAGCCTCAGGGAAAGGCACCGTCCCCCTTAGTGACTTGTAAAGCCTCCTCCCTTCTCTCCACTTCACCAGGAGACACTGCCACTCTTAGGGTGACAAGAAGATCATCCCCAGGCAACACCTACGAATGAAATCCTATTGTTGTGGTTGTTCTTAAAAACCAGTTATTTAATAAGCATTCGTAGCTCAGAAGCTTCCTGCACTTAACCGTGGCATAGCTGACACGTTCGTATTATGCTTTTAATGTTTTATGACTGTCTTCCCAGTTCGTATTCCTTGCAGGTGGGGACACATCTAAGTTTCTTTGTACCCTGCAAAGCAATCAGTCCCCGGCTAAGCACACAAAGAGGAGCTCAATAACCATTCATTGATCCCTAATTAGAGCTACCCAGGAAAGCAATTCAGACAAGAACTGAATCGGTCAGGCACTGTTAGGCATCAAAACAGGAATCAGATAACCTAATAATTTCAGCGCTACCCGGTTAGGCGTTCTTAGCATCCGTCATACAGCTCAGGTGCAATTTTAAGAAGATGCTGTAATCCTGGCCTGTCTCTTGGCACCTGGTCCCAAGACAATGTACGACCCCCACTATTCTCCTGATATGGACTGAAAAGTGGCTTTGATAGTCTAAACATTCTCATTTGGATCTTGCATCCCACCTGATTCCATTCTCTGTGCGCACTTACTTTTACTCTCTCCTGTACCCGCCCCCCCCGCCCACCTGCTTTATATTTTTCCTAGCATTATAGTTAACAATTTGTCTCCCTGCTTCCTCTGGCACAGTCCTTGTCCTAGTCATTTCTGTGTATTCATCTCTGGGCTTAGTAGCATTTAGCGGAGTGCTTTGCTCAAAGTAGGAACTCAGCACTTAACGCTACGCCAGGCACGGCACAAGGCACTTAGCTGTAATGAGTTGTTCCATCCTATGAGGTAGGTGCTATTATTATCTCTATAGCAAGCTGGGGCAGAGCAAGACTCAGCGATCTGTCAAAGTTTACAACTGCTGACAAGTGTTAGAACAGACACTTGAACCCAGGCTATCTGGCTTTGGAGACCATGTTCGTAAACATGGTACGTGACTGTCTCTCAACGAATGACTGATCACAGGCTGACTGAACCAAAGATAACAGCAAGTTCTAACGATAATGAAGCTGCTTTACCAAGAGGGAAAGGGTAGAACTGAGGTAATCATCATCAAGATCCACGTTTTGGATTTGACAGCATGTGACAATGTCTGGAGACATACATCTTCGGTTGTTGTGACTGGGGCAGCATTTCAGGGGAGTTTGCTACTGGCATCTCGTGGGATGGGGGGAGGCTGGAGATGCTGAACACCCCATAATGCACAGGACAGGCCCCAGCTACCAAGAGTGCAGAAGTTAACCCTTGCTCTGGGAAGATCCCAAGTCTAACTACTTACGAGATGTCTGATATGGCTCCCTTTTGACTATACAATCAGGAAAAGGAAGAAAATTAACCATTCTTTTTCAGAATCACCTCCCTATCAGGATATCTAACAGTTTAGAAAATCTTCAAAGGTATGCCAGGCACTGTGAACATTTTAAATGACACAAATATGAATTCAGACTTTCAATTAACTGGTAAACCAAGGATGTATCCTATTCCTCAAAGCTACCAACACAATAATACTTAATGCTCATAAAATGAGAAAGTGAGGTAAAATGATTAAGAACAGACCCAAGCTACCAGTTAGCATGCAGGCTTCCTCCTGTACATAGAAATTTTCCTTCCCTTTCATTCTAAGGCATGGGATTCTACTTCTCTAAATCTGCAATGCCTTAGAAATCATAGCAGATGTCATGTGGCTTCTTTTCCTCCACATACAAGTGCCCAGACAGGCAAGAATTTGCTCCCAAGTGAATTCTTGACTAGTTTGTTGAATTTAGCGACTGTAGGTGCAGAATAGTGTAAAAAGTATGATCTCAGTTCAAGTTTACCATGTCTTGGAAAAATACTTTATTAGGAGGAATCTGTTATACATTTGGAAGGAGAGCTATTGGTCACTTTGCAGTGGGCACCCTTGAATTTTGAGTGTTATTTCGATAGAGATATTTCACGTTATATGAGCCAAGCTATAAATACAAAATAGCAAAACATAAACGTCCTAGAGTTTTACAATTCTTAAGGGCTGTTTTATGTGCCATGGCTAGGGAGGTGATGCTGTTTGATGAAGTAATTTTATAACCTCGGCAAGACAGAGCCTCACGCCCGCGGTCACCTGTCACACACCGTCGCCCTTGCACAGGGCCTCAGAGTCGCATGCACCCACTCTCTTCCCGGAGGCCTTGCTGAAAGGAAATCATCTGGGTAAAACCACCTCATCACTCAAGGTCCTTTTCCTTCTAGAAGCTCAGACTTGAGAATTACAGTCGGCCCTCCATATTCGCAGGTTTTGCAACCTCAGATCCAACCAACCGCAGGTTGAATTTTGCAGATTGGTTGAATCCGTGGAGGTGGAACCACGGATATGGAGGGCTGACTGAACTACGCCCTTTTAAATAAGGGAATCGAGCATCTGCGGATTTGGGTACCCACTGGCTCCCGGAACCAATCCCCATGGATACTGAGAGACGACCATACTATTCTGAAGGTCAAAGAAGTTGTAATCTGCTTTCCTCCCCCAGTGTCCACGGCCGTCTTGGGAGGAAGCCGCTACCATCATATATGTTCTACACTATTTTTTCCAGATCTCCTGTATATAATTTGTCATCGCTAGTTGCTTTGTGGAAGCACCTTTATAAGAAAAGAGATGCCAAATTCATTAAATCGAAGCACATGAGCTGCGGACAAGGTCAAAGGTGAAATTACTTTCTCTTTAACTCATTTTCAAGTCAACAGAGCTGTTAGAAAATTGCGGTCAAAAAAAAAAGAAAAAGCTACCGTTGGAAGTTTCCCGAGTACAGATGAGAAAGAAAATTTTTCTCTCTGATTTCAAACACTCTGCCGTTAATGGGTTATTTCAGAAGACCACTTCCGAAGCGGTCTTCTGAAGAGTATATGAATCCAGCAGTGCCCCCAAAGAAAGCATCTCTACAGATTTGTCTCCCTCCTGTGTTTTTGTAGCTTCACATCTTAGATGTAAAATTTCACTTGAGCGTTTCATATAAAACACACTCAGATTTGCTTTTTAATATTACGAAATGGCAACAGAAATTGGTTTGGCACGTTATAGGACCCTGTACTCATGAAGTTAGACTTTTAGGGGTTGAAGCTTCTTTACAAATACTTGCACAGACTAGATATATCTAAAATAGCACCACGGTATAGGTGTAACAATGGATTATAATTTTGTGCTTCAGTAATTGTTTCTGGTGTTCTTGTTTTTAAAATTTTCTTTGACATGGTACTCACATTCATTTTTTTCAAAATAAAATCTACCAAGAACGTTCTCTTCTTTCTTCCCCTATTTCTGCATAATTGTGCTAATATACTAGCTGGGACGGTTATATTTTAAATGACATGTATATATTTAGCAGCATAATTATGCAAATTCTACCATGTTAACGATTGTAAATATCCTTTCAGAGCAGCTACTTAGCATTTTGTCCTGGTTGAAATGCTTAGGATTCACTCGCAAATTCACTCCTCTGCCGGGTGAAGGTGGGGCTCAGTTCTCACCCACCAGGCAGAACACTGCACAGAGGCAAAAAGTATGGATTCCTTAATGTACCTGGACATTCTATGCCACTTACTGGCTTTGTGACCTTGGGCAAGTTACTTGACCTCTCTGAGCTCTGTTTCTGCATCTGTAAAATAGGGATGGTGATAGTACATACCGCACTGGATCGTCATGATGATTACATCATGATATATGGAAACTACTTATCATGCTTGGTCCATAAAAGACTCGATAAATGATAGCTATCGTCAGTGTTCTTATATTACCCGGCAGTACTACATTTCAGCCTAGATATCAAGCTTTCCAAGAGTTTAGAATTGCAGCTGAAAAGGAGCAAGTATGGCACATTCCGACCTGTCGTAACAGTGGGGTGGTGGGTAGCAGTGTTAGCAGCACAATGTCCAGACTCAAGTTTTTACTAGAGAATCATTCTTTACATACTTTTGTCACGTGCCTGGGTTGAGTTAGTGGGAATGTTTAGGTGTTTCAGTAATACCAACTCTAAATGTAGATGGTGTGTGTGTGTGTGTGTGTGTGTGTGTGTACACACGTGCGCGTGTAGGGCTACAGGAGAAGGGAATCTAGCCTGTGGTGAGGAATCACCTAGGCAAGATGTGAGATAAAATTCCTCCTCTGCTATTTCACATTTACAGGAATGAATTCAAAAATGTAAAATTATATTCTGAATTACAACCATATGTCAGAATACAGCAGTGATCATGACAGTGTATTTTAGGTGAACATTAATCTTCAGCAGTCAACTTTCCTAATCCTTGTTGTTCTAGAAATAAGAACTTGGATTTTCTAAAAGGAGCTGCTAACACATAAGACAGAAACCCATAGCGTTTTCTGAGCTTTGGTAAAAAACAGAAACCTCTGAGGAAGCAGAGGACCTGAAAATATACTGATGCTACCGAAGGCTAAAATTCTTCAAGACTCTGATCAGGGAGCAGTACAGAGGCAACTCCACATAGCAGAGGGCCCTTCATTTTGGTCCCACCCATAACCCAATCCTGGGAACTGGGTTCAGTGATGTTCCGTTATACACACGTGGTAACCACATGCATGACGATGAACTAGGTGCTGAGCGAGAAGCCAGACGCCATCGTTGGCTGAAGTGTGCCTGGCACTCAGCAGGGTGCACATGGCTTGATGTGATAAACGGTGGAATCAAGCTCACAACCCTCTCATTCCCACAAGGTGGGTCAGCAGGGTGGTGGGGGAGGATGGATTCTGGCCCTGGAGATGGATAGTTCTTATTTTTTCCTGGACTAAATTCTTATGACTCCAAGTCCCTTCCTATCAGTGACACACATTTCCCAACCAGCCCCTCACAGCCCGCCGGGGCAGATGTGTTACCCTTTCTTAGAAGCACAGGGCGCAAGCTCCCTAGCCTTAAAGCACGTCTTGGTAGACTTCCCTCTGGTTGTGACACTGGTCTGTTCAAAGAGCCTCAGTATTTATCCCACACCACTCAGCTTTCTATGGTCATGGGAGGCGTCCCTTTCTTTGATTCTTAGAATTGAACTTCCTAAGGACTTTGGAAAGGAGAGGATAAATACCTTTTTCCGAGTCTTCATTTTTCTTAGTCCTGCATAATCAAGCCTTTCACCGTTTTGTTTTGTTTCCCATGCAGCCGATTTTTTAATAGGAACTCTTCTTGGAGACAGTTTACATCAACTCTACCCACTTGCCATTGGCCAGAACCCACTCACACGGCCGCACTTAACTGCAAAGGACGCTCAGAGATGCAGCTAGCTTTGTGCCCCAGAGGAAAAGAAAATACAGTTTGGTAACCACATAGCCTCGTCTCTGCCATCATCTAGTCTTCTGTCAGCAAATGCCTGTTTCATCCTTCTTTCCACACAAAGAATATATACCCTCCCTCCACAGGGAAACAATGCAAAGTCTCATTCTGTCACGGAATCCAGCACCATCTACAGGATCTCTGGGAAGTGTGCGATCTTCTCCATCGGTATCAGATGTGGCTCCTTGTGATCTTGCAAGAAGTTAACTAAAAAGCCAAGTTATCTGTAGCCCTTACACCCAGTACTATAGCAGCAGAGCAAAGACAATTTGTAACCTCTTGTTCCTTGAATATTTGGTAGCTCTTGTCTATAAACCACTTCACTCTAGTTCAAGCCAGTCACTGTTGCTGTTTTGTTTTGTTTTTAAAAGCTGTGTAGAGAGGGTTAGAGTTTTTTGGTACATTGATGATCCCCCAACTTCCAGGTTTATTCTCTTTCCATCTTCCCGGAATCTTTCTTCTGGAACCAGATAAGAGATGGCCCTTTCATGATAAAATTCTGCCAGTGAGGACAGAGCTTTCTGATTTGTGTGATTAAGATAGTAAGATATACTATCACATTCCAGTCACAATTTTGGCCTTCTTTTTACAAGGTTATGTAATAGAAAGTGACAGGATCGGTCTTGGTAAGGAGGAGGGAACAGTGGTTCCAATAAGGTACTGAGCGGCTGAATATCTGGATTTTATTTCTCACGCCCCTTCTGAATTCCCATATGACAACAGGTCAAATGCTTATTAACCTCCTTTGGACTCAGTTTCTTTGACTAGATTTTTATGATTATAATTATTATGTTGCCTTCTGTCAACCAGTTCAGGGTAGAGAAATTCCCTCTAACAAGATTAGCTTTTCTGGGGCTTCCCAGGTGGCACAGTGGTTGAGAATCCGCCTGCCAATGCAGGGGACACGGGTTCGAGCCCTGGCCTGGGAAGATCCCACATGCCGCAGAACTAAGCCTGGGCGCCACAACTGCCGAGCCTGCACTCTAGAGCCCGCGTGCTGCAACTACTGAGCCCACGTGCCTAGAGCCCGTGCTCCGCAACAAGAGAAGCCACCACAGTGAGAAGCCCGCACGCTGCAACGGAGAAGCCCCCGCTCGCTGCAACTAGAGAAAGCCCACGCGCAGCAACGAAGACCCAATGTGGCCAAAAATAAATTAAAAAAAAAAAAAAAGATTAGCTTTTCTATTACTCTACAAACTTGAGGGTTTTCAAGATGTAGTATGAAGGTTCTGGGCTGGTAAATTATGAACACATGTAAACTTAAAAGGAAATTTAAATACCTGGAGTGTCACATCCACTAGAAAAATTTTGCTGATCTGTGTACCACTCCTGAATGAGTATTACATTGACACCATCCTATTTTTATGCAAATTCATGTTTTCAACACCCTGGATGACAGACGGTGACACACCCTTTTCATTTCTCGTAACCAGATGAGAAAACAAAATTGCACTTCACAAGGAAGAACACAAACTGCCATTTCAAACAATTAACACTTGAACCACTCACTCATTTTCAGTGGGAGATCAGTGATGATCAGCTTTTGATGGATTTGTCTGAATGGTTTCTGAAACCATAATTTTCTTCCGAATTATTCAGATTGACATTAACGATGCCGCTGTTAGATCCACGCGCGGGAGGCCCGTTCTGACCTCTGGTTGGGGTGCCTGCCTGCCTTTAGCCTGGCTACTGCCCAGCCTCACTCGGCCACCGGATTTAGAAACTCTTTGCTGACAACAGGCCTCTGATCCTACTCTTCCTCCCCTACCCCCCAACGGCCAGTACCCACAGGGCACAGTGCTCAAGGCTGGCGCTCAGCTGACCGCTGTTCTCTTGGTTCGACTTCTGTAAAGCAGCCCTCAAAACCAGCACGTGGGCGTGGACCACCCTTGGCCACCCTCGCCGCCTTACCTGGTCTCTCTGTCTTTGGGTATCGTAGACGTGCTATAAGCAAACACCTGCTTCTCAACTAGAGGAGGGCCGAGGTCCACAATTCCAGATAATCCTGGAGTAGTCCGTGGCTTCTCAATGTACACCAAGGTGCCGGGCTCCTTTTTGAAGGCCTGGCGGCTGGGTGAGACCCGGTCTGACTGCATGGTGTGGGAGGGCCCGTGGGCGTTATGGAGACCGTGCATCTCCACCATCCTCAGGTCACTGACTCGGTGAGGAGAGGCCGGGGGCGTTTTGGAGCCCAGAGTAGGCAAGAGGCTCTCTGGATACTTCCTTGACTTCTGTCTGTACAGTGACTGCTCCATGTGCATTTCCGCTTGCAAAGAAGGGCTGCAGTAAGCGCTGGCTGAACGAACTGCAGCGCGGTGATACCCGATGACGTGATCGGGGACATCCAGCGGGTGCCCGCCGTGCGAAGAGGCTATGCTCATCCTCCCCTCGTGATAAAGATAAGGATCGGCGTAGAAACCCTCGTTTCGGTACATCGCGAGGCTCTTGGCGCTCATGTCTTCATCCGGCTTCACGTCTCTTCTTTCCAAGATGGCGCTGGGGCTGGGAGAGATGGATCTGGAGACCGGCAGGCTGGAGAGTCTGTCCCTGGGGATGGTGGCGTTACCAGGAACGACCATTGGCCGGGTGCCTCCGTAAGGGATTCTGGATGGAGAGGGAGGCATGGAATGTGGCACAGGAGTGGACGGTGGAGAATTTGGAATGGCGTGGGGTAGAAGAGCTGCGGGTCCAGGTCGAGAGGCACCAGGGCCATCTCCTCTTGCATAAACGATTTCTCTCTGCATCTGAAAAAAAAACAAGAAATTAGAAAATCTACTTTGATATTCATGTTTTTAGAGACATCTCAGTGTGGTTTCCCTGATGAAGTAGGCTGAATAGTGGCCACTGCAAGATGTCCACGCCCTAATCCCTGGAACCTGTAACCACGTCACCTTACAGGGCCAAAGGGCCTTTGCAGATACCCCCCCCCCCCCGTTAAGGATGTTGAGCTGGGGAGATTATCCAAGTGGATCCAATGCAATCACAATCACTTATGTGTAAGTAACGCAAGGCAGTCATCATATGTGAAAGAGGCAGGAGGGTCAGCCTCACGGAAGGAGGTGTGATGACAGAAGCAGAATCAGAGAGAGAGAATGGGAAGATGCTGTTACGGAGTCCAAGCTCATACTGCTCGCCCCACAACAGGCCAAGAAATCGAGAGACGAGGTGTTGGGGCACGAAGAGGGACTTTATTTGGAAAGCCAGCAGACCGAGAAGATGGTGGACTCATGCCCCAAAGAACCATCGCGCCTGAGTTAGAATTCAGGCTGCTTCTTTTATACTAAAAGGGGAGGGAGTAAAGTCAAACATTTCCTGCTTCCGGTCAGCCTCCAGAGGGGAGGTGCTAACTTCTTTCTCCCTGCAGAAAGAAATCACAGGTGGGCCTGGTCAGGATGTTTCCTGTGAGCTAAACAAAGGTATTTTAGCTTAATGCTCATTACCTTGGAGACAGGGTTCCCAGAGATGGGCCATTATGTATATTGTAAGCTTACAGGCAATGTCCCTTTAGTGACTAACTTGGAAGACCATTCTGGCTGGTTACTGCCTGTTGAACAGAGGTGACGAACATTCCTTAGAATCTTTTGTCAGCCTTTGTTTATCTACAACTATTTGAACCCGATGAAACCTATTAGCACTTTGTTGTCTAACTCATAATTGAACTTGGGGTTTTGGTTCCAGTTCCTAATACATATAAATTCCTGTGCTATTTATTTGGACACAATTAAAGAAATTGGTTGTCCCTTCTCCAGCTACAATGGAATTCCCATCTACTTCAGTTGGATGGGCAGACCTGTTGGAGTCAAACTCATGAGCAGAGGTCAGTATAGAGCCCAAAGTTCTAATGTAATTGGCAACCGCTAGGTCTTTTAGCGTTTATAGATTCTCCTGCCTGGGCACACACCTGGAATGGAGTACCATACAATATTTTAAAGGTGTTTAATTTAAGCCTGCTTCTGGGAGCCACTGATCCGCTGCATGGCAACTAGCAAGGTTATCCCAAGTTAAATGTCTCCTGACATTTTAGCAACGTTCCTTTCTGATATATGATTCATTTTCTTGGTTCTTCCCGTTGATTGTGGTCTCCAGGATGAACGCAGTTTTAATGCCTTCGTCCAAATCAGGGGATAATTTCGCTAAGGAGGGCTTTAGCAGCTTCAGAGAGTTCCTGTCCGGGTAGGATATGTTTCCACGGATCCTGAAAAGGTGTCCACACAAACACTAGCAGGTATCTGAGATTTCCTGAGGCTCGAGGCCTTTGAGTAAATATTTGTCAGTCCTCGGTGGGGCAGGTTCCTCCGCGTTGAGTCCCCACCTGGGAGGTCTGACAGCAGTCTCTGGGGGAAAGGGCTTGGTCTCCTTTGCCGGCATGCTCATGAGCACCGTCTGTTGGCTTAAAGCATGTTCTGGTGGGACTCAGACGTCAAGCTGCTGTGCTGAAAAGCTTCAGGGTGAGGTCTATCAGGAAGTCAATCAGGTCAACCCCCCACTGTCAATTTCACCCCCGGGCTCCTGTGGGGAGTCGGGCGCCTCAAGGCCAAGGGAGTCCCTGGGTCTCTTCATTCAGAGTGTTCCTCTCCACCATGAGAGGCTCTCATCTTCTATTGTTCTTCTGTTTGAGCAGAGGGCAATCTGTTTTCCAGTGCTCCTCCTCCTCACAATAAGTGTACTGTTCCTTCCCCAGTGGTGGCCTACCTCTCTTCCCGGTTACTTGCCTTCCGGGAACCCAATGCCACTGCCAAAAAAGTGGCGTTTGGTTTTGCATCTTTCTTCTGTTGTTGTTCCCTCAACACTTTAAAAGCAACATCTACCAATTGAGAAGGGTTCATTCCAAATGTACCATCTAATTTTTGCAATGTTCTCCTGAAATCTGAGGCACTTTGCCCCCAAAGGTCAAATTTACCATTCTAATATTTGCAGGGGCCTGGGGCATTAGTATGATGTGTGTAGGCCTGATAAATCCTTTCCAAAAATTCAGAGAGGTCTTCATTTGTTTTGCTGAATTTCTTGAATTTTGTTCAAACTCTTTTGCCTTGGTTTCCCCTTTCAAGGCCCTGCCAAGATGCACTAATGAGTAGTGCTCTCAAGAGGGCCTTCTTCCCTCACTGGGGTCCCTATTTGGTTCAGCTGTGGGTGCTGGCAAGTGGGCTTCAGGTGTGGAGCACCCTCTCTATAAGGAGGGCTGCAATCTCTCCAACTAAACAAGTGTGAGAAACCCAGCCGGCTGGTCATTTCCATTTAGGCCGCCCATGAGAAAATGGCGTAAGGAAAATAGCCCTGTCCCAGAAATGGCTCCAGGCCCAAACTGGGTGCCCTGTTGGGTCTTAGATGGCGATTCCAGACCAAGTGCCTGTGCCCCAGAAACTAGCACAGGATTTTCTTGTTTTGTTCTTTTGGCCGCACTGAACAGCTTGTGGGCTCTTAGTTCCCCAACCAAGGATTGAACCCAGGCTACCGCAGTGAAAGTGCCGAGTCCTCAACCACTGGACTGCCAAGGAATTCCCAGCATTTTCTAATTGATCCTATAAGGAGGGAAGTCCTGAGCCCCAGTGTCAGGAACTGGGCCTGGATAGGAACGGAAGGTGGTGTAAGGGTTGGATATACTGGCATAACGGCCGGAGCGGCTGGGACAGCCAGGACAGCCAGGACAGCCAGCTCAGCCAGCTCAGCCAGCTCAGCCAGAGGAGTTAAGGTCTGAAGCAACATGTCCTCTCATTCCCTTCCTTATTTTCCCTGGGAATAGTACAAATGCTTGCACATAAAGGATTTCATTATTCTGGCCTGTTTCTTCACAAAATAGCTAGAGTGTCATTCAAAAGCCACTGTAAAACTATAGATAGCAATTGATCATCTAGCCATTAAAAGGATGCCTTTTGGCCTTGGTATCAACCAGCTGGGATTACAGTGCAACTGAATAGAAAATTGACTACTGCTGTGGCTATGACAATAAGGCAATTACTAAAATTATGACTGATACCATTTACCAGGATGTGCCAGAATTTTAGGAGTTCCATAAAATTTCTGGAATATATATGTTAATAACATTTACCCATACAGTACAACCTAAGAAGTTTTATCACCACCCATTTGACAATGCCTCCCATGCAATTCATCACACCAAATAAGCCCAACGAGTTTAACATTCCTCTCTCTGAGATGGAGAGAAAACAAGTAATTTGAGGTGTTCCAGAGACCCTCCAGAAAACCCCAACGTTAGCCAGAGGTCAGATGAATCCCACTTAGAACTTGATCTTTGGGACACTTGTGAAAAATATCAGAAGTTTTAACCAGTGATAAAAGATCCCAATGGCAAATACAGGTCACTTAAACAAAATCTCACGATCTATTACCAAAAGGAGTTCAATATTTTAAGAAAACTTTGTCCTCTTAGAGAACCAAATTCAGATTTTGTACCACTTTACCTCCAAGATTTATTTTCTTAATTAAGTTCAATCTTATCTTAGAACTAAGTTTAGTTTCAAGGTACGAAAATCTGGAGAGACTATTCCAGACAGACGTTTCCAGAACATTATTCCCATAGAGTTTACCCAAAACTCTTTACTTCATTTACCTTTATTTTATTTACTTAAAAGCTCTGTCGCATTCTTTTCCTTGCTGACAAACTTTTTAACAGGAATAAGAAGGTCTTATTTGATTTCTAGTAAACCTAGGTACAATGAAAGTATTATACCTAACGCTGATGACTCTAACGACATACCTGTATCAAACCAACAAGCTTAAGCTAGAACTTTAACACCAGATGTTAATTCAATACTGAATATTTCCTAGATGATGTGAGCCTGAAACTCATTCTGGACAGTTTCTTTTATATTTGAGTATTCACATAAGCACTTAATTTCCTTTAAGCCAATTAAATAGAGCTCTTTTACAAATTATTTCTGGCAATGCCACACATCTATAACACACGTACAAACACACACAGGGATGTCATAGTTCCCATTCCAAAATTTTAGCCATGAATCAGGTACAACAATGTAAAACCCATCAGTTACAAAAGATTGGATGCCGATTGGGTTTCTGGCAGATGGGACAAATCAAGGTCACCTGTACAGATGGCTAAACCCTTTTTAGAAATATCTATGGAAAAGGCTTATTTCTCTTTGTAGCTTTTGGTGATTTTACGAACCAAGTGGAAACTTTCTCTTCCTCGGAATGTCCCACTCTTGGACAAGAGCAGACAGGTTTTTTTTTTTCCCTGTTCCTTTTCTCCATTTGACATCAGTAAAAGTTTAAAGTATCACAAAACTGATTTGGCTGTAAACGGAGAAACGGTACCAAACAAAATGAAACCAAAGAACAAACAGAAAATCCTAAATAAACCCTCAAGTTTGGTCTTGGGTTTTTACATATACCAACGACACAGGAGACCATAAATGACATAATTAACACAGCAAGGGTAACAGTACATGGTGCACAGGGCCCCAAGATAACCCTGCCTAACCCCCCTGTAGAGATCCTAACAGGTACCGTGGCTACACACTATTATAACAAAATATCATCTTCCTCTGACACATGGGTTTATAGCTGTAATCAGATCCCTTACCCAAAATGCACCTCAGAGAACTTTCTTTAGGGATAGTTGAAACATTCCCCATTTTTAAAGATAGAAATTCAAGACAAACAAAACACTAATGGCACACACACATGCTAGCATCCAAAGAAACAAACAAACCAGTTGACAAATAGGGTAGAAGCCCAACAACTCTTTCCTCTCTCCAACAGGGTATCCCACTCAAATACAGAACAAACTGGCTTATTCCGGAGAAAAGGCCCCAAATGAAGAGGAAGTAGAGTTCCCGGCTGTACACACTGGAGCGACTTACCCTACTGTATGGAACCTGTCAGCTCCCAGATGTCAATTCCTTGCTCCAACTGCCAGGTGCTGCTTCGAGGAACTTTGAAGGGAAGACCCTCAGGACAAGTGGTCCCGGCAGCTGCTAGGGCCTTACCGGAAAATTCCCCAACTGGGGCCGGCTGGCCAGGAGCCGCAAGGCTGCTGGATGGCTCCCCCAGATTTGTTACGGAGTCCAAGCTCATACTACTCGCCCCACGCCAGGCCAATTAATCACGAGATGAGGCGTTGGGGTGAGGACTGGCGACTTTATTCGGAAAGCCAGCGGACCGAGAAGACAACACGCTCACCCCAGCCAAAGAGCCATCTTGCCTGAGTTAGCGTTCAGTCTCCTTTTATACTAAAAGGGGAGGGAGTAGCGTCAACCACTTCCGGTTTCCGGTCAGCCTCCAGAGGGGAGGTGTTAATTTCTTTCTCCCTGCAGTCATTCACAGGTGGGTCTGGTCAAGAGGTTTCTTGTGAGCTAAACAAAATTATTTTAACTTACTGCTCATTAGCTGGGAGTCAGGGTTCCCAGAGATGGGCCATTATGTATAATTTAAGCTTATAGGCAACATCCCTTTAGAGATTAGCTAGCTTGATAATAGAACACAAAAGGTTCTTCCCTAGTGCAAGGCTACACTGCTTACTCTGAAGATGGAGCAGAGAGCCATGAGCCAGGGAATGCAGCAGCCCCCAGAAGCTGGAAAAGACAAAGAACGGGATTCTCCCCTACAGGCTTCAGAGGCAGTGTGGCACTGCCAACACCTTGGTATTGGCCGGTGAAACCATTCTGTATTTCTGATCTCCACAACTGGGAAATAACAAATTTGTGGTGTTTTAAGCTACTAAGTTTGTGGTGGTTTGTCACGGCAATCACCAGAAATGAATATACCTGATGTAGAGCTCAACATCGTGGAGTCTGAGGGAAAAAATAGTGCAGTGGTTTAAATACTGAGCTCATAGCTTCTTAGAGACACTAAGAAACTATGTGGGTCTAATGTACCAAAAGTGCTAAACTGTCTTCTAAAGCTCATCTTGGGCACATTTTTCGAGTGGTAGCCCTGGAAAGTAGATAGTAAGCATCTTTCCCATCTTTTCAAGCTGATACAATATAGGGACATGGCCAGAGAGAGAAAGGAGATGCATGGGAAAAGTTTGGAGGGAAGTTTTACTCATTTGCTGATGCCTTACTATGAGAAACAAGATCTGAGAGGTCAGGAGGAAATAATGATTCAGGAGATGAGTGCAATTGGAGGTAAATTCATAGTAGGGATGGCAAGAGATAGAAGAGGGAAGGGAATCCCAGGCATGGCGGGGAGGAAGAATGCTAACGGTACACCCTCTGGGGCTGCCACGTGATGATGAGGGGCAGGCTGGGAGAGGTCGTCATGAGCCCCGCAGTACTTGCCCAGGCAGCAGTGATTTCTGGGCTGTTTCATTAACACCCAGTTCAGGAGAGTTAGGACTCTCCCACTAGCTCTCTTTTAGAAGAAACGATGACTAAAAGAATCAATGACTCAAGAATCATAGATACAGAGAACAGATCGGTGGCTGCCAGACGCAGGAGGTGGGTGCCCGGGGGGCTGGGGGTATGTGTGTGAAATGGGTGAAGATGGGCAAAAGATACAAACTTGCAGTTATAAAATACATTTAAGTCCTGCGGATGTAAGGTCCAGCATGGTGACTCTAGTTAATAATACTGTATTGTATTTGAAAGTTAAGAGAGTAGATTTTAAAAGCTCTCATCACAAGAAAACAATTGTTAACTATGTGTGGTGATGGATGTCAACTAGACTTAGTGTGGTCATTTTTTCACAATATATGCATCTATTGAACTATTATGTTGTACCTCTGAAACTAATATAATGTTATATGCCAATTAGATCTTAATTTTAAAAAAAGGAAGCTAGTTAATGGCAAAAGAGGAAACTAATTTGCAAGTGCCCTATTGTATTTAGCAAGGGGCAGAATCAAAAATACAAATGAATTCAGGATGTGAATAGGTGGTACTTTTTGTTTTGATCAAAGCCCAAGAGGGTCACGCTCACTGAGATTCTCCAAACGGCTACAAGGGAGGGGACGGACAGCCAGTGGCACCTCCCAAGCCCCGTCTTCTAGCTTGATTTGTGCTATCACAGAAGCCACATTTCCATTTGGATTTCTCAGAGATGTGACAGACAAGGAGGGTATAAATGATTGGAGGGTGGGTGAGGTAGGGGCGTGAGGAGTGAGGAGATGGGCTCAAATGGACGAAAATCAAGATGAGCAGCTGAGAGACCCATAGTGTGGGTGAGAGAAGACATAGAAGCGGCAACAAGAAGAAGGCTGAAAAGGAAACAGAGCCCAATGCCCTGAATACATATTGATTCCTTACCTTATAAATCATTCACTTAGTAAACAATATTTACCAAGCACTTGCTAAGAACCAAGCATGATTCTAGGACACAGCTCTGAACAAGCCCGTAAGTTCCTGCCCTGGAGGGGAACTTCCTGCTCTTGAGAGGATACATTCTTGCCTACATCTGGTCACGAGGATGCAGGGGATGAACTGGCTGGTCTCCCACAGCTTCCTCATCTTGTCACTGGAAGGACTCAGCAATGCAGAATCCCTGACCCGGGGAGTTTTACACATTATGGTGGATTTCATAATAGAAATGACTGACCAAAAGATGCAAGCAAAATGCAAATATTAGCAACCAAAAGGAGCCCTTTGAGGGGTACATTATCCAAGCACTATTGAATTGGCTCCTGAGCCTTCTTAGGGGATCCCAGAGTACGCAGGCTCCTCACTAGACATTACAATTTTATCTCCACTACCCCTGCCTCCCCAACACACACACACACACACACACACACACACACACACACACCATACACCACACGCACCACACCCGCACGCACACCACACGCACGCACACCACACGCACACACATCACAGTAGACTAGTCTGTTCTCCCCCTCTAAACCGGACTTGGGATATCCTCAAGCTGTCCTCACCCCTGGGACCCTCACCCCAGTTCCTAGCCCTTGGGGAGTCACACCTAGGGTGAGGTCAAGGTCAGCCTCCAGGTGTGTCCGCTCCACCACATGGCCCAGTCCCGATGCTCCAGCCCACGCACTCTCAAGGCTCAGGGGCTCAGGGCCATAGACCAGGAGGGCATTCCCAAGGTCACTGTGTGATAATATACCTGATTCCCATTCCAGAATGGCTGGAGCAACCATATAACCAAAGTTTTGTAGTAGATCAACATGGATCCTCTATAAATACCTCTCCCACCCTGTCTTCCTCAATGCAGGGCTCAGTGAAACGAAAGGTCAGGCTCAGTGGTACGCAGGGCAGGGCTTCACAGGTGATAAAATACAAGAGGGACAGGCTCAGCCGGCAGTGCATATTTGGCCAAATTCCCCACCCAATCAGACCACACAATGCAATAATCAACCCAAACACACGTAAAGATATATTCAAACATGCCACTGTGTATAAAGCATCACGTGGTGCTCAAGGTCAATCAGGTGCAACAACTAGTAGGTACTATTGTCATTATTGTTATTCATCCCCCCCTCCCCCCAAAGAATAGGGTTTCAAATGTCTAGAACCCACTTAGGATGAACCATAATCCTAACGGGGTTCGTCGCTACTCCCTGTCCTCTTTTTCCTCCTCATCCGGCTTCATCTGCATTTGGGGGATCCTGAACCAAATGAACACATAGAGAACTCCCCCTTTTCCGGTAAGACAGCAAAATGAGACATCAATATTCCTAGGAGTACACAACTGTCTAGAAGAAT
Organism: Physeter macrocephalus; assembly: GCF_002837175.3. NCBI lineage: Eukaryota > Metazoa > Chordata > Mammalia > Artiodactyla > Physeteridae > Physeter > Physeter macrocephalus. The sequence goes on from NC_041224.1 coordinate 16,426,246, forward strand.
AAAGAGTACTAATGAAAGAAAAACGTAAAGTTAATTAATAAAAATTTGAGTAAGTTTCTTTTAAAACAACAGAGACGCCCGCATAGGTGTTTTAAAAACATGTTTGGTGATGTGAAAAGAAATGGCTAGGAGGCACATTATATAACTAAATGAAATGAAGTTATATAAAATTTAAAATAAAACACATGCAAAGGAACTCATTAGAAAAATCTCATCAGACTTTCCGGATGCCTCGTGCAGATGAATTCAGAAAGAAATGTAACAATTAATTAACAATAATTCAGATACACTGTGCATTCATACGGGAAATGCAGGTGACAGTAAAAATATTGAACATCCAACAGCCAGTATCACATGAGTACCAACCAGCCAGAATGGGACCTCAGCCAGCGAGGATAGATCGTAGCCATAAGCAATCAACATTACGTACCTGACGGTAATGCTGTATGTCAGCCCTGCCTTGTCCACTTCAAAATAATCCTGCCATTATCCAACAGGGCCACTGAATGAATTACTGTCCACCTGAGTTATCCACAGTGGAGGTGAATACAAGCATTCTGCTATGCCAAAACAGGTAATCTAAGGTTGAATGTCTCCATCAATATGGGTGACCCAGAGGTTGGAAGCCTTCGGCAAAATTCTTCTTTTGGTTTGCCAACCCAGGACTGACTTTCCAAGACTGAGTTTTGAGAAGAACCTTGATAATTTCATCCTTGGCTCTACATGGAGCCCAAGTAGAGAAGGACATCACCTTCCCATGATATAGTAGGAAAATGTTTTAAACCTACCACTTGAATAAACCCTTAAAATTAGATAACTTGGGTTCATACACTAAAGGATACAGAGCAACCAAAGGCAAATCACTCTTAGGATGAGGCAGAAGGTATGGGGAGACAAAAAGAAAGAATCTTTCTGAAGTCTTCAGTGTGATCTTCCAAGGAGTCCTCTGGCTATTCCAATAAAAAGCGGACTTTATATATAGGAGATACTCATTGCCTGACTGACTGAACCAGGATGACAGTTAAGATTCTATAATTCATAGTTTAAAAAAAATCCCAGCCCTTTGTATTAGTGTTCTTTCTATGGAGATATCTTCCTAGAATCAGGCACTTGCATGGTCTCGTTTTGTTTTGTATTTTAACTGTGTTTTGCCTAACGAGTAAAGAAATGACATTAAACACATGCTAGGTTTTTCCTATACTATTACTCGAAGTCAGACCTTTTTTTTTAAATTTTTTTTTGGCGGTACGCGGCCCTCTCACTGTTGTGGCCTCTCCCGTTGCGGCGCACAGGCTCCGGACGCGCAGGCTCGGCGGCCATGGCTCACGGGCCCAGCCGCTCCGCGGCACGTGGGATCCTCCCGGACCGGGGCACGAACCCGCGTCCCCCGAATCGGCAGGCGGACTCTCAACCCCTGCGCCACCAGGGAAGCCCCAAAGGCAGACCTTTTAGGAGAAACTTATATTAAACTTTAAATGTAAAATAAATAGGCAAAACACACGCACGCCCACAGTTGCTATTCACCTTAATATCCCTGAATCCTCTATTCTCCCACCAGCTCTTCTGATGGTCACTAATCTTCTGTATCGTTTCATCACTCTTAGAAAGTTGAAAATATCTGATATATTATATCACGGACACTTTTAGCCCAGAAAATTTCAACCCTAACGTCTTTATGTGAGCTTTAAAGAAGTTCATTTTACAGCAAGAAAGAGATGACCTAAATACAAAAATAAAGATTCTTTTAACACCTCCCCAGGACACAACATGGATATTTATTTCCCTGCACCTCGGCCCAGACAAAGAAAAAATTCATCTATTTGCGCTAGATATATTGGCAACGCATGAATGAGGCTGTTCTCACCGATCGTCTGTTTTGTTGGGCATTGTCTCCCTCCTTCCATGACTGCCCAAACTACGGCCAGCTCTTGGTTGAGTCCTTCCAATTCTTGTAAACAGCAGAGTTTCTTCCAGAGCCTCTGCACCGTGGTCCCAGCTGAGAGGCCGCTGCCCTGCTCGTAGCACACGGCTCAATACGCTGCTTGGCTCACCCTCCTTAAAGACCAGAATGAATCTGGGGCAGTTTCAAATTAATCACCTGAAGTCTGAGGTAGGAATCCTAACATACCTATATTTCGTTTCCCCCCAAACACCGTAAGTTAAATCCAAGATTACTCATTTACAAGTTTCTCGAATATAAAAGAGGAGGAGAAAAAACTTACAATGGCTTCTGGGAAAAAAAAAAAAATCTAGCATGAAAAATGTTTCTTTCAAATGATTTGGGAAACTGTCTCACGTGATCATGTCTCTTTATGGAGCATTAAAAAAAAAATATATATATATATATATTCTTTGCGGAAGGGAATATCATGTACAGTTTATTGTATTTCAAACCCCACCCTTCCAAGTCTAGAATTTGTAAACACACCACTCAATCAGACCATACAATGAAGTCACCAGACAAAACTGAAAATGGCTCTTAGGAGACTCTTTCATCCTCAAAGAATTAAAGCCACTTACTTTTTCTAAAGGAAATCACCTGTACAGCTAACGCCGGGAAAAAGCACATTGGCTGAGCTCCCAATCACGCGATTCCTTTGTTTGCTGGCTTCATCTCAATCCTCGGTTCCACACGTGGATATTTTAGACAGCTTTCTCTTCAGAGAAGAAATCACACACACAAAAACACAGATCCTAAAATGTTCCCTGGTGTTCACAACCAGTAAAGACCATTCTGTTTTACCCCGGTCTTCTGAGCGAAGCTGCTACAGGCATGGATAAAAAGACGTCCTCCCCATGATAAGCCAATTTCTCCTCCCCTTGGATATTAGTCACTGAATAACCTCAGCCCACATCCAACCACAGGCTACCGCACGGGTGACTCAGTCCTCTAACAACTGCTCACACGGAAAACACACACCAACAAATGAACTCAGAGAGGCCTAGGTAAATGGGGTAACAATGAAGGAAATATTACAAGACAGATCTCACTAAGGCGAAGAGGGTCACGAACACAAGCAAACAACCAGCCACCAACAAACAAAATCATCAGAAAACCCAACATGCTCATTTTCCCCAGGCCCGACTCTCAGTGTTCTGCTGGAGGCGGGGGGCTCCTGAGAAAACCCAGATGGGCCAGCACCCAATGCCCATCCTGCCGCCAGCCTTTTGAAGTCCGTGGGTTGACAACCGAAAGAGACGTGAGCCTCTCCCCCTGGTTTATAACACCGGAGGGTAAACACGAGGGTGACAGAGGAGGCTGTCTATTAATTAACCAGGTTTCACCAAGCTGAACTTTGAGTAGCAGCCATGAATCAGACCTAGGCAGCACCAGGCAAGCAAGTGCAATCATTCTAGAAAACATACCTGAAAGGGGCGGGAGAGAGACAGAGGGCCAGCCAAGGCTAAGCAAAGAGGGTATTTGGGAAAGGGAGCCCGAGTCCTTCCGCCTTACCCTCGACAAGACAGAGGAGGGGAAGGCCAGGGCACTCTCCAGAGACACCCGGGAGCAACGGCTGTCAACACAGCTCTTTTCTTCCAGGGGACAGGCACTAGGAAGGCTGTGTTTCCAACAGGAAGTGGCTCGTGCAGCCCTCAGAAGAGACAGCCATTAACATATTACCGACAAGAGGTGAGAGCAAGGAAGCATTTCCTTAGCTCCCAGGCAGGCTCTGTTTCATCACCATCGTGCCTTCTGAGCCCTCGGGCACTGAATAGGGCAGAAAGCCATTCCAGGGGGAATCCAGGGACAAACAGCTCAGAAGGCTGGGCTGGAGGCCCTGCTGGCCTCACGCCACACCCCACGACCACGTGCGTTTTTCAAACATTTTAAGGCCTTTAGAGGTCGTTCTTGCTGACCAAAAGAATTCCATGATGTTTCTTAAGTTCAAATCCAGTCAGTGTCGCAGGCTCTCTCTAAAAAAAAAAAACAAACAAACTGTTTACTGCTATCAAAAAGCTCTGTGGTGATTAAAGGAAGGAGCACGCGGAGCCCAAGACATTGCTTTCCCCCTAAGATGTCTCATTCGAAACAATATTTGGGTGAAGCGGTTGTAACAGATGCCACCTAAGAGGTCGGAGAAGAGTAGACGGAATGCGAAAAGCCTTGTTTTGATCTTTAATCTAATTGGCAAGAGTTTGTTATTTCTCACCATTGTACGGGAAACACGCAGTCTTGGTCCCTGGCACATCTGGCACACATTTGGCAGGTCTCGTTCCCTCACTCAAACGCGTGCTTTCCAGGAGGGGGGGGTGGAGGTGAAGCTGTGGTCCCACCCCGAGGGCAGGGCATAAGATGTCCTACCCAGCAGCATTCCCGTACGAACGGACCTGGCTCTTCGTACGTGCAGGACCGTGAGGGAGGTGAACGAACGTGGAGTGTCTGGGTCCTGCCGGCCCTGCCCCCCGGCCCAGAGGCACTGAGCTGTCACCGCTGTCGGGCACGTGAACCCCGCCAAGCTCTGCGCGGGAGTCCACTTCCGCCGCTTGAGCGGCAGGTGGCTTCTGTGGACCGTGCTACCTTGGGAGTCGGTGGGCGCAAGGCCAGACATGGTCCCGGTCACCTCTCCCATCTCTTCCTTCCTGCCATGTTCAGGGCAATTTTCTTTGACGCTCAAAATGCTTCAGGGCACCGTCTGGGCAGGAGAGGCATGGCTTGGTCAGGACCAGAGCAGTAATCCACCGTCAGGAGTGTGAAAGCTGGCCCAATCCCGTGGTGAATCGGGATGAGTTAAACGCTCTCTAGCAAGGATTCAGCGCCCAGCTCACCCAAGAGAGAGGGGAGTTCAGTAACCCAGTGCCGGCGAGGGGATCAGGCAAGGTAATTTCCTAAACAGGATTCTGCTGCCACAGAACTCGGCTTCACCTGGGTGGCCTGTGCCCTCCAGAGAATGGCTCTTGACAACTTACCGCGAGGTTTGGCTCATTCTGGGTGGACCCAATCAGCAACATCCCACGCTCCGGTTCTGTTCCTTGGCCAAGTTCTCAGCTGCCTGGCTCGGATGCTACAGCCTTTGTGAGCCTGCGCTTCCCAGCAGTGTGTTAAGTGTCCTGCTATTCACCCTCCCTGCTCCTTTTCGCTGGCTGGCACACCAGGCAAAGTGGAAGCAATCTATTTCTAGTGAGTATTAAGAAAAGACATGCTAATAAATAGTCAGCACTACCTCAACAGGAAATACTTTTTATGCTCTGGTAAGGCTAACGGTCTTGTGAAATTTATTCCGATTTCCCCTTTTGCATTCGCTGCTTTATTGGTTTTTTTTTTTTTTTTTAAAAAGTACATATGCTAAAAGAAAATCTAAACCACTCTTACAAACACAAAGATGCTATTGTGAAGCGGAGTGATTTTGATGCTGGAAAAATTTCAAATTCATCTTTCTTACACTGTTAAAATTGGAAAGATGGTCCTTTGGAAGGTCTATTAATGTTTCATTTGGTCATAAATGGAATGTTTCCCAGACACGAGACAGACAGACTGTTGCCAAAATTATTTAATTCTCAGGAAAGACAGGGTGAGCTTCTGGCTATATTTAAGATGAGTGTTATTCCCACAAATATTTTGACACAGCCAACTCTGCTGGGCCCTCCTGCATCAGACCCGCTGGCTGACTTAATACCGTGCCCAGTGGTGACTCAAGATCTCAGGATGGAAACGCATAACAAGTAACATGAAATAAATCATGTAACTTCCAAGCCACAATCAGTAACTGTGCAGGGCTGCAGCGCAGATAAAAGAACAACGTCCTCATAACGACACTCAATCTTCTGTTGGGATACTCAGGCAGGGACAAGCTCTTTTCATATCTAAAATAGTTACAGTTTGTAAAACGATATTTTCTTGCTACCACCTGCAACGGATGGTACAAAGAACTCCTCATTATTTATCTCATCTCTGCACATCCACCCATTTCCTGCACAGACAATTACTTTTATACACAACTCCCTTTTGGTGCTCCGAGATAAGTCCTCTCCATCACCCAAATACAAATGTTCAGGGCCTTAGATTTTGTTTTTCTTTCTAGGACAAGTCTCTAAACTCCTATTTCACTGGTCAACATAACATCCTACAATATATAATATACTGTTTTATTTATTTATAATGTTTTTTATTCTACGAAGCATTTTACCCTTTTCCCCCTTTTTTTGGCCGCACCACGAGGCACGTGGGATCTTAGTTCCCCGACCAGGGATTGAACCCGTGCCCCCTGCAGTGGAAGCGCAGAGTCCTAACTGCCAGGGAATTCTCCTCTCCTCCACTTCTCTTATCTTGGGATGACAGCCAAGAAAAATCTAGATAACTCCATGGGGTGAAGGTACGATGGAAGATGGCTATACACACACCCCATCATCATCACCATCATCCAGCAGTTTGCAGTTTAGACAGTGCTTTCAACGGTGATTTTATTTCACGAGCCACAGAACGAAGTGAAATGCACGGGTCAGGAGGTCCGGTGTCACTCTCCACACGCGAATGGTGAGAAAACGGAAGTGTGAGGAGATAAGAACCTTGTCCAGCTTCACACAGGACTAAGTAGCAAAGCAGCAAGCATCCCCATCTTCGGCCTCAGCACCGTCCCTACTTCCTTCTCTGTTTAAGTGTGAAATCTCATGTCCTTCAGGTCGCTGAGCAGCTCTGCAAGGACTTATGCTCCCAAGGTCTTCCCTACAGAAGTACTGAGGGTTCATGCATTTGAGTTTTGACCATGAGTGGGCAGTCTGGTGAACTCCGCTCGAGAAGTACCTCATTTGCTCGCCTTTCAGGTCCAGATTTTCAAGGCAGAGGAAAAGAGTAACAGGACAGCTCAGTGGCTTTAGGATATAATGATACAGGTACTCTCTTGACTTACTATTAATTTTTATCTTCCTGCCTCAAAATTAGTTATATAATTAATTATACGTTGTATTTAACTAATGTACATATTAGTATACATTATGCTTATATATAATATACTTACATATCCTCATATATTATATACCACTAGTTAATTATCACTATATGGGTATCATTACATCACCAGTTACATACGTGTAAATACGTGTATATACACATATACGTATATGTATACACACATATATATGTCTTCATGGGTCACAGACACCAGATTGCTTATGGGATAAAATATCTGGGCCTCATCTGATTAACACTCTTTACCATTAGGACCCCGATTCCACTACTGGGTGACATTTCTGGGACCACATCTCTCAGATGCGTTCCACCTCTGTCACTGTGCCCTATGTCCCACTTACCTTTCATTCAGGAAGCGGATCTAGGTGATTATGTTGTAAGTGAAAGGAAGCTGACACAACATTATACAGCTTTAGGATGCTCACAGCAAGGTCAGAATTTAAGAAAAAAGTTTAGTTTGATGAAACAACATATCCTCACCGTATCCAAACCTAAACAGCAAACTGACAACAATCTACCTAGAATTTTACGCTCTACAGCTATAGCTTAGAGGACAGATATTCTTCAGAGACCACGGGAGAAAATGCTGGTAAACAAACTGATGAATGGATGATGCCAAGTTGGAAAACAAATGGTCGTTTATTCTCGGTCTGCCACTGCCCTCTCACAACGTAGCTACTCAAATCGCCATCAGCCCCTTTCTCAGGGCTTCAAACAGCCTCGGCTTCTTAACACCAAGGGTTCCCTGGTAGATTTAACTCCTTCAGGCCTGCTTCCTGTCCCCCTACCCCTCTCCCCCTTCTTTCCTCACGACTTTTCTGGAATCAACTCTGTGGACCTGGGTTATAACCGTGGTCCTTCTATTGGAATCATTCCGTTGCCTACATCCTGCTCTGTTTTCATGCTGATCGGGGTAGGATATGCGCTGGTTCTGTTACCAAGTGATAGAACAAACAACACAATATAAGGTGAGCTATGTCAGCAGAGCCCATTTTTTTTTTTTTTTGCGGTACGCGGGCCTCTCACTGTTGTGGCCTCTCCCGTTGCGGAGCGCAGGCTCCGGCCGCGCAGGCGCAGCGGCCACGGCTCACGGGCCCAGCCGCTCCCGGCCCGGGGCACGAACCCACGTCCCCTGCATCGGCAGGCGGGCTCTCAACCACCGCGCCACCAGGGAAGCCCAGCAGAGCCAATTTTAAAGGGAATTTTACGGATGGCTTCTGATGAAAGGTGTTTTAGTCGTGCCATTATTTTTGATCCTCAGCTGCACAACATTAGCCAGTGTCAAAGAAGAAAGGGTTGTGTGAACGAAGAGCCCCAGAGGATAACACTGAGGGACAATAATTCAACAAATCCACCAAGTTCAATTTTTCCCTCAAAATAAACATGAAAAAACAATGAGGGCGATCCAGATCAAAACAGCCCTTGTGCATATTTTTCCTGGGTTCAGAAGAGCCACGTTCTTTCTACTCTTAACAGCAACTCTTGAAACTAAAAGAAGTTCCATGGGTGTCCCAGGTATACTGAGTACGTGAACTGGCAAAATTCTCTCATGTATGACAGGGACTAGATGCCAACTGTTACATAATTATATAGGCTTGTGAACTTTCCCAATTCTCATTAGTTATGAAAGAACTGAAAAGGTTCCAGGTTTATAAATTACATGAATATACCTTTGAAAACCCATCTGTTTTCCTTGGGTTTAGCTGGAGTCTGTGGCAGCAAACCAAGGACATCTGCTAGTCTGGACCAGGCCAGTGGCCCTGAGTGTCCCAGTCAGGTGTCTCTCACCAGTCAATGCAGTACGTGAAGGAAGAACACCAAACCGGGTATCATGGAACCTGACTTCTGATCCAGGTGTTAAGATCCGGTTCTTTACCCGTACGCAAGAAGTCTGATCTCTCGTTGTCTCTCAGACCCATTCCAAAGGCAACATTTTGTGGGTCTGTGAAATACGTGAGTAGTCACTATGTATGCAAAGCCATGCAAAGCCCAGGGTTAAGGCTGAGGAAGAAAAAAGAATCTTTAAGCCACAATTCCTACCTTTTACGAGTAGAGAAGAAGATGAAGCATGTACATGAGTAACGAAAATAAGACAAAAAGCAAGAATAACTGTGGCAAGTGTCAAATAAGTGCAACAGACAAACCCTCTGGAATCTCTAGAAGAATAAGATTTTTCTGGCTGGGATAGTTGAGGAACACTTCTCTGAAGAGGTGAGACTTAAGTGAGTCCACAAATCATGAGCAGAATTTCGGTAGGGAAGAAAGCGTTTCCTTTCTTGGGAATTCCAGGCAGGAAGAAAGGCATGGTCATAGACCAGGGGTGAGGAAGCGTCAGGTGTCCTGCGGAGTGACTAGACCTCTGATCCGACCAGCAAATTATTCTAGGGCAGTGGTTCTCCGAATTCAACGTAATTCAACAACATCGGAATCCCCCAGAGGGCTTTTGCTGAAACACAGATTAACGCGCTCCACTTCCCGAGTGTCTGATTTAACAGGACTCGGGTGGGGCCTGAGAATTTGCCTTTTTAACAAGTTCCCCGTTGATGCTGACCTGCTGGTCCAGGGACCACTCTTTGACAAAAGCTGCTCTAGGGAGTAAAGGGGAGAGCAAGCTCACATCCAAATCTCCATTCTGTTGTGGGCTTGCTTAAATCCTAGCTCAGAAAGATGACCTTACTCAACTTTGGGTGACAATCATAATTACCTAGAGATTCTCCATACTGGCAATTAAATCTGCCAGGAGAAGATGGAAATAGGGAAAGGAACCTAATATTTTTGGAGACTTCTTACTTATCAAATGCATTTCCATTTAATTCCTAGCACACTTCCATCAGATAAACAATATAATCCCTATTTGAACAGATGAAGGAACGAAGTCAAATACCAGGACCAGAACAATCTCAAACTCTAGGGTTAAGAAATCAGTGTAGAGACCTGACTTTATCTGAATGGTTCAAGGTTCAAAGGAGGGCAGTGGTTCAAGAATCACTATGATCAGTAGAATTCCCATCTAAAATCAGGTCCAGAAATACCTGAACGAAGTCATCTGGATTGAATGTTGCAAGAGGCATGAGAGGAGGGTAACACAGATCAGACCGTATTACTGTTATCTACAAATGTGGGTAGATAACTGCCTTCCAAACATTGACTCCAGGGCACCCAGGAGCCCCACGAGAGTGCTCCATTTCAAAGGAATACCTTTGTGTTTTCAGTTCAAATATCAAGTCAGCCAACCAGCCAGCCAGTGGACAAGGCTTGGAATCTGAGATGGTCAGCAAAACCACTGCCTCTCCTTATTTGGATAAATAACAGCCTCAAAGACAACCAGTTTGGGAGTCGAGCACACCCAGAGGCTGGGCTTGGCGTGCTTCTCTGCCCACGCCCTGCCAGGCCTCACCCTGCACTGACAGTCCCTGCTCCCCGCCAGGTTCTGACCAGGCCAGACGCCTCCCTGCCAGACACAAGATCTGCTTCCCTGCCTCTAGGGACACACTGCTGAGCCTTTGAGCATTCCTGCCCTTGAGCGACGCCCTGCATTCCTGACTCGTAGTAACCACGAGGAACAAAATGCACAGCTACCGGCCCGGGACGTAAGGAAGTCGCGTGCCATGTGACACAATGCCCACATCAGGCAAAAGGGCAGCCCCGATCTAGTTGTGCTCCCCCCCACCTCCAAACACTGCCCCCTGGAAGGATCCTATCACACAGGAGGTGAGGCAGGTGACAAAAATGCGTTGTCATCTGTGGGGTGCCTTCCGAAGTTCATGATTATCAGGAAGAGCTTGCAACTCCCTTCAAAGAGAAACAGGCTCCAGGCTGACCCCAAAGTAGCTCATCCTCCCCCACTGCCCAAGCCAACCTCCAGCTTTCTTTTTCTTCTTCTTTGTATTATCCTTTCTCTCACTTTTCTTCCTTTCTCTGAAAAGCAACACTGGGGCAAAATTTCTCCAAAAGAGGACAGGAAGATAGGGGTCGATAAACAGACAAAGGGAGTTTCTTAAAATTAGAAGACGTGGTCTTGATTCCAGAGACCCTCAACTCTAAACTTGTTCAATGCGCTGAAGCCCACAAAGTAGTTTCCAAAGTTTTTTTTAAAAAAGACTTAATCATCTTCCCCCTTTGATCAGTACCCTTCTTCACCATGATACAGAAGGAGGACAGCAGGGTGTGGTGGAGAGAGCGCTGGATCATGGATGAAAAGGCTTGGTCTCTGTTCCCGAGGATCTCCTTGGGCTGTGGTCGCACGGCGGCGACTGTGGTCCTGCCGTGGGTCCTGCTGCTAAGTGAGCTCGGGAACACCTTCTGTACTTACCCTGCTGGTGCTGTGAACATCCAATGGGCTGCATTCCCCTTATATGACTTTGCATGCAGCAGAGCATGGTCCATACACAGCACGATGAACGTTCACGGGCTCACCCCATGAACTGTGAGAGCAACACGAACAGAATGGCGAATCCCCGCTTTAACACACGCACAGGAGGGTAAAGAGAACGATACACTCTCTTCTTGAGATACAAGAGCTCACGAAAGAAAGAAGATTCTGAAAGCAGCCAACACAAGAACACCATGCTGTATTATATTCCAAAGACCTCATCCTTGAGAAAAAAAAAATCCATTCATATGCAATCACATAACATTTCAAGGAGGCGCTTTTCTTTCTTTCTTTTTTTTTTTTGTTTTTTGCGGTCCGCGGGCCTCTCACTGCTGTGGCCTCCGCCGTGGCGGAGCACAGGCTCCGGACGCGCAGGCCCAGCGGCCATGGCTCACGGGCCCAGCCGCTTCGCGGCACGTGGGATCTTCCCGGACCGGGGCACGAACCCGCGTCCCCTGCATCGGCAGGCGGGCTCCCAACCACTGCGCCACCAGGGGAGCCCGGAGGCGCTCCTCCTCATTCCCATTCCCACGTGAATTGGTGATCCTGACCCCAGATCAGGAGACATAAGACTCTCCATCCACTTGTTACTGGTTCAACTAGCAGATTCAAGTATTAGTTACTTATAAAAATTGTGACATGGGTGATGACCCCTATCGTTGTTTTGGACCCTTCCTCCCTTCCTAGCTATCATCGGGGAGAACCTCTCTTTGGGAATGAAAAGAGAATCCATGTCATCACTTGACTGTGGTTTTGGTTGGTGAGGAGGAAGCTGAACCAAGTAGCTAAAGGCAAGTTTTCGGATGTGCTCAGAATTTCAGCTATACAGTCCATTTTAGTCTGGTCCCACATTAAAAACAGGGACCCAAGTGCTTTAGAATACTTCTTGATAGAAGTACTTCTATCAACATTCACCTTGTGGTATTGCTCAAAAAATGATTTTTGACCTTTCTTTTTTTTGGTATAGCAAAGTGTGGTGATTCAATGCAAACGCTGAAATGTTTGTTATTGGGCGTATATGTGGAGACGGCCTTGCGTGTACATGCGCTGTCTCTACATTTAAAATATAAAAGTACAGTTGGGTAGTTTTCATATTATTAAGATGCACGGTGTCTATGAGTACATATCTGTAGATAAAAATTCTCTGCCCAAATTAAAAATATCCAAATACCACGTTTGACTCATTTCTATGCTCTAGTCACAAAGTGATTACTGAATAGAAACTTATTAGCATTTCACCAAGTTTCTTCAGATCATTGTTAAGAATAATAAAAAATACAGAAACATTTAAAAACACCGTATTTCAGTCTTAGAATGGTCAGATTAACATAATTATAGCCTTAAGTTGCCAACAGTGGCACATTTCTCATTTTCATGAGAATGTAGAGGTTCTAGTGGATCGCAAGCTAATAGGTTCCTTGGTCTAAATATATACAGTAAAATCTGCAGCAAATTTCTGAAGCATTAACATCTGAACCCTGGAGATATCTAGTGAGTAATTTGCGCTGCAGTAGAGCAGATTTTTTTTTGTTTTGTTTTGCAGTTACACAGCTGCTAGGAAATATATTTTTAGATTTGCTTTTCAAGGCAAGCAAAAATGATACCCACTTTGTGGATATGTAACCAGAATGTTCCCTCAGGCCCTCTGGCAAGGGAGTAGGGACCCACCTACAGAATGTTCCATTCAGTTGCCTTCCTCCTTGGAAGGGAATACAAGGAACAGCCCTAGTCGCTCATCTGTATGAAGCCTTCAGACACTGACCGTGACACCCAACGCTTTAGAGGCGTTTGCTTTGGAGTTTAAGTGCCTTGTAGATCAGGTCCCCACTATGTCTGAATTACCTCATCATTGACATCATTACCATTTCTTGTTTCGGTTTTCCTTTGGCAGCTCTTGATACCATATCAAGGGCAAGAGAAAAGGAACAGGTTCAAAGAGTTCAATCAGAACAAGGGAAAGCATGACCTTTGATTTCACAGGAAAAGAAAAAAAAAATAAAAAGAAAGAAATCAAGTACATGTGGCGATCAACCTACTGAGGGAAACAGTCTTCGTATTTCAGGAATACGGGGTGAGTTAGTGCAGCCTGAGCGACGAGCAGTGGTCGTCCAGCTGAAACGATGCACTCGGCGTTCACACCTTTTATCTGGACAGGTCTTTAATAAATCAATCTGCACAAAAATGATGTACTGAACAGCTTTTCTTTTGGGCCAAGTAACAAGACACCGGAGGTCCTGAGGACTCTTTTTTTTTTTTTTTTTAATTTATTTAATTTATTTATTTATTTTTGGCTGTGTTGGGTCTTCGTTGCTGTGCGCGGGCTTTCTCTAGTTGCGGCTTCTATCAACATTCACCTTGTGGTATTGCTCAAAAAATGATTTTTGACCTTTCTTTTTTTTGGTATAGCAAAGTGTGGTGATTCAATGCAAACGCTGAAATGTTTGTTATTGGGCGTATATGTGGAGACGGCCTTGCGTGTACATGCGCTGTCTCTACATTTAAAATATAAAAGTACAGTTGGGTAGTTTTCATATTATTAAGATGCACGGTGTCTATGAGTACATATCTGTAGATAAAAATTCTCTGCCCAAATTAAAAATATCCAAATACCACGTTTGACTCATTTCTATGCTCTAGTCACAAAGTGATTACTGAATAGAAACTTATTAGCATTTCACCAAGTTTCTTCAGATCATTGTTAAGAATAATAAAAAATACAGAAACATTTAAAAACACCGTATTTCAGTCTTAGAATGGTCAGATTAACATAATTATAGCCTTAAGTTGCCAACAGTGGCACATTTCTCATTTTCATGAGAATGTAGAGGTTCTAGTGGATCGCAAGCTAATAGGTTCCTTGGTCTAAATATATACAGTAAAATCTGCAGCAAATTTCTGAAGCATTAACATCTGAACCCTGGAGATATCTAGTGAGTAATTTGCGCTGCAGTAGAGCAGATTTTTTTTTGTTTTGTTTTGCAGTTACACAGCTGCTAGGAAATATATTTTTAGATTTGCTTTTCAAGGCAAGCAAAAATGATACCCACTTTGTGGATATGTAACCAGAATGTTCCCTCAGGCCCTCTGGCAAGGGAGTAGGGACCCACCTACAGAATGTTCCATTCAGTTGCCTTCCTCCTTGGAAGGGAATACAAGGAACAGCCCTAGTCGCTCATCTGTATGAAGCCTTCAGACACTGACCGTGACACCCAACGCTTTAGAGGCGTTTGCTTTGGAGTTTAAGTGCCTTGTAGATCAGGTCCCCACTATGTCTGAATTACCTCATCATTGACATCATTACCATTTCTTGTTTCGGTTTTCCTTTGGCAGCTCTTGATACCATATCAAGGGCAAGAGAAAAGGAACAGGTTCAAAGAGTTCAATCAGAACAAGGGAAAGCATGACCTTTGATTTCACAGGAAAAGAAAAAAAAAATAAAAAGAAAGAAATCAAGTACATGTGGCGATCAACCTACTGAGGGAAACAGTCTTCGTATTTCAGGAATACGGGGTGAGTTAGTGCAGCCTGAGCGACGAGCAGTGGTCGTCCAGCTGAAACGATGCACTCGGCGTTCACACCTTTTATCTGGACAGGTCTTTAATAAATCAATCTGCACAAAAATGATGTACTGAACAGCTTTTCTTTTGGGCCAAGTAACAAGACACCGGAGGTCCTGAGGACTCTTTTTTTTTTTTTTTTTAATTTATTTAATTAATTTATTTATTTTTGGCTGTGTTGGGTCTTCGTTGCTGTGCGCGGGCTTTCTCTAGTTGCGGCGAACGAGGTGCCACTCCTTGCTGCAGTGCGCGGGCTTCTCACTGCGGTGGCTTCTCTTGTTGCGGAGCACGGGCTCTAGACGCGCAGGCTTCAGTAGTTGTGGCTCGCGGGCTCTAGAGCGCAGTGTCCCCTGCATTGGCAGGCGGATTCTTAACCACTGCGCCACCAGGGAAGCCCCTTGAGGACTCTTAAACAAGAATTAGATTTTATTCTGACATCAGAACGGTTCACGGCTGTCAACTGTATAATCTTTAATGACGTTTTGCTCTGTCCCCTCCGTAATTTGGGATTTACCTTAAAACCTTGGTTTCTACACTTTGCTCAGTTACAAGAGACTGTCACCATTTCGGCCACATCCTCACACCGGCTGTATTATTTACTCTTCAACGCTTTTCTTGATGTCAGTTTTAAATTGACCTTTTCTTTCTTACCTAGTTGTGATCATTAACTCTCAGGTTCTTTGTGCTACTTATCTTTCCAATACTCCATACAACAACATTATATAATCATTAAAATGTAGGAATCTGTTTTTCTATGTGCTGTCAAAAATCACTGGTTCCAAGTGAAGAACAACTTTCAAAGTACTCTGAGTGGGGATATGTGGGAGTTTCCAACAGGGTTATCATAAGAGCCATTGCTTCAGCAAAGAGGCTGACTTTTGCAAATAATGCTATAATATTTCCCAACTCTTTTAAGCCAAGATTGCTTCATTCAAAGTATCTCATAATTTGAAGCAGCTGCTGTTTCTTCAGTTGACTTGATGGCCTATTCTCTTTCAATAAAAATACTGGATAATCTAAATCTGGTTAGCTCAAAATCCATTTATTTTTTGGGCCAGGCCCATGCATTTCCAATTAATGAGCTCTGGTCCCACTGCAGGGCTGGGCTGCTATCTGAACAGGAAGGGGGACCTGGCTACACTTAACTGCAACACGGACGGCTCAGGGAAGTCAGATGTAGAGTCTTTTCCTAAATCAACCAAGAAAACACACCTTGGGGGACCCAGTGGGGTGAGAACTAAAGCATGGGGGCACTAGAGATGGAGAAAGAGCTGGTCTGAGGTTTTTGCCACTTCCTAATTTTGTGATCTGGACCAAGTCACTCCATCCACGCCAGGCCTCCTGAGTCTCAACTGACAGGTGAAGGGTTATAAAAGATCAGATGTGTAAGACCTTATTTCCACCTCTGAAACTCTATGATTCCAAGTCAGCCAGGCCTGTTTCTTGAGGTGACATCAATGACACAGGTCAGGTGTATTTCCTCAGCCAGTGGTCTGGAGTAGCAGTTCAAGTGACTCAGGAGTAGACGTATTGCTCCTGCAAATTACATGCAGACCCCATGGGCAAAAAGCAGGACAGAAAGGAAATGGCTTAGCACCAGGTGATTTATAGCTTAAAACCTTTTTCTTCTCTCTTAAGAAAAATAAACATGTGCTTTTCCCCCTACAAACATATATATAAAAGTAACACGATTTATATAAAAGCATTTACATAAAATGCTGAGAAATTTAAGAAAAAGTGTAAAGAAAAGAATGGTCCCCAGATATACACGACTATACATAAATTAGATAAGCAACAAGCATTTACTGTATAGAACACGGAACCATATTCAATATCTTATGATAACCTATAAGGGAAAAGAACCTGAAAAAATATATATATGTAACTGAATCACTCTGCTGTACACCCACAACTAACACAATATTGTAAATCAACTGTACTTCAATTTAAAAAAAGAAATAAAAGAAGAATGGTCCCCTGGAAGCTCTCTACAAATTAGGATCTTGGACCAAGGGAACCTGTGCTGAGGTGGCCGGATGCAATCTCCCATAGTCCGGGCTTCCCCGATGAGGACCCACGGAGAAGACAGAAAAACGAAACCCCAGGAAGAAAGCAACATGTGGGTGCAAAGAATACAACCTGAAAATACCAGGACTTAATAAACTCCCAGTCGGAGGCAATTTCTGCTAACATCTGTATTTACAAAAGCCAAGCCAAGAGATGCGGTTTGGATATCAAAGGGCAGAGGGTGTGGAGTAAACCCCTCCGGATCTCCCCAGCAATGGCTAACGACGCAGCCCGTGCTGAAGGAAGAGGGGAGTCCTGTTCTGATCCAATTTGCTAGTTGTTGGCCAGTCCTGGATTTTATGCAGCCATGGAGCTGGAAGCAAGTTGCCTCGATCCTGCAACCCAAGTTCAGGGCTGTGATGAGCAGCTGCATCCCTGTAGATGCTGTTGGCAGTAATTACTTCTCATTGCAAATCACCAGGATGTTTTTGCAGCCGAGTGGATGTAGCAATCTTCGGGCAGTGGGAGGGGGGGGCTAGGTGCGTTGAGGAGAGCAACAGTCCCTGCCTCTGGGGTGGCTTGGCTAGCTGCCCTGACTCCAGAACCCTCCACCTCCGATGTTCTGTAACTTTCTTGCTGTCCTTCCCCTAACAGCTCTGCCAGAAGCCTGAAAGGGCAGCAGGCAGGCACATGTAGGCAAATCTCCATTCCAAGACACTTTCTCACTTCCAAATCAGGCTCATGAATCAGCTCCCTGCCCTGTCCCGGGAAGACGGTTTTTATGAGTGACGCAGCACATGAAGCAAAGAAGGGAGCAGGAAGGAGGAGAGGGTAGTTCATCCACAGTGCTTTTTGCAATCCCCACACGATCTGACTTTCACTGTGTTCTTCTTACTCCAAGTAAGTTGCAACCAAGTCCCGGGAAGAACAACCGGTCTGATACTAGGGTTTTGGATGCTACAGATCGAACCAAAAAAAATCCCCGAACTGTACAAAATAATTTCTCTTGAAGCCGAATAAGCATTGCTCTTTGATAATGATTATTTTCAAGATAAGTTATCTGTATCTGACTGCAGACTGGGAGTTCTTAGCTACCGGTAAGGAAGGGTGTGCAGTGTGGGATTTAAAAGCAGGGACTAGAGACACAGTCAGCCTGGGCTGAAGCCCAGCTTTGCTCCTCACTAGCGTGTGATTTGCCACTTAATCTCTCTCAGCCTCAGTTTTCCAACCTTAAAATGGGTATAAAAGTACCTATGCCTTGGGGTTATAATGATGACTAAATGAAATAATATGTATTAATTGAGACCACATTGGTTAACATCTTCTCATCCATACTAACTCATCTATAAGTTGAGATAAAGATAAACAGATCCATGCACACATGTACCTTTAAAAGGAAACAGACTGCCTTAAAAGGACATTGCTCTTATTAAATGTCTTTAAAAGAAATAAATACAAAACATTATGACTGAACTATTACAAGAATAAGAATGGTTATCTCAAGTAAATATAATTTCTGCCAAAGATTTTTTCCATTGAACCTGATAATAACAGGCTTATATCTGTCATAGAAAAATTGCAGACATTTTTGATGTTACACATAAAGCTTAAATTGATATTTCTTAAAGAATTTTTTAAAACCCAGATAAAAAAGCACTTTATATTTTAAAATGTAAAGTGATGTTCACAAGAAAAATACAACAAATAACGCTGTCCTTGAATGTTGAAAGAAGCATACTAATCCCCCCTCGGCTCCCCCCAGTTTGTACCACGCTTTCAAATCTTCATTGGTCTCGGAAACCGAAGGCGAGTCAAATACCTTTGTGAAAACACTGAAAATTGTCACAAAACACATACATCAATGAGATCTGTACTAGCAAACAAGGTTGACACTTGAAATCCTTTTCTAAATTATAAGGTTAAACAGAAACTAGATCATTAGATTATAGATTGGAGACAGCCCAGTGGTGGGAGAGCCAACTTCAGGACACTGGTCCACAAGAGACCTCCCAGCTCCACGTAATATCAAATGGCGAAAATCTCCCAGAGATCTCCATCTCAACACCAACACCCAGCCTGGCTCAACGCCAAGACCCAGCTTCACTCAACGACCAGCAAGCTACAGTGCTGGACACCCTATGCCAAACAACTAGCAAGACAGGAACACAACCCCACCCATTAGCAGAGAGGCTGCCTAAAATCATAATAAGGCCACAGACACCCCAAAACACACCATCAGACATGGACCTGCCCACCAGAAAGACAAGATCCAGCCTCATCCACCAGAACACAGGCACCAGTCCCCTCTACCAGGAAACCTACTCAACCCACTGAACCAACTTTAGCCACTGGGGACAGTCACCAAAAACAACGGCAACTACGAACCTGCAGCCTGCAAAAAGGTAACTTAAGTGGATTTTAAAAAACAGACTAATCCCAATAACAAAGAAGTTTCCTTCTAAGCAGTGTGCAAGAAGTTAAAATAAAAACCTAGCATTTAAATTCCACATTGCATTGAACTTGAATACAGAAAAGTTAACTCAAATGGAGGTAAGTGTGCTACACAGCAGGACCAAAAACTTCTGAAAATCCTATTTTGTTATAAAGGCACAGTTCTTACCTTACATCTTCCACGAACCGTTCTCTTCTAGAGGAAGCTTGCTAGACGTGCAGAGACCCTGAAACCACCCATCTCTCAAACGCTTCCAGCCCTGCCTGTCTTGATGGTAACTAAATGCAAGGCTTGGGTTTTTTACAGAAGGAAGTTTTAGTCAAAATATGTGGTTTAAAGGAGCTGTATCCACCCTTGTTAAAACTATTTCACGGACATTCAGAGGTTTTGTTTCTCCTCTGTGAAAGTTAAATCTGAGTAGGAAGGCATTTTTCCTGTCCCGGAAATCAGCATAACTAAAAACCAATGCTGAGTTAACAAGAAATGTTTCTTCCATGTGTTCCGTCTGGCAGGAACGGCAAGCCATATCAAGGGAACACGTGATGTTTATAAATACAATATGGCTCATGTTGTCATAACCTCTCAACGACCAAAAAAAAAAAAAAAAAAAAAGTGCAAGGAAAAGCAAGCAGCCACACAGCAGGAAAGATGAGATTTGTAACACTTGGAAGCTGCCTATCAGATATGCGTATATTACTCTTTCTTTCGTCTTAAAAAATAAAGCTGGAAGCAGGGAGGAAGGAAGAAAATACCTTGCTCTGGATAGCCACTGTATTAAAATGTGTTTGCCCAGCTATTCATTTCAGTAAGAGTAATTCCTTACCCACTGCAACAGAAACATCTTTTCGCCTGTCAGAAAGACGCGTCATAAAAGGGACACAATGAGGTGCATCCCTCGAAAGCCAGTTCCATGGTGTCAACTCCACCAAATAATAGGATGAAGGCAAGATGGCGCATAGCCTGTAATGGATGTGACAATTACAGATGTCTGTATCATTACTGATTACTGACTTTCTGATCTTCTACTAGATTGGAAGATCTGTGAGGGCAGTTACCGTACTTGGTCACTGTTATATCTTCGGAGTCTTGTACAAGAGCCTGAACCACCGGAGGGACTCAACGCATAATGGTCGGGCGAGTGGATTAGCGGAAGTAGGTTAACTGTTCCAAAATCATCACCCCTACTTGGTAAGTTTGGAGGTATCTGAAATACTGATTCCCATGCAGTCTAAAAGCAAGATCTGTCCTGCTGAGTTATAAATACAGTAAACCAAGATCTGTCTTATTTAATTCGTTATCCAGAGATTTGCTTACTTTCTACCACTCTTGAAAATAAAATGCAGGTATGTGTGCATTTCTGACAATCACTTAGTTTAATCTGACAAATCTGTTACTCTCATCTTAAATTATAGGGTAATTAACTGTGATAAAATTGTATTTATAGGATGGGTAATTTTGTTAGAATAGACATTCTTAGTTCTCATTTTGGTCAGGAATTTTTCCTGGGATAAACAAGGGGATGTGCTGTAAATCTCAAATGTTTACATGTGCAAATCACTGTACTGGTCTTAGCAGAGAAGGTATTAACTAAAAGTCTGTGATATGAGAAGCGCTGACATGAGCCCCTTTTCCAACCAGACGTTTAATGAGAATTTCCTCAAAGCAGGACATTTTCTCAGGGAAACAGAGAGTGTGAAGATGAATGGAATAGGGGCTTTGCCCCCTGAAGCCTGGAGTTTAGAACAGAACTTAAGATGTGCACATCAATAACTACAGTGCAGACAGGAAGAGGCGAGGGTGATCAGAGGCGGGGGGGCAGGTGAGGTTCTACGGAATCAGAGAAGGGACAGTAGCGAGTGAGGCTTGGAGACGAGAGGAGTAAGGAAAGGCTTGAAGAAGACAGTGGCTGTCGAGTTAGGTCTTCAGAAATGGGCAGCACATGATGTGGAGAAAAGGGAACCCTCGCACACTGCTGGTGGGATTGTAAATTGGTGCAGCCACTGTGGAAGACAGTATGGAGATTCCTCAAAAAAATAAGAATAGAACTGCCACATGACCCAGCTAGTCTACTTATGGGTATTTATCCAAAGAACACAAGAACACTAATTTGAAAAGATATCTGCACCCCCATGTTCACTGCAGCACTATTTACAATAGCCAAGATATGGAAACGACCTAAGTGTCCATTAGTGGATGAATGGATGAAGCTGTGAAATGTACACATGCATATGTGAAATGTACACATGCATAAACATATGTGAAATGTACACATGCATAAACATACATACATACAATGGAATACTACTCAGCCATAAAAAAGAATGAAACCCTGCTGTTTGCAACAACATGAATGGACCAGGAGGGTATTATACTAAGTGAAATAAGTCAGACAGAGAAAGACCAATACCATATGATTTCACTCATATGTGGAGTCTAAACAAAAACAAAAACACCAAAATCAGTGAACAAACAAGATAAAACAAAAACAAACTCACAGATCCAGAGAACAGTTTGGTGGTTATTAGGGGGAAAGGACGTTGGGGGAAGGGTGAAATGGGTGAAGAGGATCAACTGTATGATAATGGATGGAAACTAGATGTGCGGTAGTGATTGCTCTGGAGTCTATACAGATGCCGTCCACCTGAAACTTACGTAATTAAAAAAAATGGGTGGCCCGTGGACATTGATGATGAAGACAGTAGCGTGGGAAGGACAGTAGTGAGCACTGTAGTGGTAAGAAGGTCAGTTCTGGAGCCGGCCGTCTGGCTCTGAATCTAGCTCCATCTCTGATGAGCTGTGTGGCTTTGAGCAAGATCCCTAACCTCTCTGATCTGCAGTTTCCACATCTGAAACAGGGGGTCATAAGAGTTCCTCTCACACTGGGTTGTTTTGAACAAATGAGAGTGATTAATGCTCAGCACAGTACTTGGCACAGAGTGTTTCATGACTGTTAGCTATTAATATCACTGCCATGTGTGAGTGAAGGGGACACCAGGGTGGCCGGGTCAAGGAGGATGCTGAATGAATGAAAGAAAATTAGAGAGGAGTGGTTTCTGAAACTTCTATTTCTAAGGGATTCTCCTGTCTTCCATTTCTGTAGGATTACTTTATCCTTCCCCAAATCCCAAACACTTCTTCTCAACCAGAGCACTGCCCTGTAGAAAAGAGGGCTCTGAGCTCTGTGGAAGGGCCATTTCAGACATACATACTAAACGGTACATACTTCTTCTTTCTCTTTCTTCTATTCTTTCTCCATTTTTTCTTTTTTTTTCTTTTTGGTGGGATATCCTTTTAGCCCAGTCAGAATAGAATAGAATGGAGCATGTTCAACATAAAAAGATGCCAGAAAATAGACACATAATAGAATTAAGAAGTGAGACAAATATTTAAAAAGGATATTTTACATGTTCTAAAATCTTGTTAAGAGCATCATTTCAAAACTCGCAAAACCTGAATGGAATGTCAAGGAAGGAAGGCTGTGGGCTGAGTACAAAGAGTCAGAAAGAACTGGGTTCAAATCCTATGTCTGACATATACCAGCTATTCGGGCCTGGAAAAGACATCACTGGCCTCAATTTTATCACCTGTAAAAACTGAGTCAGTTCACGTGCTTTGTAGAGTTGACGACTAATTTAAATAACATGTGAAGTATTTATTTTGGTTTTTTTTTTGGGGTACGCGGGCCTCCCTCTGTTGTGGCCTCTCCCGTTGCGGAGCACAGGCTCCGGACGCGCAGGCTCAGCGGCCATGGCTCACGGGCCCAGCCGCTCCGCGGCATGTGGGATCCTCCCAGACCGGGGCGCGAACCCGGTTCCCCTGCATCGGTAGGCGGACGCGCAACCACTGCGCCACCAGGGAAGCCCACGTGTGAAGTATTTAACACATTGCCTTCTACGTGGACACAAGAAGGTCTATTATCATATCTAGAAACACAATGGTATAGAATGAATACTACTTTTTAAAAGAAAATTTAATTAAATTAATTAATTTATTTTTGGCTGCACCGCGCGGCTTGCAGGATCTCAGTTCCCCAACCAGGGATTGAACCCGCGCCCTCAGCAATGAAAGCGCCGAGCCCTAACCCCTGGACCGCCAGGGAAGTCCCAACTGAATACTACTTGTAACCTGACTGATTCCACAA
The DNA here is from genome assembly GCF_002837175.3 of Physeter macrocephalus. Classification (NCBI taxonomy): domain Eukaryota; kingdom Metazoa; phylum Chordata; class Mammalia; order Artiodactyla; family Physeteridae; genus Physeter; species Physeter macrocephalus. Next base: position 16,449,679 of record NC_041224.1, read on the forward strand.
AGAAATTAATAGAGTTCACAGAAATCATTACAATTTTGTACCCCCCGCAAAAGTCAAATTGGAATGTATGAGAGAAAGAAGATGAAAGTAGGAAAATTAAAAATAGAGGCCAGGCACGAAGCCAGCACACCACCAACACTCACGCTGTAAATGCCTGTACGCTAGCTGTGGGTGAGCCATGAATTTAATTCTAAGCTTTAGAGTAGCAACACAAAGAGGGAAAATGATCACTTACAAGATTCAAAGTGTCCATATGATAAAAATAAACCAGGAGGAGCACAACTATTTCTGGTGATGAGAACAGAGAGATATTTTTACAGTGGGTTCTCATTAATGACAGAAAATGAATAATACACCAGTCGTAGCACCATGATTCTAGCACTCAAAGCATCTGCTTAACAAGCACTTACACTCGCCACGGATGAGGCACTAAGACTGGCTTTCGGAGATGAACATGAGCTGGTGTGTGCCCTTGGAGAACTTACAATCTGTGCAATAAGATAAGCATGCATCTAAAGGATTAAAACACCAGGAGAATGTGTAACATGCCTCCCCAAAAAGGAAAGATTAAATCTGACAGGGAAGGCTTCATAGAGTAGGTGGTCTTTTATTTGGCCTCTAAGAGCAAGTTTTTACTTTTTCACATTTTATTACGGGCATTTCCACCATAAAATAAGTAGAGAAAATAATATAATGAACTCCCATCATCCAGCTCTGACATTTTTCAACATTTTACCAATTTTGTTTCAATTGCCACTTCTTGGGTTTGTTTTGCCGGAGCATTTTAAAGCAAACCCCAGCAATCATGCCGTTTTAGCCTGTAAATACTTTAGTGTGTCTCATTTTTAAAAACATAACCACCAAGCCATTATTATACCCAACAGAATTACTGGTTATCCCTTAATATCATCCGATTCCTAACACATGTTCAAATTTCCCAAATGGCTTCAAAGATGTCTTTTACAGTTGGTTTGTTCCAATCAGGATCCAAACGTGGTGCACACATGGCCTTTGGTTGTTAGGGGATAGAAGAGACCTGAGAAATAGAACAGTGTCCCCTCCCACCCTTTTTTCATGCCAGCAGCTTGTCGACATAATTGAGCAATTGTATTGTAGCATGTTTGATGCGTGGAATTTCGGAAGGTATAGACAGTAAGTTCCCTACATACGAACCTTCAAGTTGCAAACTTGCAAAGATACGAACGTGCGTTTGCATGTCCAATCACGTAAGTTAATTCCCGTGTCTGGCACACATTGTCAGGTGTGTGCATCCCTTACAAATGGCTGTGCTTTTGTTGTGTACTTTACTGTACACTACTGTATAGAGTACAGTAATCAGTATCTTTATTTCAAGCCCAGTATGTCCAGAAGCAAGCATAAAAGCAGTGGCGATGTAGCTGGTACCGTACTATACAGCTCATTGTGTTACTTGGGTACTTAGGCTAACCTGGTTGGACTTAACGAACAAATTGCACTTAACAAACTTGCTCTCAGGACGGAACTCATTTGTATATAGGGGATTTACTGTATGTGGGGAAGGACGGTGCATTTCAGAGACTCGGAGCAAGAACTGAGGGGGCTCAGGTTGGCTGTTGGGATGGAGATGATATCGACCATCAGCCCGTGCTATTCTTTGCACAACGGCAAGTCGCACTCAGGGACCTGAATCGGCAAATAGCTGATTGACTGGAGTAAAAAGAGCTGGGGAGACCGGTTAAAGGCTGTCGCGTGACCGACTGATAGAAGAATAAAGAACGCCAGAACTACAGCATCAGAGCGGTGCTGCTAAGAGCCTGGGATCTGCAGCCAAGCTGCCTGGATTCAGATCTCAGCTCTGCACTCTCTTGCTGTGTGGCCTTGGGCAGGTGTCTTCAACAGACCTAAGCAACTGTTTTCTGAGCTATAAATACAAGGGCTTGTACCAATACCTGCCTCAAAATGGCGCCTTGAGGATTTACATGAAATTACCCGTCAACGTGCTTCATCAATGCACAAAAAAAGTTAGCTATCGTGAGCGTAATGGTGCAGGCCAGGGCGGCAGGGTGGTGCGTAAGAGTCCTTGCAGAGTGAAGTGGATGGGCTCTGGGGACTGGTGGGATGGGGTGAGAAACCGGATTTAGGCTGTTAAAGACTCACTGATAACTCAACTTCTTAAATCTCTTCTCTCTCACCCTTCAAAACACACAGGCACAGGCACACAAATACACACCATGAGCAGTCATGTACTCATTCACAAAGACAGAAAAACAAGGAGGAAAAGGCTTGGGGCTAAAAAAAAAGATTAGGATTTTTTTTCTTCGACAGGATACACTGGAAACACTGGAAGAATATCCATGTGGAGACAACCACTTGAAAGTTGAACATTGGTCTTGAACTCTAGAGAAATGGCAGAGTTTTAAGGGTCACCTACATTGACCTAATGGTTAAATCAGTAGTAAGACAAAAATGACAAGTGAAAAGGTGCAGATGAAAGAAAAAAAGCAAATTAAAACACACACACACACACACACACACACACAGGTGAAGCCTGCCTGAAGGCACTGAAGACCAGGTAGAGGGCAAGAGAAAGAAGAAGAGTTAGTAAGTGAAGGAGGCTGGGGTGTGTCTGCATGTAGGCAAGGGATTTAGAGATGGCAGTGTAATGGGAACCAAGGTTTCTAAGGAGACCACCCATCACAGTGAAATGCAGAGGTCAGATAGAAGAGGTCTGGGGGGCAGTAAGTGAGTTGGCCATTAGGAAGTAATTTAAGATGCAGGGCAATTCTGGGGAATGCATTCTCTATGCAAATGTGGAAGCTGTCTTACATGCAAGTAAAAATTAAAGACATATAGGAAGGAGAGAACTGAGTGACTGAAGCAAAGAACCTTGGGAAGTAATCTCAGAGCACACAAGAAGGTGGAAAAGCCTGAAAACTGAAAAAGCCACTAGGTTTGGGGAACAGGAAGTCCCTGGTACCCTGAGAGCCACGGGAGGGAATAGCTCATCTTCTGAGTTGTACATGTGTGAATTATGAACCCATGAGTACATATGTAATTTTGGCAAAAGGGCCCGTTCCATGTGGTGAGCTCAGCCCCTTGGGAACTTAATTATCAAAGCTACTATCTAATGTGATGAAACAAAAGCCAGGCGATTCATTTAGATCCGGGTGATCTGCACCCACATGTAAAGAATCAGGGGATTCTCAGTCCCAGCAGAGAACCACAAGTCCCATTGGATAGACTAGCTTCAAAAATGCTCAGCTCAGGAGGAAACGAAAACTCTAAATTGAAAAGATACATGCACCCCATTGTTCCCAGCAGCGCTATTTACAATAGCCGAGACATGGAAACAACTCAAGTGCCCATTAACCAATGACTGGCTTAAGAAGATGAGGTGTGTGTGTATGTATGTGTATATACATACATACATACATATATGTATATATATATATATATATACACACATACACACACAATGAAATATTACTCTTCCATAAAAAGAATGAAATATTGTCATTTGCAGCAACATGGATTGACCTAGAGAATATTATACTTAGTGAAGTCAGACAGAGAAAGACAAATACTGTATGATATCACTTATATGTGGAATCTAAAAATATTACAAATGAATCTATATACAAAACAGAAACAGACTCACAGACATAGAAAACAAACACATGTTTACCAAACGGGAGAGGGAGGGAAGAAGGGAGGGACAAATTAGGAGTATGGGATTAATAGGCACAAACTACTATACATAAGATAGAAAAGCAATAAGGATTTACTGCATAGCACAGAGAACTATGTTCAATATCTTGTGATAGACTATAATAGAATATAATCTGAAAAAAATAACTGAATCCCTTTGCTGTACACCTGAAACTAACACAATATTGTATATCAACTATACTTCAATTAAAAAAATAAATCAATTTAAAAAATGCTCAGCTAGATGCTCAATGAACAACTCGACACGTATTTTCCCCACCAAACATCTATTCCACGCGTGCCCTAAGGCCCAAAACCTCGGCGTTAATACTTTAGTTTTCCACGCTTCATGACTAACACCACTACCATCACTGCTCTGGATAACTGACCGGAGTCTCACATTTTCTCTTCTCTCACAGGCCAGATATTAAATTCATTGTCTAAGGAAAGTCTCCGAGGCCACCACAAAGTGCTGGCATTGCCGCTGTTGTACCTCTGCCTGGTCCCACCCATGTTTTCCGAGACACGCATGTGTATTGGTAACGAGTGGGCAGCGGGGAGGTCTGGCCCAGGCTGCCTCTGGAGGCTGGTGGGTGAAGACGGGTGACATCAGTGCCTCAGGTGAGCAGTTACCATCAAATCCCTTCCCGGCCACGTGCGCACTGCAAACATACGAGGAGATGGAGCTCTCCACCCACCATGCGGCTTGGTTTAGTCTACAGCAGTTGATCCTTGCTCTGTTCTCTATTTCTGTTCTTTACCATGAGCGATGGGCTTATGCAGCTGCGTCCCTGGCAGGACTCAACAAAGCTTCCTTTCCTTTAATACCAAGGCAGCCACCTTCATCAGGAAGGAGACAGAATTCCAACCCCCAGAGCCAAAAGGTGAGGCGGAAGGAATTCCAGGTCTTTTAGCTCCTGGAATCCATCAAGAGGGGCTGAGTTGCAAACTGCAGGCACGATCACACTGAGTTGGTTTTAAAACTGCATTCTATTTCTCATTGCTAAGTTGTCTTCACTGAAACCTGAAAGTTTTTTCTGTGGGTTGGATGGTGAACATTCGATTCTCCTCCTCTAGGGCAAACAGTCTGACTTTCCTCCGGAGAACACTGCTGCCTAAAGCAGGCTG
>NC_041224.1:16454780-16484637 GCF_002837175.3 Physeter macrocephalus
GCGGAGCGGCTGGGCCCGTGAGCCATGGCCGCTGAGCCTGCGCGTCCGGAGCCTGTGCTCCGCAGCGGGAGAGGCCACAACGGTGAGGGGCCCGCGTACCGCAAAAATAAATAAATAAATAAATAAATAAAAATAAAAGTAAAAACTGAACAACTCTACTGAAACCCAGAGCCAAAGTTCTGAATCCTCATAGGCTCTGTCCAGATGGTTAACGCTTGATTTTCTCTGTGCTCACTGCTGCTCCTTATGGAGATAGCACATCTGCTCAAGAGTTGAAAACAGGTGTCCTCCCCAGCCATGAACAAGATTTTCAGAGGCGATTCTGGGGCCCCTGTGTGGGCTGCACGTAGCAAAAACAGAACTCTGAAACTCATGAAACTTTGAAGGCTAGATGTCTCAAAAAGTAAGGATCTCCAAGGGAGCAAGGACTCTTAAGAATGTCACTGAGAAATAGAAGAATGAGGTCATGAGAAGCAAAGCGTACCATGATATTCGGCGCAGGCTTTGTGAATAGCGTGATTCCATCGGTCTTCACGTGGAGCTGGTTTATACTCAAAGTGTAATGCCTAAAAACAAACCTCCAAATCCTAGCTTTCCTGAAGTAGCAGCACAGCCTCCACTTCAAATCCCAGATTACTTCTGACATAAAAAAGCAGCCATGGAGAATGTAAGAGGCCTCTTCCTCCAAAAGTGTGTAGGCTCTGATTCCACAATGTCATCCCTCATCTTCCAGTCCAGAATGACCTGGAAATTCTCCCAGCACTTTCTATTTTACCTCCTGGCCTCTTGGTCCTAAACTCACAGACCCCGTGTGGTAGGCAGAACAAAGACGCCTTCGTCCTAGTCCCCAGAACCTGTGACTACACGGAAAAGGGGATGAAGGCGGCCAATCAGCTGACCCTAATACAAGGAGATTATTCTGGAGTATTGGGCCCAATGTTATCACAAGTGTCCTTAACAGAGGAAGAGGGAGGGCTGGAGGTGTGATGAGGGAAGCAGGGTCAGAAAGATGCTATTTGGCTGGGTTTAAAGATGGAGGAAACGGGCTACAAGATGAGGAATGGGGATGGCTTCTAGAAGCTGGAGAAAGAAAAGGAAACATATTGTCTCCAAGCTTCTGGAAAGGAATGCCAGTGACCTCTTGATTTTAGTCCACTGGAGTTATGTCGGACTTCTGACCTCTAGAACTGTCAGGTAGTATATCTGTGTCATTTTAAGCCACTAAATATGTGATAATTTGTTACAGCAGCAGTAGAAAAACGAACACCCACTGTGAGGAAGCACAGACCTTGAAGAACACTACGGCAACTCTAGGACAGACAGTGCCTGGGTTTCTTTGGCAACAGAACCTACTCATTTACTTTTCTTCTAGTTAAACTCTTTTCAGCATCCAGTGCTAATCCTCAGAAAGGATGATATAAAATGGCGAGGCACCTTCTCAATTTGTGTGGGGCGATGGGGTGGGGGTGCATCTGGAGAAGTTAATCTTTTTTTCTTCTCATTTTTACTGCAGAGGAATGTAGCGCTACTGTTAGAAACCCAATCCCTTTCTAATGGACGTGCATTGGTGTGATTTTACAATCTGTCTTTTCAGTTTCCCTGTTCTTTATTCTTCAGAATATCCCTGTGTGCTTTGAATGTTTGGATAATCTTCTACGATGATCTAAATCTAAAGAATTTTAGCTCACAAAGCATGCAGATTTTTGTACTTTGCCCTCAACACAATTCAGGTGACATTTGATAATATTTAACACTATTTGCTGTTCTAACAGCAAACAGTCCTGAATTAGGAGGTGAATAATTTAATTAGGCTGCTAGGACTTGGAATAGCAGATATAAGGATATTAATAGATTCTACATGCAGTTGTGCACGGGCTTTGTTGTTGGTGGTATGTTAGTCTTGTTTTTAACTGGAGAAAAAACAGCAAGAGATCCTCTGAGTAAGTTAATGTATTATGGACCAAGAACCCTTTCATGTACAGATTTTCAGGAACCCCCTGGAGTAAGGACACAAGCAAACTCCATGCTTAGAGATGAATTAGGATGTGTGAAGCCCTGTTTCAATCCCTTTACTCCAAATGATCAGGAAATCTGATTTCTCTACCAAAGAACAAATAATGAGTTATCAGACAAGAAGAGCAGTAAGAACCCCCCAAATCTGGTGTTTGCGTGTGATTACACAGGGACCACACACCAGAAGGAGGGATGGTTCAACCCACAGAATTAAAGTAAAAATAGAACAGGGACACTTACCCTCACGTCTCCGTTCACAGTTTTCGGCATGTGGTTGAATGCGTGGCCAGGATCCTTGTTGTACACTTTGAGAAGGGATCTGTCCTGAATGTTCCTGGAATCAAAAACATCAATAACTATGGCAGAAGAAAGGAGCCTTATTTTGGCCATTTCCTTCGTCTGCCCATAAGAATCAGGTAAAAGACATCCACAGACAATCTAGCCGTTGTGCGCAATCAACCAGGCAAAAAGTTCTTTTACCATAAAAATAGGCAAAAATAAATAAGGCAAAGGAGAAAAATGACTTCACCTTTTCTTTCCTTTCCTTTTTTTTTTTGGTTCCTCAGGAAAGTATTATTCTTTCCCTGTAGTTCTCCACCCGTAAATATCGGGTAGCATAAACCTTCTTTCAAGATTCTGGGCAATGAAAGCTAACACTTTAAGAAACAATAAAGCTCCCATATTTACAATACATTCAAAGGGATTTGGTTAATATTTAAATATTTAATTGTTTACTTTGCCCAGACACCTGGTTTTCTGCTTATCTCACGAATACATGCAAAGGAAAAATGCTTTTCTTCCTTCAAACACCTTAAGCAAGGGAAAGAAAATGTATTTGCAGTACAGAAAAAAAAAAGTACCACAAAGATCAAAACTAGTGTCTTTACGATGCCTTTTTTTTCTTCCATAGTGGATTTTTTTTTTTGGAAGGCATTTAAAAATTTTATTAGATTCTTCTCTCCAGAGTGGATTTTTAAAAATAGTGCTCTACATACAAGTTGAATTACAGGAAAAGCAGCGGATAAATTCTTCCACTGGTCTGTCTCTCACTCTGAACCCACTTAGGACCCTGGAGTCACTCGTACTGCTGCAAAGGACAGAACCACAATTCGCCAAGAGCCTACCTCAAAATTATTTAAGAGCTTAGGAATGTCTACAAAGTCCTTCGCCCTCCATCTGCGGCTTTCATCAGCAGAAGGGCCACCCCCAGGAACGTTTAGCCCCGTCCACACTGAGATTCCTGCCAGGGCCAGCGTGGTGAGCTCAGGGAACCCTGTGCAGGAAGACGCGCTCCTTTCCTCCAGCTGCAGCCACGTGTTTTGTGGGCTGATCGCAATCATTGGGATTATTGGGTTGTGTTTCTGTTTTCCACGAAGTGGAGCATCCTTGGACTAGGCTCGCTTCCTTCCATCAAATATCCATCAGTGGTTGCTTTAAAGCAATGACTAGCCCCAGCTTGCACGGTTGCTCCAAATTTCAAGCAGCCCATTAGAAGTCTGCTTAAGGGGAGGCGTGCGGTCCTTGTTATTAGAAGGGACTAAGTTACTAGGAGGGGAAGAGGTTGCGGAAGAAAACGATGTGGGGATTCACTGCAGGAACTCACCCTGTGGCTGGGAGGAGTGGGGGCAAAGTCCCAAGGGACGATGTAAAGAAATCGAAAACCTTACTTGAGCCATGAAAAAAACTTAGTGTGGGTCTGAAGGTATTTAAAACACAGGAGGTTGATTTATTAATTTAGAAACATGTTCATCCAAGATGAACCAACAGTAAAGGCCCAGCTTGCGTCTACCACGGCAACATTTACAACACAGAATTTCAGCCTAAACTCTCTGTAGCATTTCCCTAAGGAAAAGATGGAGAACCCAACACCATGATGAAAGAGCCAAATGTTTAACAAATATATAATATATAACAAATATACTGTCACAATATATTATTAACAATATATTAACAATATATAATACAATAATATATTAATAAACAAATATACCAGTATTCAAAAATACTGGATGTGAAATGAAATTTGTCTCTGGGTTTAGAAGACTAAAGCCAGTGTCTTCAGGTAAAATCTACACGCTACATTTTTTTTTCTTGCAAGGAGCCAGGTTCTATTTAATGCTGATGGTGAAATAAAATAAAATAAAATATACTTGAGGCATTTTATGCATAAAAGCAAAGAATAATAATTCTTTGGAAAGCACATACATGTGATCCTCTCACATAAATATTATAATCATCACCACATAAACACATTTTATCCACTTAAATATTTTTAGATCCACTTTTTATATGTAAATCAAAACACTGAAGAGTAAAATTCTAGACAAATTTATAAACCAATGACTTTCCACTTACGCATTTTAAATGAGATTTTTTAAAAATCAGGCTATCAGTACCACAGCCTAAGAATCAAGGAGACCATCACTTCTGCAAATAGAAACAAACTAACGGAAAATTATTATTGTTTAAAGTGATCACTACTCTCAAGCTCTGCTTTCATTTATTGGGTTGGCCAAGAAGTTCATTCAGGTTTTCCATAACATCTTACGGAAAAACCCGAATGAACTTTTTGGCCAATCCAATATTTTATCAACTGAATTTGCATCAAGAAGGATCATCTCAGTTTGGAAGTTTGGGGTACCTTTTCCTCTTTGTCGTCCCTCCCATTTCTCTTTTTGTGACTACGTCACAACATTCCCAAAGAATGTGTGCAGAAAGTCTTAGTAGTTATATACTCTGAGGCTTGGGAAAGCCTCTAGAAAATCGTGACTCATTGTAATACAAAAATTCTTGCACGGGCTGCAAGACAGTGGGGTCCAACTGCTTACAGTAATCTCATCAGCCTTGAGCTCCACAATCAAAAGTGGCTTTGTGTAGTTTCATGTGTATTTATTATTACCATATCCCTCAAGTTCTCTAACTGCAAAATGCAGAAAGTCAAGAAGATGGCTGTCCATGTTAAAACACTACGTGAGATTATATTACTGTGAACACACTCTCTAAATATCATGTGATTATTTCATGTTTAAGTTTATGCTTTGTAAATTCAGGATTCTTTTGGTGACAGCTTGATTAATAATTTATTTCAAAAAACAAACATGAATTTTCTGAAACCCATGAATATTTAAACATGTTTTTAAAAAGCAGGAAGGTTGGGTAACAGATATAGAGCACCTATACCTTAGGGCATGTGTCGAACCTTGAAAGCTCTAAATTACTCATATGCCTTGGTACATGCCTAAATATGTCATTTCAGATCACTGTTAGATATTTATCAGTTTACATTTATTATGCACTAAAGGCATATTTTTAAAAAGTAGTTCCTATTAATTCCATGATGAAGAAACAGGAAAGTCTGCTATCCCCACAGGGAAGGGATCCGGAAGTCCAACTTGGGGCCCAGATGAGTTGAGGGGAGAACATTCTGAGGGAATAAAAAATTCTTGGCCAAGAATATGGACAGTCAGGTTTGGGTCTGGGCTTAGAAATTAATTGGCTACGTGATTTGAGTAAATCTTAACTTTTATGCATCTGAGGTTCTGGTCCCATCAAATGAAAGGGCTGGATGAGTCACTCAATCATTTTTTCCGCTCTAGAATGTTCAGCTGCTATACTAGCGACTGCTTGCTTGTGTTGATTTAAGTCCTGTTTCTCAGGCTTGTTTGGCTAGAAGAGCTCCGATGGTCCCTCTGTTCTATGCACAACACCACTGCGGTCGATAAAGATGTTTCTCTTTCCGTGCCACCTGCCACAGCATGACTCCATTTAGCCTCGTTTTAGAGTACATTTTACTAGGAGCCCAGGAGAAAGCTCACCAAGAAAGTGGGATCCTTTAGTAAAGGCCAACTATTTAAGAAACGGAAAAGGAGAATGCTTCTTAGCCTCCTTTCTTGTGGACAACAGCATAGAGTCCACTGCTTTTATTCTTACTTGTTCGTATAAAGAATAAGCCAGTGAGATCATTACCTAAAATGTCCACAGGCTCTGTCTGTGATGACAAGAACCCTTGAGAAAGAGTTGGTTAAGTTCCACCTGTAAGTATAACCTTCAACTCATATGATCTTTCTGGGCCTTAGCTCCCCTAACTCTTAGATAAATAGCAGACTGGCTCATTTCTTCCGTTCCTTTCAGAAGTAACATGCAAAGATCTGTGTGGGAGAAGTCTGTCCTCACCTTTGTAAACCAAACCCTGTCAATGAGTTCTAGAAAACCAGAGAGTGGTTTCACACCTGGGTAAAATACACCTGCCCATCAGGACAACAGGTGTGCTTTCTTCACTGGAACACAAAGAGATAAGGAGTCGGTACCAACCGTCAATGCAAGATGGTGGACACACGCACACGAACAAATGACGTAACTGCTTACCTGACATCATTCAACTCATAATAGACATTTCTGCTTTCATCTTTGATGTAAATGGCGACGCTGGGCGACTCCAGCATTTTCATGGTGAGCTGCTGTGGAAAGGCACTTACGAAGAGAGCACGGATGGTGTCTGCACTTGTAATTTCGTTCGGCATCCTGAGCTGCTTGGTTTCATCTCCGTACTGGAGATAAAGAACCCCTGCACGCAAGACGGACACAGTTATCAGTCACAGACCAAGACCCACACAACACACAGCACAAGCTAAGCCACTTCTGCCCTACCAAAGGCAGGGATGCTCTGGACACGCTCGCAAAGCACGTCACAAGAGACGTGTGTTTGGAACTTCCAAGAAATGCACTCTCTGGTTATGATGTAAATACCCACTTTTATTCTCTGGAGTCCGGGCAGGTGTTAAAGAGGCTCATGTTCAACTATTTCAAAACCCAAAGGACAAGAAGCTAACCTTTGGTGACCAAAGGCAAAAGACAATGCTCAATACCCTTGAAAGGTATACTTAGGAATGTGACCCCACAGGGTGAATTTTTTCCCACGTCTTTCACTAACCAGGAACACAATCATTATAGCAATAGGTAAACGACATAGGTTATGTCTTTATGTCCATTCAGAAACGTTTTAAGGGGAAATGCTACAATATTTCTGTGGCTCTAATACCTATTGAATGTTTGTATCAAATGAAAATATCTACAGTACAAGAGTCTGGTGCCCCAATGTGTCAGAAAGAAAATGGAACAAATCAGTTGCACAAAGAACAACACAAGCACAGGATCATAGCATTTTAAACTTCCAGGGGGCATGGGGCTCCCCACGAACCATGCCTCCCAGCCATCATGGCCCTGTGGAGTGTCCCCTCCCATGTGGAGTCTGCGCTTGGCCGTGTGACCTGCTTTGGCCAATGGGACACTAGCAAGCGTGACGCAAAATGGAAGCTCGATATGAGTTTGCACAAGAGAGCTTGCCCTCTTGGTGAGTGTGGTCTTGGACGCTCCCTCACGGAACCAAGCTTCCATGGAGCCCAACCGGGGCCACACGAAGAAGAACGGAAGCCCCGACTGACGGCCCCCACTGAGCACCCATTCTCCAGCCAGGACCACTGGCCAGTCATGCGGGTGCACCATCTTGAGAGGGGAACCCTCAGTCCCAGGAGAGCTGTCCCAGCCCACGTCCCGTGGAACAGAAATGAGATGCCCCCTCCAAACACTGCCCAAATGGCAGAATCATGAGCAAATAAACAGTTGTGGTTGTTTTAGGTCACTATGTTTAGGGACATTTGTTGTTCAGAGATAGATAACTGCGTCGGGACGGAAGATCCTGACGTTTCGTTTGATCCCTACTTCTTGAGAGAATCTCCTGAGGCACTCTACCAGTACCAGTAGAGTAATTTTTGGCAGGAGAGACTCCAAACAGAACAGAATGTGACTTGTGCTTAAATACGGCAGTTCATGTAACCAGTTTATGTCCATCTCCTTCTGAAATTCCATTCAGATGACAATGAAGAATTTAAAAAGCGTACATCAAAGAATTAAGGGAAGGAGAGAGGAAACAACAGCAGACAAGAGAAAGCTGACACCTAGGTCTTCAAGCACAGAACTCTGCATAACTGCAGGGCCAGGGAAATTCAGGAAAAGAGGCACCAGATCCTTCTGAAGCTAAGAATGCAGAGTGAACGGAAAGCACGAGGGCTGGCTGAATCTTTGTAATGGTGCAGCAAGCTTCCTCCATCCCCGTCTACCCCATTCAGCCAAGCGATTCCCCAAAGCCACAGCAGAACCACTGAAGAGGTTGAACCAACGGACTGGATTCTGGGTCACAAGGCACAGGGGAAGGTGCATGAGGTGCCCTCTGACAAAATTCTGGCAAAGGGCTGACATCTTGGTCAGGAAACTGGAGGAAAGCTGACTGTCCTCCAAGAACAGACTAACAGATTTTTGAGGGTAAGGTTTAGATTCTGTCTGGTGACTCCATCGTGAAGCACCCCGGGCCATATATAAAAGCTTCCAGCGTGTACAACCGTGCCTCGCTTATGCATGAACAGACTGGCAAGGGTTAACAGACATTTCATAAAGCCTCTTTCATGTGAGAAATAAACAGAAAACAGAAACTCAGAAGAGATGAGACAGTCCAAGAAAAGGGGCAATTTGGAGAGCAAGAGCGAGCTCTGGGAACCATGAGAACAGAAATGACAAATTCATGGAGAAGAAAAAGTTGACGAAATCTCAAAAAGGGCTGCAAAACGACTAAGAGATGGGAAAAGGTGAGAACCGGTGAGAAGAACTTCAGAGCCTCTCAATTCCTAATCATGGGGAAGTGGGTGAGGAGGTCAGGAAAAACAGAGCAGTTTTCCAAAAGTATTGTAAGATTTTTTTTTTTCTCCCCAAACTGAAGGCCATGAGGCTGGAGACTGAAAGTGTTGATGGAATGCTCAACACACTCAGGCTTGTCACTGAGACACTCCAGACGGCAGGGGAAAAACAGAGGTTCCTACAAGTTCCCAGCGGGTGTGCAGAAAAGTCACAAAGGCAGAAGCAGGAGCCAGAAGGGCATTCGCTTTCTTAACAGCAGCCCAGAAACCAAAGACAATGGAGGCGCAGCCTCGAAAATCCGGGAGGAAATATTTTGGATCTGAGTCTATATTTATCCAAACCATCAATCAAGTCTTTCATTAAAGTCAGCTTCCCAGCGAGGCCTCCCCTCACCACCTTCTCCAAAATTTCAGCACCCACTCTGTCTCATATTTCATACCCCAGCCCTGCTTCACTTTCTTCCGGAGTGTTTTTCACTATACACGATAACTCATATTTTCCTTATTACTACTGTTTATTGTCAGTCTCTCTTGCTGAAGTGGAAACTTCATGAGGCCAGGGATTTTAAAAAAAATATCCAATTCCTCTTGTCTCCTTTTAATTTTTTATTATGTGTTTCTTTATTGGCTGCGCCTCACGGCTTGCGGAATCTTAGTTCCCCGCCAGGGATTGAATCCGCATCCTCGGCAGCGAAAGAGCAGAGCCCCAACCACGGGACCGCCGGGGAATTCGGCCAGGGATTTCTTTAAAAATGTTTTTTGTTGTTGATGGTCACCAGGGTATCCTTAGTACCTGTGATACTACCAGTGATATTGTAGGTTCTTAATAAATATTTGTTGAATGAATGAATGAATGATTTATTAGTCATCCAAAAGGAATGTTCATTTGGGGATCCATCTGGGCTATAAGAGCTTTTGCTGTGTGATGTGAACAGCCCAGGAATCTCGTTCCTGGTTTGGATACACATGAGAACCACATTCTGAAGTGGCCATTTCCTTGATTGGAGTAGACCTTCTGCATGATATTTCCCTTCTTCAGAGAGTTAGTTTTCTAGAATTTCCACGCTGTTACACGTTTTTCAGTGTACAGAAAAAGCCTTTCAAGCCCGTCTGATCATAGATTGTGCAACGTCTTTGCCCCAAACGGGAGATGCGGTGACTGTCCATGTGACTGCTAATGTCATACCCAAAGGCCAAAACCACTCTTGAGGTCTGAGCCCCAACTATGCCTGGGTGGGGTCCCTGTACATGGGCCACTAGTGGCCTCACTACAGTCAAATATCACGGCCTCCTTCCCCCAAAGGGCCTGGTTTTCATTCCCACATCTGCATTCTGTACATGTGTGTGCTTGAAATAGAATTTGTAGGCTGCTCTGAGTGAAAAAAACAATTGGGCCTAAACTCCAGTTACCTCAGGGTCTGGCTGGTACAGCTGCCAGCTGGGTACACAAGTCCAGTTACAGACCATGAAAATCCAAAGAAGACGGAAAAGATGCCTTTACAGACAGAGGAGAATAGTCTTTTTACACTTGGTTCAGTCTGCCTTTTCAGTTCAGGAAAGGTATTTAGAAATGCTTAAACTCAGAAGGAATTCTCTTAATCTACGATGGCGTTTTGTTGGCACGGTGATAAGATTCAGCATGCTCTGGCATCCTTCCCTCGCTCTGAGTTAGTGCTGGCTGTTCCAGATTCAGAGGGAGTCTGAAGGACTTTAGATGATAAACTCCCTTTTTATGAAGAAGGGAAGAGGACATGGGAAATGCATTTATAGGATGTCTGCTCTGTGTCAGGAACGGTACACATGTAATTTCATTGAATCAGCATCTCTGATGAGGTTGGTGTTATGGCCCCATTTCACAGATAGGGAGAAGGAAGCTCAGAAGGTCCAAGTAACTTGCCACAAGTTACAGGTGGTAAAATGGCTTAACCAACTTATATATCCCACTTTGTCAATCCGCAGAAGCCACAATCTCTCCCTGGAAGAACACAGGCCTCTAAAATTTTGCATTTAGCCACATCCATCTCCTCCAGCTGGCCTCTCTGGACCATCTTAGCTGTCCTCACACTTTTAGCCTGACCATCTGCTCGAAGATGTGGAAGCATGATGGGGGCAGCTTGGAAAAAATATTCCTGTCTTGAAGTTAACTGAAGTAGATGATGACACATGGTTAGAAATAATGCACATGCTGGGGGAGTAGGGGAAGGCCCAGAGCCCTGAAAGCGAGAGTGTTGAAAGGAACCTCAAAGCACCTGCAGACCTTCTGAGAAGCCTGAACACTTGGGTTCTTCCATCTCAATGGCTCTGCAGATGGAATGTGTGTTTTTCACCAAGAACTCTTGGTGACATTCTGCAAAAAATTAAGTGCATTTGGCAGGTCACATTGTGTTACACATCCTCATAATTTTCTGAATCTCAGAATCCATTCCAGAATGCAGGACATCTTCTAAAATGTTCTTTATCTTCATGTGGCATGCAAGGATTTTCACTGTGTGACCTTGCTAAGAACTGGATATTTACGTTCCTCCAAAATTCATGTTAAAATCCTAATCTGCACTGTGATGGCATTTGGAGGTGGGGCCTCTGGGAGGTAATTAGGTCATGAGGGTGGGGCCCCTTCCCCAATGGGATTAGCACTCTCATAAGAACAGACATGGGAGAGTTTCTTTTCTATCTCTGCTCTCTGGCTTGTGGGGTTACAATGAGATGATGGCTAACTGCAAACCAGGAAGTGGGTCCCTCCCCAGACACTTTGACCTTGGACTTCCCAGCCTCTGCAACTGTGGGAAATACATTGTTGTTTTTTTTTTTTTTTTTTTTTTTTGCGGTACGCGGCCCTCTCACTGTTGTGGCCTCTCCCGTTGCAGAGCACAGGTTCCGGACGCACAGGCTCAGCGGCCATGGCTCACGGGCCCAGCCGCTCCGCGGCACGTGGGATCTTCCCAGACCGGGGCACGAACCCGTGTCCCCTGCATCGGCAGGCGGATTCTCAACCACTGCGCCACCAGGGAAGCCCGACATTGTTGTTTAAGACACCCTGTCTTCAGGAATTTGTCACAGCCGCCCAAACCAACTAAAACAGACCTTAGCCTCCCATCTCTGCCTTATTACCCCAAATGACGCCACATTCCTAGGACATCAGAGCTGTCCTGGACATTTTGCGGCTCTGTGACTTTATGAAGCATGCTCGCTCTCCACGCTGTGCCACCCACTTGGGGGACCCTCCCACCACTTCTCTGCTTAGCACATGCTCTATCTCTGAGCCATCTTCCCCAAACACCCCGCCAACACTTTTCCATTAAGAATTGATGAACTTTTCTCAAATATGTCTTCTTGAAATTGCAAGCATGGCTTTTGCATTTCTGCGAAATTCTGCATTACAATTAGCTGTATTCATCAAAGGGTAATAGATAGTAAAGTGTTAGGCACATAATAGATGCTCAGGTATCTTTTAGTTGAAATGAATTCAACTCTCCCGGTAACGTGGCCAACCTAATCAGACGTAGGCTTGCCTTCTGGAATGCCTTCTACAATTTCCCCTAAATGGCATTTTCTGCAGGCAGATGATGGTGACAATTCCAAGTGACCTAAATTCCTCCGTTTCTCCAAATCCAGTTTAAGACTAGGCGAATCAATACACATTGTAACTGGCAAATGGCTAATGCCCTAAAAATATAAAGAGCTCTCAGAGTACTTTCTGATGGAAAATTAACAATTTTCACCTTAATAAGAAAAACATAAATATTAAAATAATAAGATAGCTTTTTATACCCATGAAATTAGCAAAAGTTTTTACAATAAAATAAACAGTGCTGACGAGCTGGGAAAATGAGTTCCCTCACAAAGCACTGTTGGGAAAGAAAGTTGATACCACTTCTCCAAAGAGCTATTTGTCAATATGAGTCAAAAGCCCCCCAAACACACATATGGTTTGAGCCAGTAATTCAACTTCTACACATTTATGCACAAAGATATACTTACCAGGATGCTCAATAAAGCATCGTTTATAAGAATAAGCGGGGCGGGGGGGGCGGGGGGGAGAGGAAGAGTGGATTCTAACATTGGAGGATTCATTTAATAAATCAATTCATATAACAAATCCATTCACTGGAACACTACCCTGTTATTAAAAGGAATTCTAAAAGAAAATGGCAATGAGAGAAAAATTTGTATTTTGTCAAGTGGCAAAGTATGTTATACAACAAAAAGGAACTAGATGTTAAAAAATCAATCACCTTAATGGCAGTGATGGATCCAAGTTTTGTGGGTGCTGAAGCTTATTACAATTTTGAGGGACCTCCTTCAGAATAAGAATACAAAGTTAGAAACATAAAATTCATTATGAAAGTAAATCATTTATTTATCGGGGCCTGAACCCTGGTTTCATCAGGTTCATGGTTAAGTCTTCCTATTTGATGAATGTCCAGAGAGGTTGTCTTTGGGTGGTAAGTTCTTGGGTGATGTTCTTTTCTTCATGATTTTCTATATTTTTTATATTTTCTCAAATTAGCATGGTTTGATTTCATCATCTTAAAAGATGACCCTCACAGATCTAAAGAGACTGGCCAATTAGGGTTCCTATTAAGTTCACTGGGTAATTTTTTAAGCCAGAAGTGACGGGCCAAAGGAGGGGAACATATTAAACTATAAGTGGAGCTGGACGAATGTAAATTGGCATCTGAAATGGGGAAGACATTGGTATTTAATATAAGCGAAAGATTCTAGGATAGTTAGTGTCGTGGTGTTATCCTTAAGAGACTGAATTTAAGAGTCTTATGATTTAAAAAAGAAGTGTAATGCACTGAGATGTACCTTGGATGGACTTCTAGAGATGGCTTTATTCATTCAAGAGACCAGCCTCTATACTGTGCCAGGAATGGGAGGTACAGTGGTAAACCAAGGGTCACACCCTGCGTTCTAACCTTCACAGTGGTTCCATAAATGACACTGTTATGTAGAAGTTAACAATTCGGGTCCAACACCAGCTGACATTTTGTTTCAGACACAGCAGCAATTTGAAGACCAGGCCACATGTGTTCCTTGAAAAGTGCTAGCATGCCCTCTGATGTCGGAAACATTTCACATGCCGGAGAGGACTCATGCTACCACGCCCCTTCCTATGGAATAGCTTTTCAAGTAGGTGACAAAGCAAGATGTTGAGCGTTGCCTTGCGTGGAAGAAAAAGATAATAGAAAATTTGTTCTCCACAGAAAGTCTGGATGCTCTTTTTTTTTTTTTTTTTTTTTTTCCGGGTGGGGTGGGGAATAACTTCACTCTCAGATTTTAGTGTCTTTGATTTAGGTAAATACCAAATCTTTCCTGCAGTAACTGAAATGGATTATATCAATCAGATAGTTTCTTATTTCTTTCAGACATGTGATATTTAAAGACAAGGCAAGACTTTGTTAAGTCTTTTAACTAATTTATCTTCTATGAGTTATAACTGCAGAACTATGAAGACCCCCTGGAAAGTCTTACTGAGGGACTGAAAAATTGCAACGGCAATTTTAAGCGAAATTCTAATTTAGAATGTGCTTTAAAGAGTCATAATTGTGGAGTAACACGTTAGAATCATGACAGGATGTGTTAAAAAATAAGTTTGTATAAAAGTTAAATATGATAGAGTCTTGCCCACCCAACAACCTGACTGACAGCAGTCAATGGACAGAGAGCCTTCTGGGAGGTACTCATCCTTGACACAGAGTCTTAGTAACGGCACCATTAGTGCTTAATCCCTTAACGTGGTTTTGTTCCAGACAAATTAGTACAGTTGGGACTCAAGTGAAATGATAATACTGTTGAAGTGAGCATCCCAAAGCATTTCTCTAAAAAACACTGATATCTGTTGATAACTTTTGGAATTCAAGCTGTGTTAAAGATGTGCATATCTAAGATGCCGATTTCTGGTGCCGTGAGCCAGTCCTTCCCAGTGGGTCTTACTGCCCTCTTACATGGAGAGTTAGACACTTGACTATGAAGAGGTTACAGCGCAAAGTCACTCAGAGCAACAGCAGTCAGGTCAATAATTTAATCTTAAAGCTTACTCAACAATGAAGGCAAAACATATTATAAGGACTTCCCTGGTGGCGCAGTGGTTGAGAATCCACCTGCCAATGCAGGGGACACGGGTTCGAGCCCTGGTCCGGGAAGATCCCACATGCCGCTGAGCAACTAAGCCCGTGCGCCACAACTACTGAGCCTGGCCTCTAGAGCCCGTGAGCCACAACTACTGAGCCTGCGTGCCACAACTACTGAAGCTCACGCGCCTAGAGCCTGTGCTCCGCAACAAGAGAAGCCCCCGCTCGGCACAACTAGAGAAAGCCCGCGTGCAGCAATGAAGACCCAATGCAGCCAAAAAAATATAATAAAGTTAGAAAAAATAGAGCAACAGAAATTATAAAAAATATATATTATAAGAAAATGCTGTGAGTAACATAACTGTGCGTTTACTACAGCTGTAATTGGATTCCTTCTTACACTTAGGGTGAACTGCTGGTTAAATTAAACATTGCCATATCAACTCATTTTATAAGGCTAGTATTCACCTGGATATTAGGAAAGTAATAAAAGGAAAGACTTCAATTTTAAATGCAACCCCCTAGATTAAATAATAGCAAAGTAACTCAAGCAATGTATGAAAAAAGTACATTATGACCAAGAAGAGTTTATCTCAGGAGTGTAAAGATGGTTTAACACTAGAAAATCTAGTACTAATATGTTCTGCAATAATAAATAAGTAAAGAGAAACTCTATAGCAGTCTTGATAGTGTCAGAAAAATGTTAAGAAAAATCCAAAACACATCCATAATTTAAAAAAAAACAATAACTTAAGAATTAAAGGGCTTCCCTGGTGGCACAGTGGTTAAGAATCCGCCTGCCAATGCAGGGGACAGGGGTTCGAGCCCTGGTCCAGGAAGATCCCACATGCTGCGGAGCAACTAAGCCCGTGCGCCACAGTGCTGAGCCTGTGCTCCAGAGCCCATGAGCCACAACTACTGAGCCCACGTGCCACAACTATTGAAGCCTGTGTACCTACAGCCCGTGCTCCCGAACAAGAGAAGCCACCGCAATGAGAAGCCCTCGCACTGCAACGAAGAGTAACCCCTGCTCACTGCAGCTAGAGAAAGCCCACGTGCAGCAACGAAGACCCAACGCAGCCAAAAATAAATTAAAATAAATAAATTAAAAAATAATAAAATAAAACAAAAGAATTAAAGAGAACTTTCTTAATGTGGTGAAAGGCATCCACCAAAAACCTCCGACAAGCATAGCACTCGGTGATGAACTCTTAGAGGCATTCTCTTCAAATACAGAATTTTTGCTATTGTTGCAGCTAAAGTCCCAGTTAATACAAGAAAAAGAAATACAAGGCATATGGATTGGAAGGGATCATCAAAATTGTGATTATTCTCAGATGATATAACAGAGAATCCAAGGAAACCAGCAGACACAGTGTTAGAACTCATAAGGATTCAATATGACTGAATAATATAAGATCAATATAGAGACTCAAAAGCAACCCCAAATACTAGAAAAAAATCAGAGAATATAGTTTGATAAAAACATACCACTTATAACAATATTTTGAGGAACAATAGTAAGAGGGAGTATTTTCCTACCAGATATCAACACTATTAGGACAGTGTGGTTTGGGCACAGGCATAGAAGAAACAGGACTATGGAACAAAACAGATTGCCTAGAAGAAGACACAGGTTTTATGAAAGCTTGGTATGACTGAGGTGGTGGTACAAGTCCATGGAGAAACAACTATTCAATAAACAGTGTCAGGAAAATTGGTGCACCATATGGAAAAAGTAAAAGATATATCCTTTCCTTACAACATAAGTAAAATAAATTCCTAATGGACTAAAGACCTATGTGTGAGAAGCTAAACTATGAAATAAAATATAACATGGTGCTGTATCCTTGCATACTGGTAGAGCGAAAGACTTTTAAAAGACATAAAAAACTATAAACCACAGAGAAAAGTATTGCCTTTTTTTTTTTGGTTGCACCACATGGCTTTCTGGGTCTTAGTTCCCCGACCAGGGACTGAACCTGGGCCCTCGGCAGTGAAAGTGCAGAGTCCCAACCACTGGACTGTCAGGTAACTCCCAGAAAGTATTGCTTAATTAAAATGAATATTCTGTACTACAAAAGACACTGAAAACAAAGTAAAGAAGACAAACCAGAGTCTGAAAGAAGATATTTATAACTCACATGCTCTACCAGGGATTAGCAGTCTGAAAAATTAAAGAACCCTCATAAATCAATGTGAAAATAGAAAATGGGCAATAGTGGATATGCAAAAATGGATATAAATAGGCAACTCATGGCAGAAGAAACCCTAGCAGCCAATAAATATAAAAACGCCCAATCTCACTAGTAATTATGGAAATAAAAATGGAAACAATGATGTACTATTTTATACCCACCAGGTAGGCAAAAGTCAGTAAAATCCAATAACCTCAATTACTGGCGAAGTCATGGAAAAATGGGGTCTGTTAGTCACTGCTGGTGAAAGTGCAAATTTGCACAATCATTTTAGGACACCTGGTGAAATGTCAGATGTGCATCCTGTAAGCTGGCTATTTCTTGTCAATTATCCATCACAGACAAAAATCTCGTGTGCGGTCACCGGCTCCATGGTGCCACCGTGGCACTATTTCTCATTGCTTTGTTCTCAGTGGTTCATTCATATAATGCAATTGTCAACAACAGTTATAATGAATGAAGTAGAGCCACATCTACCAACATGGATAAATCTCCAAAAGGTAAAGCTGAGTGAACACAGAAAGTTACAAAAGGATACATGCAGTATGATCCCATTTATGTAAAGTTTTATAACACAAAAAAATTAATATATATCGTTTGTGCGTGCACCAAATATAGCACAAGCACCAAAACTTGCACGGCAGTTACATTCTCCAACTGCAGGGGTCGGTTAGCTCTGGGAAAGAAGAAGGAGGGAGGAGAGAAGATGGGGTTTTACATTTTACTTCTTTAAAAACCTATGAAGCCTGAAGCTATTATAGAAATATTACCTTTCTTTTTAAAATTTGAGGGTCACCAGAGGTCAGCCTAACTATATTTTGATAAGCTTTGGGTGGTGGTGGGGTAATAAAAAAAATAAAATTTGACCACTTACATAGCACTTGCTGTGTGCCAGGCACGGATCTAAACCTTCTCCAAACAGATTAACTCATTTAATCTTCTTTATGAGGTTGCTATTGTAATTATCCCCATTTTACAGATGAGGAACACTGAGGCAAAGAGAAGTAACCTGTATGACTCACCCAGCTAATGATCTTAACCACTGTGCCACTCTGCCTCTTAGGTGTTAAACAGATGCGAGTATCTGTTTAATTTCGGTAATGTCTACTATGTTATTGTTAGGTTTTCTGTACTTTTTCCAACCGAAACAATTAAAGAATAAATCATTCTTTTAAATGTTAAACTAATACTATCTAAATAGTGTTGCTTCTACAGAGCACCCAGATCTGACCTAGGAGCTTAAACCTGGATGTAGTTATGGAAATTTGGAAGTTTTCCTCGGCTTCTGATAAAAAAGCGGGTGTTGAAATTCTATAATACAGACCCAAAGAGTAAAGGCCACAAAAGGAAGCAGATTTTCTTGACGAACAAAAGTATAAAAGTACAATAATCATGGTCCCAGAAATAAATTAATTGGCCTTTTACGGATACGAAAAGTGCAACTTTTACAGAATTTCCAATGAATGTTTTCCAAGTATCAGAAAGACTTTGACTCTAAATCAAAATGTATATATACCCGTCCCACTAGGAGATTTATACATCGTGTACGGTCTTCAATCATACTGATTAGCAGATTTAAGCCCAGAGATTATGGACATTAGTGAGAAACCATCTGAGTTAATCGGAAATTTATTTTCTTCTATGCTAAATTATTAGTGTCTTACATAATAATAACCAGTCATTATTATGGATGAATGAATAAATCTTTAGAAAACTTTTCAGTATGAAATGCTGGTTTTTATATAAATTACATGTAGATTTAAAAATACCCACCCATATATAGTGTTATGAATTTTACTGTTCATAATTACTTTTATTTTTTATTATTATATGAAAATTATTCTACTTGAAAAGATACAACCTGTCCAGTCCCTGAACTGGGGGAGAAAGACATTGGGAGGTGCTGATAGGACAAACTCCGTTTCTCCTCTGGTAAGCAAACCTCAGGATCGTCGGCAATTTCCAGAGGAAGCTTTCAGGGTAAATGGGAACCGTGCTGCTTCCTTATACTTTTACGCCCTGAGTCACGCGAATGACAAAATATAAAAATTATCCTTTGATGACAAATGTTGTAAACAAATGCCAGTAGACCCATATCTGTGGATTCCATTTCATTAGACAGACTCCCCACTTTTTCAAATTCATGTTTTAAAAGCAATAACTGTGGGATGCTTGGACCCCAAGGGGCCTTTGGTGCTACCTCTTCCTACATCCTTCCCTTACACACTCTCACTCCTGGACTCCACATCTTGGTCTCCTCTGGAGGCCCAGCCTTCCGCCGGGGCTCTTGGCCCCAGTAATTCTAGTCTCTGTCCATCTGTGACTCTCATGGCACTCATCCGTTCCCCAGCGCCTCAGTGAAATATTTGGGGGATAAAACCCATCTGTCTGCAAGCAGCTGGCCTTTGCCACCCTCAGGCCTGGGGGGCGGGGGGCACTCACGCAGGTAATGGAGCCGGAAAGCCGGGAGGGCCTTGGTCGAAGGGTGATACTCTGAGCACAGGCAGCCACTGAGGAATATTCCAGAACACTCACATCTCACTCTCTGCTTTTCTGCTCCCAGGTCTGTGGAGAAGGCGATGCAGTTGGAAATATGACTGACTGGGGGGTGAGGCAAGCACTGAGTGGCTGGTCCTCCTCGGGCCTGCTTTTTCTCAGCTTCTTAGGTGTCAAGGGCGAGGCTCAGAACTTTTTGTGGAGAGTGGTGAGAAAGGGGGCGTGGGCCATTAGGGGAATTCACATCTCACCGGCCTTCATTGCAAAGCTCTTAAACAAGAGACTTGCTCCGTCACATGAGAAACATAAAGGAACTAACCCATCCAGTGCCAGCTCTCATAGGAGTGACCAGCTTCCCTCAATGCCTGTGATCTGATTCTTTTTAGTAGAAGCACAGTTGATTTACAGTGCTGCGTTAATTTCCGCTGTACAGCAAAGAGATTCAGTTACACGCGTATATATCTGATGGAAGGGCAGGGCTTATGTGTTTAAGTCCTGATGGAATGAGGGTCGAATTACGTGCTGGATGAGGAGGTGGCAGAGGGGCCCCGTCCCGGGGGCTTACGCTTTGGAGCACCTCCTCACCCCAACATCGGCATGTGCACCCCAAGTGCTGGGGGGGGCGGTCAAGGCTCGGGCGCCTGCAGGGCGTGTTGATCCCTCAACACGCTTGTGTTTGCAGTCGGGCGTCACTCACAAGTGAAATGAGAAAAGAGCCGGAGGGAGAGTCAGGAGGAAGGGGCACTGCTGCAGGTAGGGGGTGAGGGGGACCCCCGTTTGCCTCATGATCCAGCAGAGGGCTCTGAGAATTTCAAAAACACTAAAAGCAAAACTGCCTTTCTACGCTGTTACGAAGGTACACTGGTCAAAGCACGAGAGGCTAGAACATATTCTATCTAACAGTTTGTGGGCTTGATTTACAGCTTTAAAAATATTTAGACACACAGTGTAGGAGCCTCTGTGATCTTGCCCCAGGCAGGCTCTGTGACAAAGGAGGATGAGGAACGTTTCCTGAACATCGGCCTCAGCGCTAGGAATAGAATCTTCTATCGACAGGTGATTTTACGTTTATTTTTTGAGCCGTCCTCGTGCACCGGGGTACCTGAGGGTCCTCTACCTCTCCAGAGATTTGCTTCCTTTATTTTTGGTTGAATGCTGGCAGGAAAGCCGATGAGTCACGCCGAGCTGCTTTTAGTGTCTCCACGTTGTATACAATGGTGAACTGCTTCGGTGACTATTTAAGCTTCACATTTTTACCACGATGATTATGCGCTAATTATTCTGTTGTTTGTTCACCACTGGGTTCTTCTGAGCCTTTCAATAGGCTTTCCCAGGCTGTAATAAATGTTCCCCTCCGCCACGGCAGGCCACAGCTGCCCTGTGGACCCTCCCAGACAAATCCAGCCGGACTCCAGCCTGCAGTGGGCAGTGATGGAGCGAGAGGTGGGTGAGGCCCTTCCAAGGCCTGTCCCTGGCCGCCTGCCTGCTCCCCTCTCCCTGTGTCTTTCCTGCTGCCCCTCCTGTGTCCTTGGGCCCAGGCCAGAGGGTGTGGCTCTTCTGGAAGCCTCTTCTGTGTCTCCTGTCTTTGGCCCTCTCCACACCCTGCCCCTCCGGGGAGATCTGGAATGTCCTGCTCTCAGCCCTGGCCAGAGGAATAAAGGGGGTCCCGAGAGACACGGCATTCTCTAAGGCCTGGATGGGCATTCAGGATCACAGTCGTGTGTTCAAGGGTATGAGCCACGGAGAAGGGAGCACAGGGTTGAGATGGACCCGCCGGCCAAGGGTGCCAACCTAGGTCACTTGGTGGCCCTTGTCCCGGTTGGAAGGGGGCTTTACAAAGCTTTTGTAAGGTTTATCTAATCTCTGACAGAGGTATCCTTGTATGCCTGTTCTTGCTTTACAAGCAAGTGGCAAAAGAGAGTTGCTGCCAGTGGGATTCTAGGTGCAAGAGGGTAACAAGATGAAGCCACAGTCTCTCCCCCCAAAGGCCCCGCCTCCAGCCCGCAGTGGCTGGCTCTGGGCACTGGTTCCCATGACATGAGTCTCCAGGGCTGGGCTTGACAATCTGAGCTTTCCAGTCTGCCCTCAAAAGACCCCAAGAGACTTTATCGTCCCTTTACCTTCTGTTTCCTCTGGTACTTGCTGAAGAGGCATTTAAGAGACAGGACACATGGCTACTTCCTCTTCCTCCCCATTTCCCTTTGAAGATTCAGTGCTGCCTTTTGAAAGCAGCTTCTGTTCTCCACCACACGATCACAATAAAGAACAGATGTCCGAGGGTGGCAAAAGTAGCTCCGGGCGTGGTGGGTGGGAAGGGACGGTGATGACAAAGTGGCCCTGCTCAGATCCATGTCCCCAGGTCTTCCCATCACTGCCAGCGAAATACAAGCCCTGCTTTCAGAAGTACCATCAATAACCTTTCTCTCTGCTTTCAGAGGTAAGAGTCCCCCCACCCCACCCCTAAATGCCTCAAGATCAAAATGACAATTGTTGGTATTCCTACTGAATGCCCTGGGAAAGAAGTGATAAGCCCATAATACCTCCACTTGCTTTAAGAGCTAAAGAATTTATCAAGCAAATTCTTGGCCTGCCCCATCACGAGAGGCATTGGACAAGCAGAGCCCCTCCCCTAGGCTGGAAGTAACCTGGAGAAACAAGACCCAACCCAAATTACTATCACATCCAGGCACCTGTGCATTCTCCCGGCTTTATCTTCTACAAGAGCAGTTCAACTGATATATAAACATTATGCTTTAAAACAAGCATAAGAGAAGGCAGAATCATAGACTCTGTACCCTTTCCACGGGACAAGTACTTCAACCTACACAGTGTGTTTGTGCCGGTTAAAACAACTAAGAGCAAAAGCAGACTGAATTGTTATTTTGATCCCACAATGAAAACTTTAGGAAAGGGAGAAACGTTGGTGAAACTCGGGGCTGTTTCAGATTTAGAGCAGAAGCACTGCATTCACTTAAGCAGAATTAGCATGAAAGACAGATTTCGGTCCTTGTAGAAATACTGATTGAGTACCTGGGTGTAATACAGGTAAGCTGTACAACGGTAAGCTCAGAGATCTGAGTTTCTACTGATGTACAAAAGTTTCCTAACAGTCTTTTTTTTGGCTGTGTTGGGTCTTCGTTGCTGCGCGCGGGCTCTCTCTAGTTGCGGCGAGCGGGGGCTACTCTTCGTTGTGGTGCGCGGGCTTCTCATTGCGGTGCTTCTCTCTGTTGCGGAGCACGGGCTCTGGGTGCGTGGGCTTCAGGAGTTGTGGCACGTGGGCTCAGTAGTTGTGGCTCACAGGCTCTAGAGCACAGGCTCAGTAGTTGTGGCACACGGGCTTAGTTGCTCTGCGGCATGTGGGATCTTCCCGGACCAGGGCTTGAACCCAGGTCCCCTGTATTGGCAGGTAGATTCTTAAGCACTGTGCCACTAGGGAAGCCCTCTACCGATGTACAATAGACCATAAGCTCATAGACGAGACAGTGGAGAATGTGTCAAATAACAGGGAGCAAAATAAAACAGAGTGTGGGGGGCAGAGAGAAGTGGGGCGGGAGTGGGGCATTGCTATTTTATTCCCAGTAGTTGGATGTCCTGCTGATAAGATATTTGAAAGAAGGGTGGGAGCAAGGCTTGCAGATATCTGGGCGAAGAACAATCCAGACAGAGAGAGGAGCAAGTATTCTTAGGGCAGGAGTGTACCTGGTGCATCCCAGGAACAGTAAAGGACTAGTGTGTTTGGAGGAGAGTGAGAGAGGTAGTGAATGGATGAGATGAGATTAGGAAGGAAGCAAGTGGTCAGACGGTGTAGACCCTTAACTCTCGCTAAGCTAGGAAAACAACAGAGGGTTATGAGCAGAGGTGAGACAAGGTGAAGGTGTGATTTATTTACCAGGGCTGCTTTGTTAAGAACTGACTAAATAGGATAAGGTTTAACATCAGGAGACCACAGGAATTATGGTGGTTTGGATCTGGGCAGAGTATTAGAGGTGGTAAAAAGTGGTCAGATTTCTAGATATAGTATGAAAGGAGAGTGAATAGGATTTCCCGACAGATTGGATGTGAAATGAGATTTAAAAAAAAAAAAAGAGTCAAGGAAAATGACAGCGTTTTGGTGTGAGCAGCTGGCAGGGGGGTGCTGCAATGCACTGATGTTGGAGAAGTAGGCTTTGTTGGGGGAATTAGAAGTTCATTTTTAGACCTGTTAAGGGTGAGATGTCAAGTAGGTGATGTGAAATATGTATCTGGGGACTTCAGGGGAGAGGTCTGGGCCACAGGGATCATTATCATTGTTATGCACTGAATGTTTGTGTCCCCCCCAAATTCATATGTTGAAGCCCCAAACCTTAATGTGACAGTATTTGGAGGTGGGGCCTTTGGGAGGTGATTAGGTCTGGATGAGGGCATGAGGGTGGGGCTCTCATGAAGGGATTAGTGCCCTTATAAAATAAGACACCAGAGAGCTTACCTTCTTTCTCTCTCCATGCATAGGCACCAAGGAAAGGCCATGGGTGGGCACACTGAGAAGGTGGCCATCTGCAAGCCAGGAAGAGAGGCCTTACCAGAACCTGACCATGCTGGCCCCTGATCTTGGACTTCCAAGCCTCCAAACTGTGAGGAAATACATTTCCATTGTTTAAGCCACTGAGTTTATGGTATTTTGTCATGGCAGCCTGAGCTGACCAAGACAATCATATAGGTGACATTTGGCACCAGGAGGCTTGATCAGGCCACTGAGGGCACTAGCATAGCTGAGAACAGAAGTGGTCTGGGGGCTGAGGCCAGTGTTTAAGGGTGAGAAATTGAAAAGGAGTCAACAAAGATCTAAGAGGAGCGGCCGGTGAGGTCAGAAGATGGCTGAGAGTGAGAGGCGTCCAGGAAGCCAGGAGAAGTTCATGTCTTAAGGACAGGAAGTACTAGCATGTCGAGTGCTCACAAGTCAGATGAAAAGAGGGCTGATTTACATGGGGCGGTCACTGGTGACCTTGACCACAGCTGTTTGTATGGAGTGATGGGACTAAAGTTCTGAATGGACGTGTTCAAGATAAACCACAGGAGGGGAATTGGAGACAATGCTTATAGAGAACTTTCTAGTCATTCTGTCACGTAGCTGGAAGGGGATTTTGTAAAATATGGAGAACTTAAGCTAAAGCATTGGGTAATCCAGTCTCAAAATAGTCCCAAAGGATTGCAGAAGACTGGCAAAGCAAGTCATATGAGACACTGCTCAAATGCCATCAGTAATACGAGAAATATTTTTAGAAGATTCAGATTTCTTTTTTTTTTTTTTGACCAAACATTTTTGTGGTATTGTTACAACCTTAATGGAAAATTATAACAAATGTAAAAAATTGCAAGGGAGCTTTCTTTTAGAATTCTGCAGACACAAACAACTTTTAGTCACAGTGGTATCTGGCAATCCAGCTAGAGCTTGTTTCCACACAGATATTACTAATCTACCCTGGGCGATGACTTCTCTTGTTTATAAGGCATGTTCTGTGCATGAGTTGGATGTTACCTCCATGATCTCTATGGTATGCTTGGCCAGAAGCAAAAGCATCAATTTCCATTAGCAACTTCCTACTGATACGTCTAGTCTCCAATTCTAAAGAGAAACTAAAAATATTCAATGTTCACAGCTAGACACAAGGAAACATCCTAGGGTCTGTTTAGATGTGAGATATGAGGAAAAATAATCACATCAGAGTTTTAATTTTCCATTGTTTTCTTTCTCTCTGCCCGAATACAGTTGCCTAAGATTACTGAGTGATGCTTGCAAATATAATGGAAAAGGTTGTCCCAATTTAAGAAAATCACATATGTGCACATGCACATAAACATGCATATACACAATTTCTCATAATAAATAAACAAGGAGTAATTATTAATATTATGAAAGAATTCACCAAGCATACCTTTTAAGCAGTAATTAGTACTCAAATGCACTTAAAATCACAATTATAAATTATTTGACCAAGGGTCTTGGGAATGTTAGTGAAATAAAGGGGATAAACCAATCAATTTAAAGCTAAAAGGTAAAGATTCAGTAACAATTCAAAACAAAACAAAAAAAGTGGTCTTAAGAATCTCAAAAACATATGCTCCTTGCATTCCAAAATACCTGTCATTTGTTCTATTCCATCTCCTTGAGAGTTAGGCTGACCTCTTTGTATCCCTCTGTATACTCCGCATTCAGTAAGTACTCAGTAGCATACAGCAGAAAATTTTAAAAATGTGTCCATTTAAATAGAAAAATATTGATCAATTTGATGTATTAATTAAAGTGTGGCTTATTTGACTACATTAGATGGGATTTCAGCCTTAACTTGACCTGACACATATATCTTGCTGATATCTTTACTGACTTCAGTTCTATTGGTATTTTTTTTTCAATAGAGGGTCCCTCTCTTAAATAGTAAATTTTTTAAAAAAAGAGCTTCACAGTGAGTCTTGTACATGCCAGAAGGCATTTAGAACGCCTCATTCACAAAAGAGGAAAAGAAAACATGCTCAAAGGACTTTGAGAAACAGATATTTTCGGTACTTTGGGGGGAAAAAATTACAATTTGTTAATAAAGAATGGAAGGAAGAGAAATGTGGCTTTTATGCTGAGAAACAAAATTCAGGGTTATCCAGTTTCTAATTCCTGTGCCAAACCTGCTGTTCTAGATGACCTCGGTCCAATCATTTAATTCTCTAACTTGCTCATCTGAAAATTCTATAAACTTGCAATTCTTCAAATACTATCCAATTACTTTTGGCTATTTGATTTTCACTTAATTTAAGGGATGAAACGTAAGTGATGGAGAACATCTCCAAAGTTTAAAATCAAAGTTCCCTTTTCAACGTGGAGGAATATGTAAACAAAATTGTAAATTGTTACTGTTAATAAAGACCCAAGGAAACTGTCGATGTGGCTCCAAACTTTGCCATTAAAATGTTGCATGATCTTGAAAGTTATCTAATGTGTTTTTTTGCAAAACAGCTTTATTGAGGGAAAATAACATACAATAAATTATACGTATTTAAAATGTACAAACTTGGAAAGTTCTGATATACGCATATACCCATGAAACTATCACCACAAGGAGGATAATGAATATCTGATTGCTCCCAAATATTCCCTCGTCGCCTTTGTGATCCTCATCATCCCCTGAGCAACCACTGATCTGCTTTCTGTCACTATGGAAATCATTTTGGGATTGGACCCATTGTATATAAGTGTAACGTGCAAGAAAAGAAATTTGCCCCCCTGTTGACTCCTACTTCATAGAATCAAATAAAATGGTGTATGTAAAAGTGTTTTCAAATATAAACAACTACATTATCTACTCCAGTTCGTTAATTCACTCAACACATACTTATTGAGCATCTAACTATACGTAGGCACCATATTAGGAGCTTGTAAAAGAGCAGCAAACGAAACAAGACATTTGCTCTCTTGGATCCTTTACGCGAGCTGGGGAGAGTCAGGGATGTGCTAGTACGCACACAAGCATATACCACGTCAGGCGGTAATTACGAACGGTCCCCAAATTAAAATGGTTTGACTTACGATTTTTTGACTTTATGATGGTGTGAAAGTAATATGCATTCAGTAGAAACCGTACTTCAGATTTTGAATTTTGATCTTTTCCTGGGCTAGTGATATGTGGTAGATAGTCTCTCATGATGCTGCACAGACGCAGAGCTGCAGCTGCCTGTCTGCCATGTGATCACCAGGGTGAACGACCAAGACACTTACAAACGTTCAGTACCAGACAACCATGCTGTTTTTCACTTTCAGCACAGTATCCAATAAATTACATGACCTATTCAACACTGTATTATAAAACATGCTTGGTGTTAGATGATTTTGCCCACCTGTAGGCTAATGTAAGTGTTCTGAGTACGTGTAAGGTAAGCTAGGCTAAGCTACAGTGTTCGGTAGGCTAGGTGTATTAAACCCATTTTCAACTTATGGTATTTTGCAGTTATTATGGGTTTATCAGGACAGAACCCCATCATAAGCCAGGGAAGATCTGTAGTTCACTAAAGGAAAATAAAGCAGGTAAGGGTAAACCTAACAGCAAAGGAAATGGTATTTCAGAAACTGTGGCCAAGAACCCATTTCAGATAGGATGACATGTAAATAAAGATTGAATGAAGAAGCCACCCTTGTCACAGATGCCTAGTCGAAGAACATTTCAGAAAATATAAAGCCTTGGGTAGCAATAAGCTAGGCTGTTAAAGGAACTACCAAAACCTTAGCCACTGGGGGCAGACACCAAAAACAACGGGAACTATGAACCTGCAGCCTGCGAAAAGGAGACCCCAAACAGAGTAAGTTAAGCAAAATAAGACAGAGAAACACACAGGAGATGAAGGAACAAGGTAAAAACCCACCAGACCAAACAAACGAAGAGGAAATAAGCAGTCTACCTGAAAAAGAATTCAGAGTAATGATAGTAAAGATGACCCAAAATCTTGGGAAGTAGAATGGAGAAAATACAAGAAACGTTTAACAAGGACGAAGAAAAACTAAAGAACAAACAAACAATGATGAACAACACAATAAATGAAAAGAAAAATTCTCTAGAAGGAAACAATAGCAGAATAGCTGAGGCAGAAGAATGGATAAGTGACCTGGAAGATAAAATAGTGGAAATAACCACTGCAGAACAGAATAAAGAAAAAAGAATGAAAAGAATTGAGGGAGTCTCAGAGACCTCTGGGACAACATTAAACTCACCAACATTCGAGTTATATGGGTCTCAGAAGAAGAAGAGAAATGAAAAGGGACTGAGAAAATATTTGAAGAGATTATAGTTGAAAACTTCCCTAATATGAGAAAGGAAATACATAATCAAGTCCAGGAAGCGCAGGGTCCCATACAGGATAAATCTAAGGAGAAACACGCCAAGGCACATATTAATCAAACTATCAAAAATTAAACACAAAGAAAAAATATTAAAAGCAGCAAGGGAAAAACAACAAATAACATACAAGGGAATCCCCATACGGTTAACAGTTGATCTTTCAGCAGAAACTCTGCAAGCCAGAAGGCAGTGGCATGATATATTTAAAGTGATGAAAGGGGAAAATCTACAACCAACATTACTTTACCCAGCAAGGATCTCATTCAGATTCGACAGAGATATTAAAACATTTACAGACAAGCAAAAGCCAAGAGAATTCAGCACCACCGAACCAGCTTTACAACAAATGCTACATGAACTTCTCTAGGTAGGAAACACAAGAGAAGGAAAAGACCGACAATAACAAACCCAAAACAATTAAGAAAATGGGAATAGGAACATACATATCGATAATTACCTTAAATGTAAATGGATTAAATGCTCCCACCAAAAGACACAGACTGGCTGAATGGATACAAAAACAAGACCCATATATATACTGTCTACAAGAGACCCACTTCAGACCTAGGGACACATACAGACTGAAAGTGAGGGGATGGAAAAAGATATTCCATGCAAATGGAAATCAAAAGAAAGCTGGAGTAGCAATTCTCATATCAGACAAAATAGACTTTAAAACAAAGACTATTACAAGAGACAAAGAAGGACACTACATAATGATCAAGAGATCAATCCAAGAAGAAGATATAACAACTATAAATATTTATGGACCCAACATAGGAGCACCTCAGTACATAAGGCAAATGTTAACAGCCATAAAAGGGGAAATTGACAGTAACACAATAATAGTAGGGGACTTTAACAACCCACTTTCACCAATGGACAGATCATCCAAAATGAAAATAAATAAGGAAACACAAGCTTTAAATGATACATTAAACAAGATGGACTACATTGATATTTATAGGACATTCCATTCATTAACAACAGAATACACTTTCTTCTCAAGTGCTCATGGAACATTCTCCAGGATAGATCACATTTTGGGTCACAAATCAAGCCTTGGTGAATCTAAGAAAACTGAAATCGGATCAGGTATCCTTTTCGACCACAACGCTATGAGACTAGATATCAATTACAGGAAAAAATCTGTAAAAAATACAAACACATGGAAGCTAAACAATATACTACATAATAACCAAGAGATCACTGAAGAAATCAAAGAGGAAATTAAACAACACATACACCATGATCAAGTGGGGTTACCCCAGGAATGCAAGGATTCTTCAATATATAAACAACACCTAGAAACAAATGACAATGAAAACACAACGACCCAAAACCTATGGGATGCAGCAAAAGCAGCTCTAAGAGGGAAGATTATAGCAATACAATCTTACCTCAAGAAACAATAAACATCTCAAATAAAAAACCTAACCTTACACCTAAAGCAATTAGAGAAAAAAGAAAAAAAAAACCCCAAAGTTAGCAGAAGGAAAGAAATCATAAAGATCAGATCAGAAATAAATGAAAAA
>NC_041224.1:16484758-16485303 GCF_002837175.3 Physeter macrocephalus
CTGCCGAGACTGAACCAGGAAGAAACAGAAAATATGAACAGACCAATCACAAGCACTGAAATTGAGAGTATGATCAAAAATCTTCCAACAGACAAAAGCTTAGGACCAGACGGCTTCGCAGGTCAATTCTATCAAACACTCAGAGAAGAGCTAACACCTATCCTTTTCAAATTCTTCCAAGATATAGCAGAGGGAGGAACACTCCCAAACTCATTCTATGAGACCAGCATCACCCTGATACCAAAACCAGACAAAGATGTCACAAAGAAAGAAAACTACAGGCCAATATCACTGATGAACATAGATGCAAAAATCCTCAACAAAATACTAGCAAACAGAATCCAACAGCACATTAAAAGGATCATACACCATGATCAAGTGGGGTTTATCCCAGGAATGCAAGGATTCTTCAATATACGCAAATCAATCAACGTGATACACCATATCAACAAACTGAAGGAGAAAAACCATATGATCATCTCAATAGATGCAGAGAAAGCTTTTGACAAAATTCAACACCCATTTATGATAAAAACCCTGCAAAA
>NC_041224.1:16485745-16505239 GCF_002837175.3 Physeter macrocephalus
ACACAAAAGACCCCGAATAGCCAAAGCAATCTTGAGAAAGAAAAACAGAGCTGGAGGAATCAGGCTCCCAGATTTCAGACTATGCTACAAAGCTACAGTAATCAAGACAATATGGTGTTGGCACAAAAACAGAAATATAGATCACTGGAACAGGAGAGAAAGCCCAGAGATAAGCCCACGCTCATATGGTCACCTTATTTTTGATAAAGGAGGCAAGAATATACAATGGAGAAAAGACAGCCTCTTCAATAAGTGGTGCTGGGAAAACTGGACAGCTACATGTAAAAGAATGAAATTAGAACACTCCCTAATACCATACACACAAATAAACTCAAAGTGGATTAAAGACCTAAATGTAAGGTCAGACATTATCAAACTCTTAGAGGAAAACATAGGCAGAACACTCTATGACATAAATCACAGCAAGATCCTTTTTGACCCACCTCCTAGAGAAATGGAAAGAAAAACAAAAATAAACAAATGGGACCTAATGAAACTTAAAAGCTTTTGCACAGCAAAGGAAACCATAAACAAGACAAAAAGACAACCCTCAGAATGGGAGAAAATATTTGCAAATGAAGCAACTGACAAAGGATTAATCTCCAAAATTTACAAGCAGCTCATGCAGCTCAATATCAAAAAAACAAACAACCCAATCCAAAAATGGGCAGAAGACCGAAATCGACATTTCTCCAAAGAAGACATACAGATTGCCAACAAATCCTTAAAAAACTAAAAATAGAACTACCATATGACCCAGCAATCCCACTACTGGGCATATAGCCTGAGAAAACCATAATTCAATAAGTCATGTACCACAATTTTCATTGCAGCTCTATTTACAATAGCCCGGACATGGAAGCAACCCAAGTGTCCATTGACAGATGAATGGATAAAGAAGATGTGGCACATATATACAAAGGAATATTAGCCATAAAAAGAAACAAAACTGAGTTTTTTATAGTGAGGTGGATGGACCTAGAGTCTGTCAGACAGAGTGAAGTAAGTCAGAAAAAGAAAAACAAATACCATATGCTAACACATATATATGAAATCTAAAAAAAGAAAAAAGTTATGAAGAACCTAGGGGCAGGACAGGAATAAAGACGCAGACGTAGAGAATGGACTTGAGGACATGGGGAGGGGGAGGGGGAAGGGTAAGCTGGGACAAAGTGAGAGAGTGGCATAGACATAGATACACTACCAAATGTAAAATAGATAGCTAGTGGTAACAGCCGCATAGCACAGGGAGATCAGCTCGGTGCTGTGTGACCACCTAGAGGGGTGGTATAGGGAGTGTGGGAGGGAGACACAAGAGGGAGGAGATGTGGGGATAGATGTATATGTATAGCTGATTCACTTGTTTATGAAGCAGAAACTAACACACCATTGTAAAGCAATTATACTCCAATAAAGATGTTAAAAAAAAAAAAAGGAACTACCAACACGTCAGTAGTTGGAGCAGAGGGATGAGAACAGGGTAGCGTAAGATGATGCCAGATGGTGGGTAAACTTGAACTCATCCAGATGGTGGATGGCCTGTACTTTGAACAGATGATGGGTCATGAAGCACATGGAGCAGAGGAGTGATGTGATGTGACTCGGGGGTTGGAATGACCACTCAGGTTGCTCTATGGAGATTGTTGGTGGCAAGAAAGAAAGCAGGAGAACCAGTTAGGAGGCTACTGCAATAGGCCTAGCAAGAAGTGGTGGTGGACTAGGGGCAGAGGAGGTAAAAAGTGGCCAGGTTCTAGATACATTTTGAAGGTGAGCTGATAGCTCACGATTTATCTGCCCACAGTGGTTTTAAGAAATATTGATACTTAATAATGTTCCCAACTCTGTAGTACTTACTATGGTTCAGGCATTACACAAGCAATTAACATAAACTAATTTGCTCCTTACAACAACACTGTGAAGTAGGTTCTACTTCTATTCCCATTTATAGATGAGGAAATTGAGGCAAAGAGTAGAGAGGTAATTTGACCAGCATCACATAGTGGTAGATGATGGAGCTGGGTTGTAAACCCGAGCAATCTGGCCTCAGAGTCTGTGCTTTAAGTATATGCTATCTGACTTCTCAAGGTTAATGTAAAAGAGAATTAATAACTACGTTGACCAGGTGAACCTTATTGAATCAAAAAATTGAGAAAAAATATTTTAATGGCCATTCATTAAAAAATTAAGAGTCTCAAACAAAAATTTCAGAAATATCTTTTAATCTTTTGTTAAGAAAAAGATAAACAGGGACTTCCCTGGTGGTGTAGTGGTTAAGAATCCACCTGCCAATGCAGGGGACACGGGTTCGAGCCCTGGTCCGGGAAGATCCCACATGCTGCGGAGCAACTAAGCCCATATGCCACAACTACTGAAGCCCTAGAGCCCGTGCTCCACAACAAGAGAAGCCACCACAATGAGTAGCCCGCGCACCGCAATGAAGGGTAGCCCCCGCTCACCATGACTAGAGAGAGCCCGTGCGCAGCAAGAAAGACCCAACGCAGCCAAAAATAAATAATAAAGATCTAAAGAAAAACAATTACAAGAAAAAAGAAAAAGATAAACCAATTGTCAGTGGAGCCACTTTTCATAGGTCCACTTGGATAAGGCAGAGCTCCCTGATCACTCTTCATGACCATGGCCATGTGAATGGTGAGTGCTGTTAAGATTGCACTGAAGGTGACATTTTGGAAAAGCACTGACTCTAAAACGGGGCTGGACGTGAAGAATCAGAGCACTAGGGCCATGGCTGCCTGTCTTTTGGGGAATTCTTTCTTTCTGGTACTTTCCTTTTGTTTTTGCCTTGTTAAAAGAGTAGCTATCTTCACTTTATCAAGGGCACAACATAAACCAATGGTCCTTTTTTTAAATTATCACTAAGAATTTCTGGAAAATTTTCTGCTTTTCATTACCATCTCTCTAGTGCCAATCTTTTTCTGAGATCTCCTGGGAAATGGGTCAAGATTTTACAGATGAGGAAATTGAAGCCTAAGAAGGAGGCAAGATTTGCCCAAGGTCTCTGAGTTGTTCCATAACAGAGCTGGGATCAGAATGTTCCTGATGTTTTCATAGATGGCGGTGAGCTCAGCCCGTGACAGGTGTTTCTGTTGTTTCATCAGATAAAACTGTTGTGGAAGAGCTGGGCACACACATTCTGAAGTCTGTGCACAAAGGGATGGGTGATCATCCATGTTTTCAGAGTCTAAGGCTACATTTTGCTTAATGTTCTCTTTGGGTTTAACTTCAAGACTTCCTGCCAGTGCAGAAAGCTCTACACATTAAGGAAAGTTGGATGGTTCAATAATACACCTGATTATAATTCTAACTTCAGGAAGCAACACATTTCAAATCTTTTCCCAGTACATTTGCTAGAGTCATCCTAAGTACAACAGATGAGGCATAAAATCTTTTATGAGCCAGTAAATAGAAGCTTCTGCTGAACAATGTTTCAAGTAAGATCAAAGTACTCCTTCTTTTCAGTCCTATAAAATGGAGAGCTTTATTTAGCCATTTATTCCAGACTAAAAGAAGGAGAAAAAGTTTGCTAGATCAAAGATGAATCTTCAGGTTTCTTTTATTCACACCTGTCAACAAACAGGAGGAACTAAGCCCTAACATCTCTTTCCTAAGGACCCATTATCAACCTGTGTGTGTGTCTGTATGCGTGCTCGTGCATGTGTGTGTTCTCACCACATGCTCTGTGAATATGTGGGTGTGTGAAAATGTATCTTAGAATACTTGGGCTTCAAGATCATTTTAGCATCAGGAGAAACAGAAATAAGTTTACAAATGGGAAATTAACCAATAGTTCGATAGACTTGTGGTTTTCTTTGGTCTCCAAAATACCACCTCCTAGAAAAGGGAACCCTCCTACACTGTTGGTAGGAAGGTAAGTTAGTGCAGCCACTACGGAAAACAGTACTGAGGTTCCTCAGGAAACTAAAATTAGAATTGCCATATGATCCAGCAATCCCACTCCTGGGCATATATCCAGACAAAACTATAATTCAAAAAGATATATGCACCCCTATGTTCATAGCAGCACTATTCACAATAACCAAGACATGGAAACAACCTAAATGTCCATCAACAGATGAATAGGTAAAGAAGACATGGTACATACATACAATGGAATATTACTCAGCCATAAAAAAGAATGAAATAATGCCATTGGCAGCAACATGGATGGACCTACAAACTATCATACTAAGTGAAGTTAAGTCAGAAAGACAAATACCATATGATATCACTTATGGAACCTAAAATATGACAGAAATGAACCTATCTCTGAAACAGAAACAGAATGGACATAGAGAAGAGACTGGTGCTTGCCAAGAGGAAGTGGGGAGGGAGAGGGATGGATTGGGAGTTTGGGATTAACAGATGCAAATTGGTATATATAGAATGGATAAACAGCAAGGTCCTACTGTATAGCACAGTGAACTATATTCAATATCCTCTGATAAACCATAACGGAAAAGAATATCAAAAATAAGGTATATATATATGTAGAACTGAATCACTTTCCTGTACAGCATTAACACAACATTGTAAATCAACTATATTTCAATTAAAAATTAAAATTTAAAAATCACCTTTTTCTCATCCACACAGGATAAGATTTAAAAATTATATTTCTATGTTCATAGCTTTACTGAGAAAACATTAAATTCGAATGTTAATTGATGCTCTTTATTCTTCCAGGTAACACACTAGTTGAAGTATGGGCTCCTGAGATACCCAGCTTCACAAGGACTGTTTAGCACTGACAAAGGAAAAGGGAAGACATGAAAGTTTTCTATATTTTTGGGGGGGGGAGAAATATTTTTTTAATACATTTCTTTCCTTCGTTCCTCCCTTCCTCCTTTCCTTCTGGCTGCGTTGGGTCTTTGTTGCTGTGTGCGGGCTTTCTCTAGTTGTGGTGAGCGGGGGCTACTCTTTGTTGCGGTGAGTGGGCTTCCCACTGCGGTGGCTTCTCTTGTTGCGGAGCACAGGCTCTAGGCGTGTGGGCTTCAGTAGTTGTGGCACATGGGCTCAGTAGTTGTGGCGCACGGGCTTAGTTGCTCCGCGGCATGTGGGATCTTCCCGGACAAGGGGTTGATCCCATGTCCGCTGCATTGGCAGGCAGATTCTTAACCACTGTGCCACCAGGGAAGTCCTGAAAGCTTTCTATTTTGCAGTAAGTTTTTGCCCATAGTTTGAAAGCTTTCTGTTTTTCCCATAATTTAGAGATGATTCATATTTCATTCCATAAGAAGTCAAAATATTTCACCTTCAAAACGCTGCAAGCATTCTCTTTAGAAAATTAACTTATTTCAATATTCATCATGCCCAGGGGGGCATAGTGGAGTTATAAGAACAAAGGCTTATGCATCAGAGAGCCCAGGGTTCAAATCCTGGCTTTGCCACTTCCTGCTATGACCTTTCGCATATGTCATTCACCCCCATTTAGGCTCTGCTTCATCAATGAAAAGGGGATAAAACGACCTTCTTTCAAAATTATGATAAGAATTAGTGACGTTAGTAGGTTTCCAGACACACAGCAGATACTCAGTAAGTGATTTTAGTATGAATTAAAATATCATCGTTGGTTTAGATGCTGTCCTACCTTTTCATCATAAAGACACTTCAAATATTTGGTTTTCTGTCCTCTTAGGTAATAGGAAGCTTTCAGAATGCGTTTACTCTGATCACGCTCTCTGGTCTTACCTTGTTTCTTTCTGGTATTTTTATTTTATTCTGCTTTTAACTCCCTTAAAGAATTCATTAGGATTGACGCTTACTTACAGTTTTCTGGAAAACACGACTACCAATTTATTTTTCTCACCATCGCTTCACATACTCTGCTTCTTCCTCCTAGGTTTATTATACTTCTTAGCAAATTTTTTTTCATTTTTAAATTTTGAAATAATTCCAGATTCACAGAAAGTTGGAAAGAAATATACAGAGAGGTCCCATGCACCCTTCCCCTGCTTCCACCAATGATAACATCTTGTATAATAACAAAACCAGGCCACTGGCGTTGGAACCACCCACAGCGCTTACTCAGATTTACACGTGTGTGTGTAATTCTATGAAATTTAACTCTGTGTAACTACTACCCCAATCACAATACATAATTGTATCATCGTAACAAGTCCCTCTCATGCTACCCCTTTGTAGAAACCCCTTAACCCCTGGCAACTACTAATCTGTTCCCCATTTGTATAAT
The DNA here is from genome assembly GCF_002837175.3 of Physeter macrocephalus. Classification (NCBI taxonomy): domain Eukaryota; kingdom Metazoa; phylum Chordata; class Mammalia; order Artiodactyla; family Physeteridae; genus Physeter; species Physeter macrocephalus. Next base: position 16,491,954 of record NC_041224.1, read on the forward strand.
TGTATTTAAATAGTGTTTTATATAAATGGAATAGTACCTTTAGAAATTGGTGCTCCCCTCCCCACACACAGACACTGAAGAATTCCCTTTAGGTACATCCAAGATGTTGCAAGAAACAACAGTTTGTCCCTTGTTACGGCAGCAGTATTCCATGGTATGGAGGTCCTGCATTTTACTTACTATTCGCCCACTGAAGGACATTTGCATCGTTTCCAGCTGTTGGTATTACAAACAAAGCTGCTGTTAACATCCATGTACAAGTTTCTTGGTGAATATAAGTATTCATTTTCCTGAGATAAAAGCCAAATACTGTAATTGCTGAGTCATACTATAAGTCCATTTTTAGTTTTAAAAGAAACTGTAAAACTGTTTTCCAGAGTGACTGGACCATTTTACATTCCCACCAGCAATGTATGAGTGACCCAGTTTATCTGCATCCTTGTTAACACTTGGTGTTATCATTATTTTAAATTTCAACCACTCTGACATATGTGTAGTGATATCTCTGCACTACATTTAAATCTGCACTTCCCAAAAAGCTAACGAGGAACATATTTCCATGTCCTTATTTACTATTCGTACATCCTTTCCAGTTGAAATGTCTCTTACCGTATTTTGTCCATTTTCTAATTGGATTGTTTGATTTTTTTACTGTTGAGTTTGAGTTCTTTGTATATTTTAAATATTAGTCCTTTGTCAGTTACATGACTACAAATATTTTTCTCCCAGATTGTAACTTACATTTTCATCTTAACAGGGTCCATTTTTTTGGACACTTTTTTGGATAAGGTCTATTTTATCAGTTTTTCTTTTTATGGAATGTGCTTTTGGTGTCACGTGTAAGAACTCTTCACAAAGCTCCGAGTCCTGAATAACATCTCTTATCTTCTTCTAAAGGTTTTTATAGTTTTACATTTTACATTAAAGTCCATGATCTATTTTGAATTAATTTTTGTACAAGTGTGAGAATTAGGTTAAAGTTCTCTTTTCTGCCTGTGGATGTCCAATTGATCCAGTATCACTTGTTGAAAAAGCTGCCTTTCTTTCATTGAATTGCTTTTGCAATTTTGTCAGAAATCAGTTCAGCATAATTTTATGGGTGTATTTCTGGGTTTTCTATTGTGTTTCCTTGATCTATGTGTCTACCCCCCTGCTAATACGGTACAGTCTTGATTTCTATAGCTCTCTGGTAAGGCTTGAAATCAGGTAGATGGAGTTCTCGCATTCTATTCTTCTTTGTCAAAATTGTCTTAGCTATTCTAAATATTCTATAAAAGGCTCCTTTGCCTTTTTATATAAATTTCAGAATAAACTTGTTTATGTTTCAAAAAAAATCTTGCTGTGATTTTAATAGGAATTGTTTTAAACCTATAGATCAATTTGGGGGAAACAGACATCTTTACTTTGCTGAGGCTTCCAATCGATGAAAACAGTGTCTCTTCACTTATTAGGTCTTTGATTACTTTCCTCAGCATATTGTAATTTTCAGCATACAGATCCTATCCATGTTTTGTTAGATTTATACTTAATATTTAATTTTCTTCAGAGCAATTGTGAATGCTATTATGCCTTTTATTTTAGCTTCCAGGTGTCTGCTGTTAGTATACAGAAATGCAGTTGAGTTTGTATGTTAATCCTGGATCCTGTGACCTTGCTGAACTCACTTATTCTACACGAGGTTTGCTGTCATTGTTGTTGTTCTGGTACATTCTTTGGGATTTTCTATGTAGATAACATCACTTGGAAACAGAGAGTTTTATATTTTCTTTTCCAAATGGCATGCCTTTTATTCCTTTTTTTGTCTGCTGAACTGGCTAGAACTTCCCAAATTATGTTGCATAAGAGTGGTGAGGTTGGACATTCCTGCCTTGTTCCCAAACTTCGAGGGAAAGCTTTCAGTCTCTCGTTATTAAGTATGATGTTAGCAGTAGGTTTTTTTTTTTTTGTAGATGCTCTTTATGATGTGAGAAAGTTCCCCTCCATTCCTAGTTTGCTAGGAGTTTTTAAAAAATCATGTATGGGTACTGGTTTTTTCAAATGCTTTTTATGTGCCAGTTGATATAATCATATGATTTTTTCTTCTTTAGCCTGTTGATATGGCAGATTACACTGATTGTATTTCAAACACGGAACCAGCCTGGCATACCTGGAACAAATCCCACTCAGTGGTGATGTATACATTTTTGGATCTGATTTGCTAATATTTTGTTGAGGATTTTTGTGTGAAATACATATGCTACTAGTTCTTTCAGCCAGAGCCTGTGAATGTTAAATACTCTTAATCCATTTACCTGAAAATGTCTTCTTTTTGCCCTCACTCTTAAGTAATAATTTTGCCAGTTAAAGAAATATTCATTAAAAATGATATTTTCCCCAGGCTTTTGAAGATATTATTCCACTGTTTTCTGACTTCTTCTTGCTTTCTCTCTTCAGTATAGTGGTTTAGCATGTGGGCTCTGCAGACAGACTGCCAGGGCTCAGATCCCGGTTTTGCTGTACCATGTGTTAGATTCGCATATCTGGCATAGAGTGAGTGCTTAGTAAATATTAGCTGCTATGGTGATTTCTTATACGTAAGCCTCCTTCATTAGACCCCCTGCATGGCAGGGATCTTTCTTACTCTAATTTCAAAACACCCACAGAATCCAAATTCTTCTCACCGCTTCCACTGCTAAACTTCTCATCTCCCCACACTATGCCAAGACTCCTAACTGGTCTTCGCAACATGTGCCCAGGCCCCCTTTAGTCTATTCCAAACCCAGCAGCCACAATACAATCTTTAAAATGGGAGCAGTGCCACTGCTCATAATTCGGCAATACAGCCATTCCCATCACGATGAGGACAGCGTAGCCCAAGCCTTTGCTGTTGTCCAAGCCCTATACTGTTCGGCTCCCGTGGCTTCTCCAACCTCATTCCCTACTCCTCTGTTACAGAGTGACTCCAATCACAGTGTCTCCTTGCTGTTCCCTGAACGCTCTTGGTGTGCCCTTTGCTCAAAGTCTTTGCATTGGCTGATCCCTATGCCTGGAATTCTCCTCCCCCAGACATCTGTGCGGCTCACATCTTCACGTGCTCTGGATCATGGCTCACATGCCACTTCCTCAGTGATGCTCTCCCTGTCCATCCTTTTCAGAATGACAACTCTTAACACCGTCATCTCTTCAGCACTCCCTATACCCCTGCCCCTATTTTATTTTTCTCCTTAGTATTTATACCATCTATTCTCTATTTTATTTGTTTATTCTCCGCCTCTCCCAACAGAATAGAAGCTCTAGAAGATCAGGGGGTTGTGACTCTTTTGCTGATTGCACCCAGGGCTGTCTTAGTAGCAACTCAGTAAGTATTTGTTAAAAGAATGATGTTCTTTCTTCCTACCTAATACAGCACCATGTGTATTGCAGGTATTTAAAATGTACTCAATTAGTATGTGAAATTGAACTCTTTTAAAAAGGTTCCCATATTACTTGACTCTTCTTATGAAGGCAAATGAAAGCATATGAAAGAACGCTGCTCTAGAATCCTGCAAAACCAAGGGAACTCTCTCCTCCAGGAAAGCCTTCAGCACTGGCCTCGTCCATCTGCCTCTGCCTTGTCAGTACAACAAGCAGTACCAATACCTGGGTGTTAACTGACCATGACTGGGGCCAGGGTTCCCCTGGGGCAGACAAGGGCAGGACGCTGGTGGCGGGAACACCTGAATTGAGGAAAACTGGGACATGGTAGAGAGAGGCATGAAGTCCTGTGAAAAGTCCAGCTACCTTTCCATCGTTGGCTCTACCGACATTTCCAAGTGTGTCAAGCTGGGTGATGAGGTGGAAGATAAAGCCAGTTCACCGATCAAATAGGGATCGAAAATAGGGTAGTTCACCGATCAAATAGGGATCGAAAATAGGGTAGTTCACCGATCAAATAGGGATCGAAAATAGGGTAGTTCACTGATCAAATAGGGATCGAAAATAGGGTAGTTCACCGATCAAATAGGGATCGAAAATAGGGTAGTTCACCGATCAAATAGGGATTGAAAATAGGAACTGCTTAGATCAGAAGGCAAGACGGTCCTAGCTTAGCAGGTTGGCTCTACAGCTTGCTGCAGGAGGATGTGTATCCCCATACTTCTTGTGAGGGTCCTGCCAGTCACGTGAGCTGGAATTAAATACTCTAGTCCAAGGACGTGAACCAGGCCAGAGGTTTAAGGCCTCCACGTTTTCCTGCCAAAGTATGAGGACTACTTTCCATCCCCGACTGTGAACCGATTAAAGCGCCCTCACGTGCTGCTACACTGTAATGACACGTTAAAATCTTTCCTAGGGCACAATACTACCCTGACTCAGTGATCCCCTGATCAGAAGCGCCAGCATCACCTAGGAACTAGCTAGAGCTGCAAATTCTTGGGTCTCACCCCAGATCCACTGAGCCATAAATGCAATAGGCAGAGCCAGACGTCTGTGGCTTAATAATATCTCGGCTAAAATTTGAGAACCACTGTCCCAAATGATGTGTCATGAGAAAGGATGCAAAAAAGGATTGGCAGGGTGGGTGCCATCTTACTCAGGGGAGGGCTCTCTGATGAGGCCATTTGAGCTCAGCTCTGAATGAAGAGAGGAGGGGCCGTGCAGACATGGGGGCCTGTGAATGGAGCTGAGTCCGGACAGAGAGAGAAGCATGGGTCTATTCCTGATGTGGCACAGCCAGGAGGCCAGTATGGCTGGCTGTATGCACAGCTTCATCTGTGTACTCTTTGATTGATGTATATTTTAAAGACCTTACATGGTTACCATGTGTCTTTAGTTTACTGAAAATTCCTTGAATACAAGAACCAGATTTCATATATTTTAAAAATAACTCACCATGACACCTTTAACAGTGCCAGGAACTGAACAGATTCTTAATAAATGCATAAATACATGAATGGAGAAAAAAAATCGAGAAATGGGCAAAACTTGTGGAGGAGAAAAAAAAATGAAAGATTTATTTTTATCATGTTTAGCTTTAATATTCCTGGGAGACATGTAGCCAGAGATGTCTGAAAGCCAATTAACACCTTAGAAAAATTCTGAAAGTGGAAAGTTGGTGGGAATATCCATTTTAATGACATCACCAAACTCCTGAGACCTCAAACTCGGCATGATGACATTCGGAGCTTTTCTTGATGGACTCCAGTTAAGTCACTTAGATGTGAAGCAACTTTCATTTGCTAAATCTGAGGATGGGGCTGGGGAGATGTCAGACAGAAAAGTAGTCATGGAAGATGAATCTGTCCCAGGAGTTTAAAATTCTCCCTTGCAATGCTAAGAAACCAAGGTGATGCACTGAGCAAAGGTGGAAGAGGACAGAATAAAACTCAACTTAAAATAAACAGAAACCTTGACGAATCTAATCTTACTGTCTTGAAGAAAGAAATACTTCAAGTTTGCGACAACTGCCGTAAACCTGACTGTCCCCTCGTATGAGAAAGGAAGTAGGAGGAAAAGAGTGTCCTGAGTCTCTGTGTTAGTGTGCTGGGGCCGCCATAACAAAGTTCCACGGACTGGGGGGGCTTCACAACAGAAACCTATTCTCTCATTGTTCTGAAGGCTAGAAGTCTGAGACCAAGGTGTCAGGCAGGATTGGTCTCTTCGGAGGCTTCTCTCCTTGGCTCATAGACGGCAGTCTTCCCCCTGTGTCCTCACATGGCCTCCCCTCTGCACCTGTCTGTGTCCTAACCTTCCCTTCTTATAAGGACACCAGTCCTATCGGATGAGGGCCCACCCTTGTGACCTCATTCTAACTTAATTACCTTTTCCTCAGACAGTCACATTCAGAGGTACTAGGGGTCAGGACTTCAACATACGAACTTGGAGGTGGGGGAATAGGGGAAGATACAGTTTGGCCAATAACAGCCCCTCAGAGAGTGGCTCAAACTGATAAGAAGCTGAAGACCATCGCGGTGGCGCCTTTGGCCCTCACCTACTGTCGTGCTCCAAAGCAGCTTCTGGGATGGAGACTGGACCTCCTGCAGATAGGTGAGGTGCAGACAGGACCTCATCTCCAGACCCGAAGCCACTTAGCTGCAATCCCCTGTCACAGAGCTTACTTGAGAAACTCGATGGAAAATCACCAGTTCCTTTGCCTGAGAAGATATACATCTACCCTCTAACAACGCAGATGTGAATTTCCCTCTGTTCTTACACTCTGCCTGAAATAGAAGAAGCTGCCACAAATCTCAGTTTCCAGATGTCAGCAGGCAGCTCTCTGGAGGCCACGTTTAGGATGAGGGCACCAAGGATGGAATTTTACTTGGGTATATGACATAAAGCTGGCTTGCATCTTAATATTATTTTTAGCAGTTCATAGAATCATCTTTAAAAGCAGGTGCAAAAAATGTGTGCGAACTCTTATATAATTAGATGCATGTACAGGATTACGTTTTAAAGTCAGCTTTGAACAAACAAACTAACTTGGCAAGAAACTCTTAAGGGTGCAATGAATTTTGCACTTACCAGAAAAAATAGCAAGGGATAGTCAACCGATTGTAGGTAGGGTTTTTGAGGCAAAGGAAAACAACAGCAACTGGTAAATGAAATTTTTTCCCCCAAAAGTAGTTCAGTGTCTCATCTCTTGTTCCAACCAAACTGTAGCAGAGTATATCAGCGTACATCATCTCAATCCAGATACTTTCAACCTCATCCCTGGAGAGAGTATAGAGTAACAGTTGGTATTATTAGGAATTTGGAATTCGGGGAGAGATTTCTTCTTCACCTCTCTTTTTCCTTTCAAGCCTTCAGCCATGACATGCTTCTCAAATTTTCCTCTCTATCTGAAGTTACCCCCCCCCGCCCCCGCCGATGAGATGATTAATAGCCAAGGGCCAACCACCTGGGGGGCCGAGTGAATTATCAAGACGGTATGAACTCTTTCCATGTATCAGATTAGATCACTAGAAACCTACAGAGTCCAAAAGACATAACCTCTAATAAGATGGTTTCATATTCTGTCCTTGGATTTTGAAGTTTCAGACAAAGAAACTTTCCATAAAACAACTGTTAAATATAACTATTACATAATATGATGTCAACAACATTAAGATACAGGAGTTCTTGGATTATAATGTTCTAAATGGGCGGCTGTAAACCTCTTCTTAAATCATGAAATTCATGGAGCTCATTACATTTCTCCTTTCATCTTCTTTTTTTGTCTTGGTTGCAATTACAGCAATTATTCTTTTTTTTTTTAAATTTTTGTTTGTTTGTTTTTTTGCAGTACGCGGGCCTGTCACTGCTGTGGCCTCCCCCGTTGCGGAGCACAGGCTCCGGACGCCCAGGCCCAGCGGCCATGGCTCACGGGCCCAGCCGCTCCGCGGCACGTGGGATCCTCCCGGACCGGGGCACGAACCCGCGTCCCCCGCATCGGCAGGCGGACTCCCAACCACTGCGCCACCAGGGAAGCCCTACAGCAATTATTCTTATCCTAATTTTCCTGGCACACATATTATGCCCAACTGCTACTTGTATTAATTCTTGTTTTAAAGGTTCTTATATACTATTACTGTTTTAAGTTCTTATATACTATTACTGTTCTTATATACTATTACTGTTTTACTATTACTGTTTTAAGTATATATATATATATATATATATATATATACAGTAATATACTATTACTGTTTTGGATGTAGAGAAGTATATTTATACCTTATACAGATAAAACTTGCCTTGCTTTCTTCTGTTGTCTTATGAAACTTGATGAAGAGTTCTTTTTCGAATAAGGGTATTTTAACATCAGAAAAAAAAAGCATAAACATTATCTAGGTCTCTGGGTTTGAATGGGGTTTCATGGTTGTGACAGAGAGAGAGAAATATCTCACACTGGCTTATAGGCAGATTGATTTTCTGAAATAGCTTAGGAAACCGAAGTCACCTTTTCAGCTATTTAGCCCTATAGCTCCACCTGCAGTTTAGAAATGTTTGCTGTTAAGTTTACAAAAAGGTGACCTGTGGTCCAGCTTTAGCAACACCCCAGCTGTAAAGGAGGGAACAGAAACAGTACACCCCAAGTCTTCTGCAAGTCTTTTCATTGGTACTCAGCCAACAGATGGCAGACCCTGTAAATTAATGGTGGCTTGGGGAGGGCTCCGACTCTTAGATTCCACCAAACTTTCTATTCACCTTCATTGATGCTTTCCCTACCTGCACCCTGTCTGCAAAGCAATCCTTGAGATGTCGGTAAAGGGCACGGAACTCTGTAGGTACTGCATTAACTAAATCTTTTCCTCAAAGTCTGAGAAATCTGTTCTAAAGTTTCAACCCAGGAATGTTAATAGCAAGGGATTTCGAAAGACATCTGACTAACTTTATTTTTTAAAGTAAGTACAAACAAATCATGAGTCTACACAATCTTTTGCAAGAACATTCTTTCATATGGGTGAATTTAAGAGCCAAGTGGGTAAACTTGGATAAGTACTCCCTTCTTCAGAAAACCTCATATATGAAAATCCAAGCTTATAAAGGAAAATTGGGGGGTGATTACTTGTATCACAAAAACATGTTTTGCTATACCAGAGGAATTCTTGAAATATTCCTTTCAGTGGTTAATTCCCAGTCCCAAATCCATTTTTTCTCCCTTAGCTTAAAGATTGATTCACTTTAAAAAAAAATTACCTTTCAGGACATTCATGATATCAAGTGCAAAAAACCTAAGAGACAATCTTTTTGACTCACCCGATATAGCCAAATAGAAGTACTCGAGGACTCCTGTTATTGAAAAGAAACTTCTTCATACCTTCTCTCTTTCCTTATTCTCCAACACCCCTTGGTCTACTTAATGTTTTTTACTGTGTGGGTGTTAGCTGTTCAGCATAGCTCATTTGCCAAACGAAATCTTATATGAAAGTACAACATTTATAATAGAGAAGACTCCACAAAAGTCCAGAGCTCTGAGGAACACAGTTGGGAAACCACACCTCCAGTTCATTCTCCAGTTCACTGCCAAGTCTCTAAAGGTCATCAGTCTGTATCTGCCACTACTTGCCATATTTTCTAGAACGTGAAGAAGGAGCAGGCACTACAACTTCTACAAAAACAGCAAATCAGACCCCATGTATCTGTCAGGGTTCACTTGCAGAGAACGGAACCAACTCCAGCTTTAAGCAAAACAAACAAACAAACAAAAAACCCAAACAGATTTATTAAACGGCTTGTGGAATCACTGAGCTGAATGTTCACTGGAGAACTGGGACGTCGCAGAACCTGTTTGATGAGCAGGAAGCTTCCGGTCCAGAGTCACAGCCCTAGGCCACTGTGACTCCACTATGGAAGTCAGGAAACTGCTGGTCCTGCTGAAAAGCCAGACCGCACCTGTGCCCTCGGAAGGAGAAAAACGGATGCCTGGCACCCTGACTCTCAACCCTATCAAGCGAGCGACTGCCTAGAGACCTCTCAGCAAATGATGCTAAAGAAAACCCAAAGCCTCCACAAAAGCCTTGGTCCCTACTTCCAGAACCCAGCGCGTCTTCTATTCCAGAATGGGTCTGCCTTCCAGCCTCCAAAGTAAAGGGAGGCACGCCAGAAGGAGATTGGAGTGGACCACGCCAGCCGGTCACCAAATCCCCCAACTCTGTCCACTGAGCTCCCAAGCTAGAGACGATCCTCTGACCTTTCCTTTGATCGCACCTTAAAAAGGTCAGGAATGTGCCCCACAGCTACTGACCTGAAATCAAACTCTCTTCTGTACATTTTAGTTTTTATAATATTACATGTCAATCACTACTGGTACTAGGAAAACAAATTCCATAAGTGCTTCACTTACTCTACAGAGCAATCCGTATCTTTCCATTTGTCTGAAATTCAATTCTTTTTTTAACTATCCTAGGGATACCTCTTCATGCTCAATCTAATACGAGGCTCACAGTCTTTGCCCATAAACCTTCTTGGTTTTCCGCTTTACAGATGGATGTTTCCTCCATCTTTTTCTCTAACCTCCTACCCACTCTTCTGCACAGGAGGGGCGATTCTGACAACAGAGAACCTTCTGTTCCTTAAATACCCCCACCAGCAAATGGTCACCATCACTGTTACTACCTGGAAATAAAAGAACAGCCACGAAGAAGTGACACACATTGGGCAAGTTCTCCCTCAATTAGTCTAAAATCCTCCCGAGCCTTTTAAGATCATTCTTGCTTGTTGAGTCTGAGTGTTTAACAGGTAACTTGTTACAGAAATGGCAGCACCTCTGGCTGCTGGGCTGGTAAGGGAGGTGTCTTTTCCAAAGCTAACCATTCAGGATACGGTCAACCAAGGCATCTGGCTGCAGGGAGAAGGAAGTTGCTGTTCTTGTTTTCACATGAGTTTTATTTTCAAATTCCTGAGGGTACACAGAAGGGTGGGAACATCTTGTGGCTACCCTTTCCCCCGAGGCCGACCACAAAGAAGCCAGACAGCAGCCCCTGCCCATGGTTGCATTCCAGACAGGCATTTATAAGATAGCAATGATTAAAAGGAAACGACTCCATCATTAAGGCCCAGACCTAATATCAGCGGGACAATTTTTCACAGAAATTATTTCTAAAACTCAAATCTACTGCAAAACTGTTTTTACTTTCTTTTGTAGACTTCCTTTCTCCTAATGGTCTCTCTTTTCACTGAAGAGAGAGAGGTAAGCAGAAATGGCATAAATTCCACAGAGAAGAATTTCATTTGGTCTCTGGATGGGTGGAGAGCATGGGGACCCCACCACTCTGTACAAGTGAAGATTTAGAGGTGATAGATTTTTGGAACCCGGTCACGTTATAAGTCAGAGCCGCTGATCAAATTGTTTCTTTACCTTTCTGCTTTGTAAATCTCCAAGAGTGACTAGCTGGTCCTCAGCATCAGAAAAGATTTCCGGGTTTTGCTGTCATTTGGTCCTGCGTGAAGTGCCAGAATGAGAAGCTCACATCTTGCATGCAGGACAGCATTGGAGAAAGACTATTATACAGATACCAGCGATGTCTAACTTCTCTGTCCTAAACAGCAGCTTAGGGCTAAACCTTCTCTCTCTTGCATGGCTTCTAAAAGCTTCTGTGCAATGCACCAAGCCCAGCCTCCCCCTGCTCCTGCCTTTCTACCACGCCCAAGTAGTAGAAAGGAGGGATTATCCAAGTGGAAAAATGATTAAGCTGGCAGGTTTATCTCCAGGCACAGGCTGCCTAGAGTGACAGCAAGGTTGCATCCCCTCCAGGGAGCAGGAGTGGTTGGAGGATTGGTCCAGACGTGGCTCCCAGAGCTGGGGAATGGCTCCAGTGACACACTGCGTATGTGCAGAAGTGAAGCCTGGGAGCTGGGCTTTCCCAGCTCTGCCCCTTCTGGGCTCTGTGGCTGGAGGTCACCCCATGAGATGTGAAGTCCCTGGGGTGACACACAGGCAGCTACTGGGGTGAGGAGAGTGAGGCACTCTCCTCGGGTGCAAAATTTAAGGCTCCTCCCCACCAAACTCAATAATCAAGATAAAATAATATTTTAATGAGACATTTTAAAAAATCAAAATTAATGCAATAACCCATGATGAACCAACTATGACCATTTTAAATAAACACAAGATCAACAGGACTTGGGGGGGAGATCCTAAAATTCTGTGGATTAAGATAAAAGAAGAGAGGGCAGACAGCAGAAGCAAGAAGAACTACAATTCTGCAGCCTGTGGAATGAAAACCACATTCACAGAAAGATAGACAAGATGAAAAGGCAGAGGGCTATGTACCAGATGAAGGAACAAGATAAAACCCCAGAAAAACAACTAAATGAAGTGGAGATAGGCAACCTTCCAGAAAAAGAATTCAGAATAATGATAGTGAAGATGATCCAGGACCTCGGAAAAAGAATGGAGGCAAAGATCGAGAAGATGCAAGAAATGTTTAACAAAGACCTAGAAGAATTGAAGAGCAAACAAACAGACATGAACAATACAATAACTGAAATGAAAACTACACTAGAAGGAATCAATAGCAGAATAACTGAGGGAGAAGAATGGATAAGTGACCTGGAAGACAGAATGGTGGAATTCACTGCCGCAGAACAGAATAAAGAAAGAAGAATGAAAAGAAATGAGACCTCTGGGACAACATTAAAAATACTAAGATTTGCATTATAGGGGTCCCAGAAGCAGAAGAGGGCGAGAAGGGACCTGAGAAAATATTTGAAGAGATTATAGTCAAAAACGTCCCTAACATGGGAAAGGAAATAGCCACCCAAGTCCAGGAAGCGCAGAGAGTCCCAGGCAGGATAAACCCAAGGAGAAACATGCCAAGACACATAGTAATCAAACTGACAAAAATTAAAGACAAAGAAAAATTATTAAAAGCAACAAAGGAAAAATGACAAATAACATACAAGGGAACTCCCGTAAGGTTAACAACTGATTTCTCAGCAGAAACTCTACAAGCCAGAAGGGAGAGGCATGATATATTTAAAGTGATGAAAGGGAAGAACCTACAACCAAGATTACTCTACCCAGCAAGGATCTCATTCAGATTCAAGGGAGAAATCAAAAGCTTTACAGATAAGCAAAAGCTAAGAGAATTCAGCACCAACAAACCAGCTCTACAACAAATGCTAAAGGAACTTCTCTATGCAGGAAACACAAGAGAAGGAAAGGACTTATAATAACAAACCCAAAACAACTGAGAAAATTGTAATAGGAACATACATATTGATAACTACCTTAAATGTAAATGGATTAAATGCTCCAAACAAAAGACACAGGCTTGCTGAATGGATACATAAATAAGACCTATATATATGCTGTCTACAAGAGACCCACTTCAGACCTAGGGACACATACAGACTGAAAAAGATATTCCATGCAAATGGAAATCAAAAGAAAGCTCAAGTAGCTATACTCATACCAGATAAAAAGATTTTAAAATAAAGAATGTTACAAGAGACAAGGAAGGACACTACATAATGATCAAGGGATCAATCCAAGAAGAAGATAAAACAATTATAAATATATATGCACCCAACACAGGAGCACCTCAGTACATAAGGCAAATGCTAACAGCTATAAAAGAGGAAATCGACAGTAACACAATAATAGTGGGGGACTTTATAGCAATACAATCCTACCTCAAGAAACAAGAAAAATCTCAAATAAACGATCTAAACTTACACCTAAAGGAACTAGAGAAAGAATAACAAACAAACAAAAAACCCAGTTAGTAGAAGAAAAGAAATCATAAAGATCAGAGCAGAAATAAGCGAAATAGAAACAAAGAAAATGACAGCAAAGATCAATAAAACTAAAAGCTGGTTCTTTGAGAAGATAAACAAAATTG
>NC_041224.1:16505588-16506464 GCF_002837175.3 Physeter macrocephalus
GACCAATATCACTGATGAATATAGATGCAAAAATCCTCAACAAAACACTAGCAAACAGAATCCAACAAAACATTAAAAGGATCATACACCATGATCAAGTGGGATTTATCCCAGGGATGCAAGGATTCTTCAATATACGCAAATCAATGAATGTGATACACCATACTAACAAACTGAAGAGTAAAAACCATATGATCATCTCAACAGAAGCAGAAAAAGCTTTTGAATTCTGTCAAATTATGATAAAAACTCTTGATAACTCTTGATAAAAACTTATGATAAAAACTCTCCAGAAAGCAGACATAGAGGGAACCTACCTCAATATAATAAAGGCCATATATGACAAACCCATAGCCAACATCATTCTCAATGGTGAAAAACCGAAAGCATTTCCTCTAAGAACAACACAAGGATGTCCACTCTCGCCACTATTATTCAACATAGTTTTGGAAGTCCTAGCCGTGGAAATCAGAGAAGAAAGAGAAATAAAAGGAATCCAAATTGGAAAAGAAGAAGTAAAGCTGTCACTGTTTGCAGATGACATGATACTATACATAGAGAATCCTAAAGATGCCAGCAGAAAACCACTAGAGCTAATCAATGAATTTGGTAAAGTTGCAGGATACAAAATTAATGCACAGAAATCTCTTGCATTCCTATACACTAACAGCAAAAGATCAGAAGGAGAAATTAAGGAAACAATCCCATTCACCACTGAAACAAAAAGAATAAAATACTTAGTAATAAACCTACATAAGGAGGTAAAAGACCTGTACTCAGAAAATTATAAGACACCGATGAAAGAAATCAAAGATGACACAAACAGATGGAGAGATATACCATGTTCTTGGATTGGAAGAATCAATAATGTGAAAA
>NC_041224.1:16506534-16532072 GCF_002837175.3 Physeter macrocephalus
TAAATAGACATCTCTCCAAAGAAGACATACACATGGCCAAGAGGCACATGAAAAGCTGCTCAACATCACAAATTATTAGAGAAATGCAAATCAAAACGACAGTGAGGTATCACCTCACACCAGTTAGAATGGCCATCATCAGAAATTCTACAGACAAATGCTGGAGAGGGTGTGGAGAAAAGGGAACCCTCTTGCACTGTTGGTGGGAATGTAAAGTGATACAGCCACTATGGAGAACAGTATGGAGGTTCCTTAAAAAACTAAAAATAGAACTACCATATGACCCAGCAATCCCACTACGGGGCATATACCCTGAGAAAACCATAATTCAAAAGGACACATGTACCCCAATGTTCACTGCAGCTCTATTTACAATAGCCAGATCATGGAAGCAACCTAAATGCCCACTGACAGACGAATGGATAAAGAATATGTGGTACATATATACAATGGAATATTACTCAGCCATAAAGAGGAACCAAATCGGGTCGTTTGTAGAGACGTGGATGGACCCAGAGACTGTCATACAGAGTGAACTGAGTCAGAAAGAGAAAAACAAATATCGTATATTAATGCATATATGTGGAATCTAGAAAAATGGTACAGATGAACTGGTTTTCAAGGCAGAAATAGGGACACAGATGTAGAGAACAAACATATGGACACTAAGGGGGGAAAGTGGTGGGGCAGGGGGGTGGGGAGTGATGGTGGTGGGGTGAATTGGGAGCTTGGGATTGACATATATACACTAATATGTATAAAATAGATAACTAATAACAGCCAGCTGTATTAAAAAAATAATAAAATTAAAAAAAAAGATTAAATGACATTGTACAGATCCCAAAGGAAACGCTGGCCTTCCAGGTGGCACCAAGAGTGGATTTGCAGGAGGTCCCAGCTCAGTCTCCATCTGCAGCCTCCGAGGCCTGGGGTCCTGGCTGTGCTTCGCCACCGAGGTGCTGGGGGACCCCGCTGCTCCCGGTCTCGGGCTCTCTGGGGAGCCTGCTCTTCCCAGGAGCCCATGTCTGTGTGTTAAATACAGCCAGGCGCACGGGAATTTTCCCGAACACAAGGCTAGCAAGGCCCCTGGCAGGGAGATTGTGTTCAGACTCTCCCTGACTCACACTTTCCTGTTTATTTCCCATCCCGGCTCAACTGAATTATGCTGTGAAGGCCAGGTGAGGCCGCAAGGACATTCCCGAATTGGCCGCAGAGAGGCGGGCAAGGGCGGCCACAAGCCACCGGCCCAGGGCCAGCCTCATTTTCTGACCCCAGGGCTCCCCTTGCTGGGGCAAACTTCTCACTCCTCTCCTCTCCCTGTGTTCCTTTGTTTCTATCCACGAGTTGTGGAAATCACTGGCTACAAACATTCTCCTGGAGCTGGAAGAATAAGTACCTCCTATGCATTTGGAACCTGCTGTTCCTCGCCAGAACTTCACAGCAAGGTGTGCTCAGCGTAAAGCAGCGTTTCGCCCAAGTGCAGCCACCCCATGAGAAAACACCAGCCACCCTCAGCAATTCCTAGGGCAAGGCTGCCATCAGCTCCTGCAGCCCCTGCACCCGGAGACTTGCTTCCGAAAGGCAGCCAGTAACTATCTGCATTGCCAACTGCACTTGGCTGTGGGGCAAATTCCTGCCTGCAAGACAGAGGGTCCATTATTCCACAGGCTCGCCGTTCCCCAGGTATGGGGAAGTGCACAGGCATTTGTTTTTATCTTTCATTCTACTTTGCAAAGCACAGGCTATCTTTACAGAGACCTGAACCTCATTCATTTCCTGCAAAGCACAGAGGAGAAATTCCACTCCTTGGCAGCCTCCTGTGCTCCTGCCTCAAGCATGAGTGGGGTTAAGAGAACACTAAGCTCTGTAGTCCAGATGGAAAGCCCCAGCCTGTGTCATCTTGACACTGCCCCAGCCCTGTATGCTCCCTAAGTGCACCACACCCCTGCAAGCCCCATGCCTTCATTGGTAAATGGAGTTAATAGGAACTGAGGGACTTCCCACTTCTTCCATTTAATTAGCTATGCAACCTCAAAAAACAAAAACCAGATTTTCTGGGGCTTTCATCTTTCATTTGTAAAATGACGACCCTGGATCATTACACTAAGATGAAGTATGCAAAGTCTAACGTTAAAAATTAATATGAGTAATACAAGTAAATACCAGGGTGCTTGTTTGTTTGTTTGTTTTTGTTTTTGTTCAGAAGAGCTAGGACAATGTCTGAACCCAATCTGCCCTGGTTATCATCTGCAACCGAGGAAACAAAATCGGGATACCTCCCCACGTCCCTCTCTTTTCTTCTTCAAGCAAGGCATCTGCTCAGTTTTAAGAGGCAGAATTCAGCTGTCTTCTGCAGAGGCCAGACCCTGAAGCCTTCTGTGGTTGACCCTGTTTCTGTCCCCTCTTTTTCCTGACCACAAACGTCTGAGAAACACAGGTACTGACGCAGAACCTTGAGATGGCAGGTTAAGCATATGAAACACCAGCACAATTTGCAAAAAGGTCTAAATCTTTACGGCCTGTACCTTTTGTTAAGGGGCTAGGAGGAAGAAAAAAAAGCACAGCAAGATAGAAAGTGAATATTCAATATGAAAAAGCAAATGATAAGTGAAGGCAGAAGGATAGACTCCTGTTTTTCCTAAAAGCTGATCGAAAGACAAGGCTACGCCAAATTCTTGCCAAACCCCTCCACCCTTTCATGTGGTGGTAGAGAAAACAGCCCTGTGTTTCTGGCTTTCCTTACCAGTCATGGGGGTGTTGGCCACCTTGTACCCCTTCTTCCTGGAGCCATTCATGTCCTCCCCTGGACTGCCAGACAGTGGAGTGGGGCTCACACCCCATCCGTCCACAATTCTGAAACTGTGGAGGAGGTTCCCTAAGAAATGAGGCTCGTTCTGTAATCCGGCCCTTGCTATTCCTTATACCAGGAATATCGACAGGCACTGCTAGTCTCTTGTTTGAGTGACTAACCCCAGCCAGTTCTGAATGCGCCCAGCCCCAAAGACCAGTTGGACTTGCTGCTTCTTCAGCACGTAACTCCTCAAGCCTTGATCTTAAATCAACAGAGTTTCTGAGTAGTTTGTGTGTTTACAAATCAAGATCAAATTAACATCCAGATGCAAGGGTATGTGTTCAGAAGTATAAACATACACACGTGCAGTAATAAAAATGAGAAACTGCCTTTTGAAGCTTACCCAGAGATCTTTCTTTTGTCTGGTTGGTCGACCTCACCACTGGAAGGCTCGCTCGAGTCCGGCTGCCTCTGGAAAAAGGACTTGGAGTTTCTCCCTCAGACATGGCTTCCAAAGAATCTCCAGATGCCTCTGATAAATGCTCCACTGGGTCACCCAAGTTGGGAGGTTGAGGGCTGTCAGACAGTTTGGGGCTCCTTGTCTGCAAAAGGCATTTGAAAGAAAGTGGAAAATAGCCTATTATTAATTATGCTGATAACATTTTGAATGCCATCAAGGTCTACTAATCTGGAAAAACAACATGGCGACGAGAAAAAGTCCATCGGAAGGACTAGATACAAAAATAAAGACAGAGTGGGTCAAAGTATCAGTTGTGAAAGTCAGTGAGAGAAAAAAGTCCCTGAGTATTCCATTAAGATTTTTATCACTGGACATCTAGTGTGCAAATGCCATTTCAAGCAAGGCATTGAGGACAAGCCACATTACAGGAAAGAACGAAGGCAAATCAATTCCTTTGGCCAGACAAATTCTAGTGGTTGTTATGATCACGGCAGACGTGATTGTGCACGTTTGTATCACCTAGCACGGATGATGCACTCACACCAGAGTAAACTGAACACACCCAGTTCTTTAAACTCTTCTATTAAGACTGTTTCCAAAATCAGTAAAATATGATTGTGAAGGAGATATTTCTATCACAGTTGATTTTTTTTCTTTTGAGGCAGAAATCCCATAATTTGGATTATGTCTAGTTTTGGTTATTACTTACCTTGCCAATCAACAGACAGTATCTAGAATAACTCACACACACACAATACAAAATTTAATTTCTCTCTTGGTTATCTATACTGCAATGGCAAGGGACTGAATGTGTAAAACACTCATAATCTATGTCGGTCAATAACATTCCTTGAACATATACTGAGCCCTGTGGGCGATTCAGAGACAGACAGACGTCACGTTGCCTGATGTGAATGAGTTTCAAAACCAATTGGTGAAATGAATGAAGGACAACAAATAACACAAGATAATGTATAATGAAGTTTAAACCACGAACTGTGTGGTACGTCCATTCATCCTTTCAACAGACACTTACTGAGTGCCTACTATGTTCCAGGCACCTGCTAGGTAAATGCTAGCACATGCTACGTACTGGGAACAGAACTATGGACAAAAGAGACATGATCCTGCCCTCCTGGTGCTTATAGTCGAGCCAGGGGACAGACACTGAAGACACTGACAGTGTGTAACCCAGGCTGGGGAGGGGGTGTATGTGGGTGGAAAGTTGGAAAAGCAAGTAAACTGTGACCTCAAGGATGAGGGAAGTTCGGAGGAGGGGGCAAGCCAGCGGGTGGGGTGAAAAGAAAAAGGCATTCCAGGTGGAAGGGACAGCATGCGCAAAGTCCCCGAGGCAGAAAGAAGTGGCAAGCACTGGAGACGTGGTGGGACTGGAGACCAGAAGAGCCCAGATCGCATGGAGCCTTGGCGTCAAGCAGAGAATTTTCAATGTGACTCTAAGATACCAGAATGCCACTGAGGTATCTGAGGCAGGGAGAAGGGGGAGGCGGCCAGGATCAGATATATTTTTCATAAGATCATTTGGGCTATTGTGTGGAGGCTGGAGATTATACGTGTAGAAGGTCAAAGAAAGGGATTCAGTGAAACTGGGGGGCTTAGGCTGAATGAATGCACGATCTCAGCTTTCCCCCGCCCAAAGCCCGCCCCTGCTTTCATTACGATTCCAGGCAAACTGATCTGAATTAATCAGCAGGTGAGTTTTCTCTTACTAAGATGCCAAAGCTGCTGATGGACTGGTGGTGGGACACAGGCAGTGCCCAGGAGCCAGGGTTTTTTTTTGGGGGGGGGTGGTTTGCATTCCTTAATGTCCTCTAAGTCTTCCTAAGGATGCATTTTGAAGTTAAAAACACCAAAGCACTTAACTGTCAAGGTAGGACTAGCTTTGGTCGGTGTACAACCGACCCAGCATTTAAAAGTGTTCTGGGCTTGGTTTCATGCTCTTCTGTGGCTGTCTTGAAACCCTTAATAATTTTTTGGAAGAAGGTACACTAAGAATTATATATAGCCGGTCCTGCCTCAAGGCTTCAGCTACAGAACTCTTTCAGGGACGTCCCAGGTGCGCCTGATGTCCTAGGGGAGCCCTTTGAGGATGCGACGATCAGTTCCTTTCCCGCTTCTTGCTAAAAGTACCAGGAGCCCCTCTTGGAAGGAGCACTACCGTATTATCTAGACACCCACACCTGCTACACCTCTTAGGACACTTCCACAGAAGAAAACAGGAGTACGGTCAGCACATAGCCCCCGGCACCCGCTTCAGGGAGGTGGCCAGCCTCGGTGTTCCACAGGGAACTCAGCTCAGATGACATGCCCATATCATGGCCAGAAAGGACACCCATGAACAGTTAACTTGTCTCTTTGCTTTGGGTTAATGTTTCCGTGCAAGGCCCCGAAGTGGTTTATTTTTCATACAGTCTGCTTGTGTTACGAAGATTGGGATCTGGCTTTGGCACTCTTTAAGAGTACTACTAGACTTAAAAAAAAAAAAACCAACCCTAAATCACTGCCTAGCTCACCAAGAGTTACGTAAATTCATATGGTCTTCAGTGAAGTAGATAGCTGGTTACTATGCTCAGCAGAATATCAAGCTCAAATGTCCTCATCCCTGACTTAAAAAAGAAAGAAAGAAAGAAAATACATTCAGTTTAGCAAAATAGCCAAGAAATAATATTACTGGAAGCAACGTGGCTACAATGACAGCCTCTGGTGTTTGGTCATCTTTGCAGCCCACGGAAGACACAATGCGTTTGATGAGTTGTCATTTTCCATTGCAAAAGGCAATGATCCTTGAAGAAAATCAAAATCAGATTTCTATTTCTTGTTCAGGGTCATCGTGGCTGGAGTTATGTATAAAACTAAAGATATAAGGGCTCAATCCTTTTTTTTTTTTAAGCTTCCTAAACACAGCTATTCAGTTCCAAATATAAACTCCTGCTCTCGTTATTATGTCATTCCCTTTCTCATTGCAAGCTATCACTGCATATTAGCAATCTTCTCACACCGTGCTCTCCCCTCAGATGCCAGCTCGATGCTGAGACCTCATCTAGGGCAGAGAAAAGACAATGAAAATTGCTGACACTGGTGTCAGATACCCTATGATTTGACGTATTAAAAAAAAAATGTCAAAAAGCATTTGAAACAGGGACTTGGTACTCAGCACAGTGCGAGGCTCGGGAGGTTAAAAGTGCTGTATGTGGTTCTTGAGCTCATAACGCATTTAAGGTATATTTTGGGGCCAAGGATAATATACGTGTAACAGTTGGACAAGAGGCACTAAGAGGTGTGTCGCTGTGACAGCACAGGGCAGAACGGGGTTTGGGGGATAAGTGCTGACATTAAAGGATGGGTCGGGAGAGGACGGAGAGCAGAGGTGAGAGGCACCAGGGATGGTCTCAGCGAAGTCACCCACTGAGGTTCTCAGGTCTGTGTGCACTGGGAGGCACACAGGCGGAGGGAGTGGGACAGCTGGTGGCCTCTAAAGGAGTTGTCCCCCGTGCACACTCTGAGGTCCTTCTCTGCTCTCTCACATGAGCTAACAGATGCACCATCCAGAAGCAGCTGGGTACCAAGTCGTCTTTTTGTCCAGGCAACCCCCTCTCCAGTAACAGTGAATACATGACAAAGTTCCCCTTTTGTTATTTGACTTGACACTTAGCCATCTTTGAAAGGGTTCTGGCCCTCCAACAATGCCCCCCTCTCTGCGGAATTCCTCCCTGCCCATATGGTAAGTTGTCCAATGTCCCACACCCAGGGTAAATACAGATTGTAGCATCCCAGGACCGTTCCGCTTTGCAGCTGTTGTCCCAGTGTAAATATTAGTAGTAATTCCCTTCCACTCTCAAAGGTATCCTGGTTTGAGTGATGTAGTGTACGGTCACCCACTCCCAGCCCAGTCGCAGCTGACTGGACCAAGCAGTAGCCACCTGATCCTGGCTGGACCAATCACATGCTCTTCCTGGAAATGGAGCCCTGGGACAGAGAAGCTCTTTAGTCTGTATCCACTGAGAACTTAAAACGTGAGGTCATTTGAAGCCGTGGCTGACACGTACAGAGAATGTGAAACAGAGAGAGAAGAGTCCAGAGAAAGGATGAAGTCGATCTGAATAGAAGAAGGGAGACAAGAGACCCCCACGACTCCAATGGGAGACCCTAAAAGATAGAACAGCTATCTGGGCCCCTAGGCATCTCAGCTCCTGAGTCCAGTACACTGTGAGGTCTTTCCGAATTATTCCTTCCAACTAATTCCATTCTTATACTTAAACCAGTTTGAGATGACTCTGTGTCTTCCAAGCAAACCATCACGGACAAAGACCAATTCTAACAGCTCCCCTGCCTGGGCAGCTATGAGGCTCACAGGTTTCTAACATTGGTAATAACTGTGGAGAAAGATAAACTCTCTGGAGCATTTGTTCTCATTATTTTGTATTTCACAAATTAAACATCCTTTTAAAAATTATGGGGGAGGCCACAGTACAGGGTTACTAAGATTTTATTTTGCAAAGTAAAGGGCATCCAAAAATGCCCTCTCTCTTGAACTTTTCCCTCTGTATGGTACCATGTTGCCACGAGAAAGGAAAGATATTTTAATACCAAAAACATGGGAGGCAGGATACTCACACAGTTCAGATTTGGCTTAAGAAAAAAGTCTTTCTGTTGGGAGTTACCGTTCTCATTTTGGCTCAGGAGAAGCCTTTTCTTGGTCATGCATCATCTACAGCATGGTGTTTGCAGCCCCTGCCCTAAGCTCCTGAGTGGAGAGCCGCCCCTAACTGGGAAGATTCAGGGAGCAGGGAATGGTGGAAACGCTCTCTGAGCCACCTGGGCAGGACTCAAGGGCCTGGAAAGCTGGATTTCATTGCTTCATGGACACCCAGGACCACCTCCCTCTGTTTCCATCACAACCTTCTAGATGTTTCCCTAAATCATCAGGTGATCCCAAACCTACCACCCAAACAGGAAGTCCTTTGGGGTCACGCAGCAAGGGGCAGTCTGTGTAACCAGGCCACCTGAACCCCACTGATCCTTTCTCGTCTTTACTTCTTCAAAAAGGGCTTTCAATCACCAAGGGATGCTGGGGTAAGAGGCTTCAGGCAGTTCCCTCCTCTGCTTCATCCGTAACATGTGCAGACCGACCGGTTCTCTAGGAAGACTGTCTTCCTAGGGAAGGGGTGTGGGGAGAGAGAAAGGAACTCACAAATTCAGCGCCTGCTGCGCTGTGATTGATTGTGTGGTCATCTCATCTGACCCTCACTGCCACTTCGTAATACTGGCTACCCTGAGGAGACAAATCGTGGAAGCAACTTGCCCCAAAATTCTAGCTAGTGAAGGAACTGGGACCAAGTCTGCAGGATTCCAGAGCTGACAGGGGTAAAGTCATTTAACCAGGAGCCTGTCGGCCAGCTTGTACCAAAACTGGGCAACGTACAAACTCACTAAGTCAGAGTTTCCTCTTCTGTAAGACCAGAGGGTGACTGGTTGGTAGTTAGTCCTTTGAGGACTAAAATTTCATCACTCTAAGATACACACCACAAAGAAGAAGAAAAATCATGTCACCCAGAAGACTTCAGCTTACTGAGATTCCTTCGAATGGTTTCCCCCAAATGATTTCCCCTATTGCATTTGCTCTACAGAAATATGTAGCTAGCTAGCACCAAGATCCAGGTTCCTGCATTTATGTCCTCAAGTGCATGCAACACAGTTGCAGAGCATTAATTTTTAAAAGGCTGCCATACATGCATCTTCAGGGCATGAACAAATATTTGCTGAATATTTGCCATCACCATGGCCAGTATGCTCTGTTAGGAGATCAAATTTGTTCTTATTATATGCAGTGTTGTCTTGAGGACTAAAAGCAAAGAGAAAAGAAAATTAGATCTGGAGGCATTGATGATGTTTCGTCATTCCCATATTTCGGACCCTGTAAACTCTAATTTGAAATGCCAAGGTCCAGAAAATAAAGCCTGCAAATGTACCTCTATGTAAGATGCTAACTTGGCAACAGTCGGGTGTCCGATTAGCCAGGGCGTACACTTCGCATCACATTATGTTCTATTTTAAAAAGAAAACCCAGAGTTGCCTTACTGAAATTTTACTTCATTTTAATGAATGCCCGATTTCCATAGAGAGTTCGGAAATAGAATAAAGCTTCCCCCATGCAAATGCAATGTATTCAGAATGACTCATTATCCTAATACTCACTAATTGACATGGTTAATTTAATCATGACATTCAGACACTTTCACCCCATTTCTTGCACTTGGGAAGCTTTCAACTCAAAATCCAGTCAAAATTGTGACGTCAACTGAAGAGATTTTTCTAGGTGTCATGTACTCTTATGAAAGATAAAAGGAGCAAAATATTTGAAGTTCACAAACACTGGAAGATCCCCAGACTTTAGTTTTCTTTACCATGCCCGCTTTGCACTCCTCTAACCTCAGGAGAACGGACAAATGGCCGCTATGGAAGGATTAAGCTTTGAAATTTTCTCAGAGTCCTTTTTAGAACCACAATGCAGTGCTTTCTCTCCCTTCTCCGGCCCTCCTTGATTCCAAAGTCTAAGGCCTCTGCTGGGTTTGGGTCTGGGGATACGAAGACCAAGAGCTCCTCCAGGGGCTTCCATCCTTACATAAACCCATCCAGGTGGCCGCAGCAGCTGAGGACCTGCCATTCTCAGGTGCATCCGGGGACCCACACCCTGGGGTGCTTCTAAAGCAGCGGGACCGGGTCTCCCCACAGCTCTTTGGCTACTTCTCACAACTTCCATGGCTGACGGCCAGAGTGACGGAACCTGAGCCAACATCTCAGGGCCGGTCTTATCCTGATGGCCAATCTGGGCAACAGACCGAGGACATCCCGGTTCTAGAACATGACAGATTGATGCGAGAACTGGAACACAAGTGTAAGAGAGAACTGTACTTAGTTTTGTAACAAATGTGTAATTTGGGGGTGGGCCTGGTGCTAATGACTCAGACGAGAAGAAATCAGCTTTTGTTTTTAATAGAAAACTTGGCTGCAAGCACAAAAGGGTCCTGCTGGTAACACACACACACGATACAGTGTGGAATGTGTATCTGGGTGCTTCGTGGGAGTAGTTTGTGGACACATGCCAGGTTCACCGGTAACCAGGTACTTCTGGGTCTTACAACAAGAAGGACATATATGCACACGCACCACCCATTCTAATACCAACTTCCAACTGTGCATATCTGAGATTCTCATAAAGACGGACTTAGGTTTAGCTCTGCAAATCAGTATTTCCCTTCCCCAGCTTGGACAAAGGGGATACGTTCTTCTCTAGGACTTATTTCGATGAATTATCCTTGATAAACTCAGTTCATACCCTGTTTCTTCAAGGGTAATATTTCAACCCCTTCCTCCCTCTCTTTCCACCAAAAGGGTACCCAGACGTTTTTCATGATTTTCACCTGTGAAAACAGAAAAGCTGTTTGGTCTGGACTAAAATCAGACGATTCAGCAGCTGAGCAAAGTACAGCTGTGTCTTTTGCTTCCCCATTTTTCCTTCACTGTGGCTATTAGTTCATTAACAGATCAGAAAGATGAAAAGGCCGTGAGGCTGGGGAGTCAGCTCCCCTCGCCTCCCCGGCCAGAGCCGGCCACAGGCATCCCTGCGGCGAGGCAGGCACTGCACAGAGCCCAGTGAGACGAGCAGGATTCCTGTGCCAACGCGCTCTCACCATGCAAAGCCCCCTCCTGCAGATGCCAAGAAATGCATGACAAGGACACCTCTGTTCAGACAAGGATGCTTTCTCATTATTTCAAGAAGCATCGCATGACACAGACACTCTCTTTCGAGGTATCTGCGCGTCAGATGACTCTTCTGAGACATTATCAACTTATCTTGTCCTCGTGGCTGTCAGCAACAAACATGATGGAACATCTACCCCCATCCCCAACTTCCTGGGGAAACTGCCAAGCCTTTGTGTTCCAAGGTCTTCCCAGGTGGAAGGGCTGTGATCAGTGTCTCAGTGCTACAGAGGTCACCCCAAAGACTCCCTCCCTAGATTGGGCTCAGAGGGTAAAGGGGTTTGGAAGGTGAGTCTGGGGTTGCCCACCCCCGACCCCCCCAGTGTGAGAGGAGAAAGGTTGCTAATTGGGCAGGAAGAGGGGGGTGAGTGACTTTGCAGGGCCAGGAAGAGGACGTTAGCTTTGTTGTTGGTGGTGGTGATGGTGATGATATTCTTCAAACTATGGAGGCCTGGATTCCACTTACAAGGAGTGGCCCCGGGTGGAGGAGGGGTGTGTGGTGTGCTCCAAGTGGCTGAAGGGTGTGCCTTGGCTTAGCCTGGCAGACAGCCCCGCGAGCCCACCTGCAAACAGACCGCTAGGAGGCCATCTGCTGAGTCCCAGGAGACCCAGAAACCTTACCCAGTTCTATCAGACTAGATGCGATCCCTAGGATTTCTTTATGACCCCAAGTGACGAGAATACATTTCTCAATAACTGCTGAAACCAAGCCAGATTAATTTGATATACAAAAAATGAAGAAAAGTGATACTATAGTTGAGGGTCAGGGAACAAATCTGTACATATTACATCTTTAATAGAATAAATAAATCTAGAAACAACTTAGAAGGCTGGTTAACAAATCGCAATGGAGCCACACTATGGAATACTACGCAGTCATAATCAAGGTGTTTTTAAGAACTTTTTTTTCATAATCTAAGAAATGGAAGGAATACACCCAAATATTAGCCTTGGTTTCTTTTACACAGTAGTATTATGAGTAATATACTTTCTTCTTTATTTCTCCAAAATGAGGATAATATTGCTTTTGCAAATCAGAGATTTACTGGGCAAGCATGATATTTTTAAAGAGTGGATCAGGGGAAGGGAAGACTTTCTCACAAAACATTTAGAATCCAGAAGGATTCTTGTCTATGGTGACCTGAAGATACCCATGCCCATCTGGGCCTCTCATGTGTTATTTCCTACAATTAGATTCCAGGTAAAAGGTTTGTCCTCATAGACGGCCCCTGAAATGAGGACACAAATTCATGGGGAAAACACGGGAACAAAGACCCATTTCCATTTTCATGCCATGCAAAATTTTGCGGGAATCCAAAATTGCATAGACTTCCACTTTCAAAAAAGAAATGGTTAAGAGAGAAGAAGAGCCCAAAGCCATCAATTTAATTTTTTGGACATGCAGATCACGCACTTCACCTTTTAAGGAGGCAGACTCTCCTATCCAGAGCTCCGACACCCTTACAGTAACTGCATTTTAAGGCTTTTACAATTTGACTCCAGGTAAATTTGGAACTTTAGCAATTTTCTACCATCTCTTGGATATTTTCTACTTTTCAACCCCTTCATAATGTGTAGATGATGCGATTCTTCTTCTTCTTTCCTTTAAGAGGTTTAGCTGTGCCTGGAGGAGAGGCCAAAGCGGGTTGACCCACAGATAAGGTGAGGCCTCTCCCACTTCCAGGATGTTTGGATGTCAGCCTGCCACCTGCCTGCCTGGTGGCCTACCTGGGATGTGACACAGACTCGCTTCTGATAGAACACCTTGAATCGGCCGCCCTCTGGCTTCCCTTCAAAGACAGAAAGAGATAAATCCTATTTAAAGACGATGAGGCCTGGCTCGCCATCATCTCTCTTCAGCATCCTTCCATCAAGTTAGAAACCTACACCATCAGCAAGTTCCCAAACTGGATCTCATTAACTCAGCGCCCCCACCCCTGTCAGACGCACGTTCCTACAATTATTATTTAGTGTTGGGCTTCATGTTGAAGGAGCTGACGTAAAATAAAAGGCCAGATGAAGACTACTGCTCTTTTCCTGTTGATCCTGTCCGTTTCACTGATGGATGTTCCTTTTCTGAAGGCATGCGCAAACAATGTTTCTTTTAGAATTTAAAACAAGGAAAATAATTCTGCCTTGTGAAGGAGTCATAAGTACTACTTTGTCCTATAATGAGAAGTATATCAAATATATATAAAATACCGCATGTATCAGAAAAGTCGAAGCTAAATTTAATGTTCAAGCTAATCAGCGTTAGCCATATTCATAACTTTGTCTCCTCCTCTTATGAGGTTTTCCCTTTCGATGTTTAGTTTAGCCACCTGAAGGGAGATGTCTCTTTATTGTGAGCTGCCTTAAGTCAATCAATCCGTTTCTTTCTCTTTCCTTTTACTCGTGAACCAAGACGGTGTGATTAACAAACAAACAGTTTCCGAGGCTTTGGCTCCTACCCGTCCGCATTGGGAGGGGTTGAGCAAGGCAGCAGGTGCCTTTGCAACTCAAGAGTGCCTGGAATGCACTTAAAAGGCTTCAGGATAATAGATGTCCACAGTGAGGATGTGTTATTACAGAGATGAAAGCAAAGCGACCTGCTTGCAGGCTTTGAAATTTCAAGTAAAATACAACCAGCATCACACTTAGTGCTAAATATGCACCTTAGAAGGCACCTTAGAAAGCAAAGAGTTTTCCCCGATAGCAGAGGCCCCCCTTCCTCAGCCTGTCCTGGGAGATTTGAAGATCTCCATCCTCACAGTGAAGAAGGAGCTGGCCCTCAGTATCAGCGGGGATACTGTGGTGCCCGAGGTCACCAAGCTTCAGTGCTTGAGGCCAGACCCTTTCCGGACATCTTGGGAGTAGAAGCTGCTGTTGGTTTTCAAACTCTTGTTTCTAAACACACACAGCCCATTACCACCACCAACTGCCCTCCCGATTTCCCTGCATTGATTTTCAAATGAAAAAACACCTTGTGAAAATTCCGACGAGCTTTTCAGGCCAAAGGTTCTTTTCCCCTCTTGTTCTGCTCTAAGAAAGAATACCAGAGTTTGGAGAGATGGAAGGAGAACAAGATTTAGAATGAGAGGACTTCAGTCTTTTTATCACGCTGTTCTTGCAGAACACAGACTCCAATCCTGCCAGGCACTGGCAGTGCGACCCCGTAGCAAAGCTCTTTGAACCTTCGTTCTCACTTTTATAAAAAAAAAAAAAAATCTGAGTATCTGCTTGATATGATTGTGGTGAGGAGTCACCGAGGAAAAAATGCACAGGAATTTGTCAACACTTTTTATCACGCTGTTCTTGCAGAACACAGACTCCAATCCTGCCAGGCACTGGCAGTGCGACCCCGTAGCAAAGCTCTTTGAACCTTCGTTCTCACTTTTATAAAAAAAAAAAAATCTGAGTATCTGCTTGATATGATTGTGGTGAGGAGTCACCGAGGAAAAAATGCACAGGAATTTGTCAACAATAAATGATGGGAAGCATTCAGCTGCTCTTATGTAGTAAATTCTCGTAGGGATGGTTCTCCATGGCTCGTCTCCCTGCTGTGCTCGGGAGGTCCCATGGTTTGTGGGGTCCTACGTGAGAGGAGAGGATGCACCCAACCTCTTACTGCCACCACCTTGCCTGAAGTCGGTAAATGATTCCTTCCAACTTCAAAATAGAGATTGTGACATCCTCAGAGGCTCTGGGAGTCACTCTTTATCAAAGAGAAGAAAGAACATTCTTCAATTTCCCACCTTAACTTTCGTCCCACTTCTCCTCCAAAAACACCACTGTCACTGTAACATGTGTTTAAAGCCTTAAAAAAAAAAAGCTCTTCGAAAATTCTCACGTATCCCATTATTTGCTGATATGTCAAAAAATAAAAGTTAGCATTGAGAATTTATTTCAGGCTTTAAGAAAAAAAGAACAGTGAGAGGGACTCCAAACTCTGCAGAAAACCCTGCATCACGATGTCAAGTCTCTGCTCTGAAAGTAGAAAGGAGTTAACAGCAGCGTGTAAAGTTGTGGGGAAGAGCTCTCCACGCTTCCTTCTCTGCATTTCTATTTGGTGCACAATGTGTGTGCAAGGAAATCATAAAGACAGCTCTCTTTTGCATGAATTACAGAGCTGTGAAAACAATTAAGAACTCGTGGAAAAAATGAACGGTAAACACCTCATCAGAACGGAGCTGGTGCGGAGTGGGGCCATGGGTCTCTGCAGTATGTGTCCCTCAACTGTTCCTTCTATGTCTATTCGTTTGGGCAGGAACTTTCTAATTTGAGCTTGTGACTTTAGAAAAGATCAAAGAGACTGATTATTAAGAAAAGGAAGGTGAAGAGGTCACTGAAGATTGACCGAATGGCCAGGAAGCCACGGACGCACTAAAGCCGGACCGCCGGATGCTTCCTAAGCACAGTGTGTTTTGGGCCTCACAGTAAAGACCAAATGGCTCTCATCTGGGCAAGCTCCGGAGACAATAAAGAAACAGGCCACGTTTGGGGGACAAAAAGGATACGGGTGGCCATGTGCCAATGGGTCAGTTGGTACAGCTATCCAATGCCAAGCCACGTGTCCAAGTACTGGAAACTCTCCACTCCCTTCCAGGTGTAACATTCTAAACTGACCTATTATGAAACAGGGGACAGTGAGGATTATGCGGAAATAAATAATATATTGAAACTGATTCTGGGGCCTGACTGCCTGGAGTCCCCACTCTAACCTACCTGTTCCGTGGCCCTGAGCAAGGTATTGAACTTCCCTGTGCCTCAGTTTCTTCATTTATAAAATGGGGACCATAGGATGCCGACCCCATGGGGCTGGTGTGAGAGGTTAATGCTTGTAAAGCACTTAGAACAGTGCTTGGTGCCTAGTAAATCTTATATAAATATGCCTGTTCCTATCACTTTTATCATTAAGATGTATGCCAGTGAAATGGTCTGGACCCCGTACTGGATGTTTTGGAGCCAAGCGAAAGAAGAGTCCCAGAGCTCTGAGGCTGTTAGAAGGATAGGTTTCTGTTTCACTTCCAGAACCGTTCTGCCTTGAGAAAGCTGCTGGGGCCAGAGCCCCACTCTTCAGAGGATTGTGCAGAGATCTCTGAATTGCCGTTGCGTTACTGCTAATCCCACACCTCAAACTGTGGAAAGGTTAATGACAGATTTCGAAGCAAGCATGCAATTAGTGTTCATTTTTAATATTAACTCTCATGATTAAAAAAAAAAAGCACACGTTTGGGAATGCTGCAAGCATTTGGCTCTGAGAGGTTTAAACCCAGGCTCAGGGTAGACGGGGACCGGAACAGGCTGACATTGATTAGAATGCCACACGCAGCTGAGGGAAAAGGCATGCGGCGAGGTAAGACTCAATGCAGAGAAGAAAAGGTAAAGTACTAACTCGCTGAGATGATTCAATTTTCATCAAGTACCTTTGAATGTCAAGTTCTGCCTGAAGAGAGATCAGCATGTGCTGCAAAGCCTGTGTATCAGGAGAAAAAGAGAGAAAAAAAAATAGAAAAGAAAAAGGGTGAAAACAGGAACAGAAAAAGAATAGTTGACCCAAAGGAATCATCTATTTGTTCATCATGACAAGGCAGCACCGTGAAGTCCTCTCCCCAGACAAAGAAAGACAGAAAGGTGGCAGTTCCATCCTTAGGATTTAGAGAGATATGGTGAAAGCCAGCCCTGACTGGCAGTGAGTTTTCCCCGACACATCTTACAGCGGGGCCCTTCTAAATTCACCTGGTCATTTGAGAATATGTCACACTGGCTTGTTGTCCTTGAGGGTGTCTCAAGGTTGCAGGCGGGTGACCAGAGCCAGAATGAAATACCTTCCTCAGTCAGAATGCAGTCTGGTGGTGAGCCCCAGCCTGCCATCTTGATTGGCACTGGCCACTGGGCCACTGGCCACTGGGCTGCTCTATGAAGACAAGAGTGCAGGACTTTTTGTGCCTGGGCTGTGCCCCACCAGATGACAAGACTTCTTCACGAGAAGATCCAAGGTGAATACTTACAGGAACAGCAGATCAGAATTATAGTTCAGGGAACAAGTTCTGACATCTGAACCTGGCCGACCCTGGAGGATGTCTTCCATTTACTATGCTTACTGTACCAGTATTTAAACATTTCAATTCCTATTGATCCACTGACTAACTTTCGGACAACTTAATTTTTTAAAAAAACCATGATGGAAAGATGGTTCTGTGTTTTAAAAAATGAAAACTTCATAATCCTCATGCAAGAAGAATGACTTACTCTTGCATCCAAAATCAGCCATGAGAATGAAAGGCAGGGTCTCAAAGAGATATCTCTACCACCACGTTCATGGTGGCATTATTTACAACAGCCAAAAGGTGGAAGCAACCCAAATGTCCATCAACAGATGAACGGATAAACAAAATGTGGTCTACACATACTGAAAGACATTCAGCCTTAAAAAGGAATTCTGTCACATGCTACAACATTGATTAACCTTTAGAACATAATACAAAGTGAAATAAGCCAGTCACAAAAGGACAACTACTGCATGAGTTCACTTACGTGAGGTATGTACAGTAGTCAATTCACAGAAATAGAAAGTAGGACGGTGGTCACCAGGGGCTGGGGAAGGAGGACTGGGGAAGAGTTATTTAATGCATGCAGCGTTTCAATTTAGCAAAATGAAGACTTCTGGAGGTTGGCTCTACAACGACGTGAACGTACTTAACGCTACTGAACTGTACACTTAAAAATGGTTAAGGTGCTAAATTGGAAGTCATGTATATTTGTCCACAATTCAAAAGAAAAAGGCAAAAAAGAGAAAAAAAATCAGCCGATGAGGTGTCACGGTTTGGCAACTCACTTCATAAGTTACTGCATATGCATACAGATATATCCATATGGATACCAGCACACACAGAGCCCCTAAATACCATCATAACTGAATTATACAATATCCATGATTCATACACCATGATAGACGTAGATATAGATGTGTACTATGCATGTATTTCCTTTATTTCTGAATAATTCTGCATTATTTAGAACCTAGTCTCACACATATCAGACTCAAATCTCCACAAGAAAAAGAACACTTGAGGGCTTCCCTCCCTGGAGGCGCAGTGGTTGGGAGTCCGCCTGCCGATGCAGGGGACGCGGGTTCGTGCCCCGGTCCGGGAGGATCCCACATGCCGCGGAGCGGCTGGGCCCGTGAGCCATGGCCGCTGAGCCTGCGCGTCCGGAGCCTGTGCTCCGCAACGGGAGAGGCCCCAGCAGTGAGAGAGGCCCGCGTACCGCAAAAAAAAAAAAAAAGAACACTTGAATTCAGAGAGCTATCTCCAAAAGCCAAAAGACAGGTCTCCAGACAAGAAAAGAACTAAAATATTCTACCTAGAATGTACTTGGGGGTTAAAAAAAAAAAAGCAGAAGACCTCAAAGAGACTTTTAAGAGAATAGGGGAGTGACACCATTAGAGGAACTATTAGCTAGACTGACCTCATAAAAGCTCTTTTCGAGGTGAATATATTCTCCTTTGAAAGGTGAAGGCTGCTGTAGGGCCTCTGACTCTCCTGCTCGCAAGTTTATAGGCTTCATCAACTATGAAAGAAATACCCCAATGCAGACCGCAAATAATAACACCCTGTAGGGGTATGATAAGTAAAAGCGCAAGATGCCAACAGGATGACAGATTTGAAGAGCTGTTGTGGACAGACAAGGGGGAAAGAGGTACAGAAAATCACAGTTTCCATCTCCAGGAGATGGGGAATAAAATGGGCTGAGGGCAGAGGACCTGGGGGGACACAGCCCTGCACGCAGGCGACAGAGAACGCAAGGGGCTGGAGGAGACCAGCGCCCCAACCGTGAGGCGGCCAGGAGGGGCAGAGACCCCCACCCTCTCTCTGCAAGGCAACTCTCAGCAGGGGCACCTGCAACAAGCTTAGAAAAGCTGGACACGAGGGGACAAAGAAAGTCACGACAGCAGCTCCTTTAGGTGAGGGACACCTGAAATCCAAGGAAGGAAGGGCAAGAGAAGCACATAAATGGTCAAACGCTCCACGCCTGGAGCAAACCCGACTGTGGCTGCATCTTCCTTGCCTTCATCTTTCTTGCCTTTGTTGACTAAGGTCAAGGAAATGCCGAAGCTGGAGGAGTGTCCCTGTGTCACAGCAGGAAGGACCCAGGAGTGCTGGGGGGCGGGGTCCATCTCAGAAGATGCAATGGTTCCTACAGAGAAAGGGACTTGAGGCCATAGGAACATTAATCTCTACACTGATATAAATTTTCTCAGGATGACAAAATGAAACTCACAGGAAACTTTTTCACTTCTTGCCAGGCTCCATTTGCATGGAAAATATTTTGAGCCCTACAGGTTTTGAGCCCGACAGTAAGAAAGCAGAGAAAGAAAACTGGATTTTATTAGGCCACTCACATACTCCCGTTAAATCAAGTGCGTAGGACTTAGAAGCCTGATTTATGGATTTGACTATAAACTAGAAAATAGTTCTTAAAGAAAAAAAAAAAAGACTGGGTGGGAAAGGAGTTGAGTGTCTGCAAGTCACTTCAGAGAATTATAATGATAATCAAGTACTTTATCAATATAGTGAGGTTACATCAAGATTAAGGGAAATGTAACTGGAAAAGAAACGACGGCTCACCACCACAAGGAAACAGCTGGAGCGGCAAAAATAATAACGCTGTAAAAATGAAACAGAAGGACACTTTAATTACCTCAAAGACTCCTAATAAATCCAATGGCTATCCGAAGAGGAAAATGGCAGAGAAACTACAGATGTTGCTGTTATACTGAGTGGTGCTTGGAATGTCTTCGAAAGGCTAAGTGTAGCTGGAAGGAAAACAGGTTCAACAGTTGTTTTTTTTTTCCTTAAGAATAAAAACAATGCTGATGAGCCCAAGAAGAGCTGATCAGGAATAGCAAATATTGGGCAAACGCCTAACACCCAGATGTGGCAGAGAGAGAACCAAAGGTGAACAATAAACACAGTATTTATAACACTGATGGGGGATATTTATTTTCTTTGTTTTGCTGTGCCTGAGTTTTCTATAATAAAGAGTTATATAATAACAGAAAAATCAAAGGATAAAGGTGGCAAAAGTGAAATGTAGGTCTCTAGTGAGCAACAATGAGAGAAAAACGGCAAAAAAGTTGGAGATTACCAAATTCTTCGAACTCACAAAAAAGTTCTGGTTTTATTCAGAAATTGGAGATTTTTCTGATACCACTTTCCCTTTAGTCAACTTTTGACTACTTGGGAGTGGTTTAACCAGTCTGAAGCCTAACTGTGGTTAAAGAAAATACATTCAGGAACAAAATGAAAAGATCTAGTGAAAACATGTCTATATCAGGAGTTCCCTAGAGTTTGTAATTACACGGTAATCACTGAGTTGTCCACCATATCTTCTAACATGAAGATCTAATTGCCAGAGCCTCAACTTAGATTTTTCTTCATGTTTCTAAATTTATGGAAGCACATTTCCTCTTCCTCCTCTCTTACTGTCTTTATTTTACAAATAGAAAATTATCACTCTTAGTTTCCACTTAGTTCAAGATTCGAGGGATGCAAAGTGCTATTTTTAATCACCTTTCTGAAAGCCTACTACTGTCTTCTTGCTTTTGGAGTCACGTGACAGCGATTTATTTTCCTTAAGCCTGACCTTCCTTATCTGTAAGTGGGGACATTAATAGTATTTAAGTCTCATGGTTGTTGTGAGGATTCATTGAGATTGAGGCATGTAAAACACGATGCACAACTCTTGGCACAGACTAAGAAGGCAAATGCTAGGAATTTGAAACTTAAAAAAAAAAAATTGTGTTGTCAAAAAGATGCTTTACTTTAACAAATAACCAGGCAATAAACGTCAAATGTCTTAAAATTTCGTACACCATTTTGGTTCAGCCATTCTATTTTGAGCAATTAATCATAAGGAAATCTACAACAACCCACAAGAAAGCCCCACATGGTATTGTGTTTGTGTATTGTAAGGTGTGCACACAATAGAACCAACCAAATCAAGCAACACTAAGAATGATGAAGTAGCCGACTCTAACAACACAGAATGAAGTTCACACATATAATCATGTTTGAAAAATGGCACTTTTGGTTTTCTTTTGAGTCTATATGCCTAAGGAAAAAAAAAAAGATACATGACAAAATGTTAATCCATGTGGGTTGTGAGAGGGTAAATGATTCCTTTACTCTTTATCTGTTCTTTCTAACATTTCTAGAATTTACAAGTATTACTTTTGTAATAAAAAATACGAAATTATTTCAAAAAGTCACCTGGGATTTGGCATCAAATTATTTGCGCTTGCTTTTCTGATTCGCTTGTACCTGCAAAAAACTTAGCGTTGAATATGAGTTGAATAGCTACAGATGAATTTAAAACAAAAGGAGAAAAAATATTTTATTCTTTTGAGAGCCTTAAAAATGAGGAGAGCAATAAGATTATATCCAAAGGCACTGCCTCTATATCACTTGTAATCTCGCCATTTTGTTTTCTCATGTTGATTAGTATCAGTCGCACCACAAGGGGGCGCCTTGAACTTAGCAAGTACGATAATACAGTCGCCAGCATGATGGAAGGAAGCAGCTGACGTCCCAAGCTTAGGAGGAAACAAGACGCACTCCACACTGACTGCTTTTCGTCAGTCTTCACCCTCTTCAGTATACCTCACAGAGTCCCCTGTACAAACTCACTTTGGAGGTACGTAACCAGTCTTTGAAAGAAACCACAATGGGCTGACAGCTTGTGTAGCTGCTACCAATGACAGAAGGGAAAGAGAGTTGATTTAACATTAGTAGCCACTGTGACACAAAACTAAAGAGCCCAACAAAAGCAAATGTTGGGGAAACAGTCTTAGAAATAATTCTATCGTAAAGACACAGAGTTCTATCAGTAACTTGGAGACCAAAGCAATTTCAGGTTATTTGGGGTAAAAAGAAAAAAAAAAGTTACTCAACTGAGAAACCCAAGTGTAATATAATTCTTCTTCTAAAAATGTTTAAAATATTAGAGATGGAATCAAATTAGGTGGACTTGTGAGACTTTCTAAGTCATGCTAAGATTTATAATTGATATAAGAATGCAGTTGACCCTTGAACAACTTGCGGAGTTAGAGGCATTACACCTCCCACCCCCTGCATAGTTGAAAATCCGTGTACAACTTTTGACTCCCCAGAACTTAACTACTAATAGCCTACTGTTGACAGGAAGCCTTACCGTTAACACAGTTGATTAACACATATTGTGTATGTCATATGTATATCTACATAAATTTTATGCATTCATGACATACCTCTTTCTTAATTTGGGGGGATATTTCTAGGCTATGCGGTTCATTTGCAAGTTTTTTTCAAACTGTTGCAAATCTCAAAAAACTTTTCCAATATATTTATTGAAAAAAATCCGCGTATAAGTGGACCCACGCAGTTCAAACCCATGCTGTTCCTGGGTCAACCGTAAGCTTAAAATGTAGGATGAAGTCTGAGGATTCTGAAGGATAAACACACAAATAAAAAAGGCTGCAACATGTCACAGAAAGAGCTCAGGGTAGAAATCTTAAGAATTTCTAATTAACTAAGAATCTTAAGAATTTCTAATTAACTAAAAATCCTAAGTAATTCTGTAGTGAATTTAGGACAGTGATTGGAAATAACAACTTTTGTTTTCTTTTGGAAAGAAAACTGGGCTTGAGCCTCCGTTTCAACACAGTATCTGTGAGACTTTGGGCCATGTACCTTGGAAATGCTACCTTCCTTGGTCACGTGTAGCTTCCTCATCCATAAGATAATAGAAATATTAATAAGAAGACTTACATTACAGTTTATTGTATGAAATAAGATAACTTACGAAAAATGCTAACCCCAGGGCCTAGCATACAATAAGGCAGCACCTGACTTAATAAAAGCCTGATAAATAATAGGACTGCCACGGCTCTTACCCAGTATGTGGCCAGGGGAAGTGTCTCTTAACCCCTCTGTGCACGTGTTCTCATGAGTCAAAGGGTGGAAAGGAGTCTGCTTTAAAGAAAAACAAAACCCAAATAAACGTAGCATACTTATGCATACAATGGAGTGCTGGTCTTCAAAGCAGTGGGTTTGCAGGGTCACACAACTTTTTCTATGACCTTGCCATTGTCTGCAAAAACAGACTGTGAAAGAAGCAAGCAAACCTGCCACATGCAGGGCAGCCATTCAGCCAGTTCTCCCTGGAGCTGCACCACCATGTTTTCTTTTTACCACCTTTATTGGAGTATACTCGCTTTCCAGTGGTGTGTTAGTTTCTGCTTTATAACAAAATGCATCGGCTACCACCGAGGCTCATGGTCCCTGCTCCCATAGGACAGCCTGTGCCACAGCGACTCTCAATTATCCTAAGACTAACCCTGGTCGTGCATCTTCCGTTGGTGTCTCCGTCTCCACCCCTCCCACCTCCTAGAGCAGGAGCCTCAAGTGACGCAATAGATCTATGAGGGATTTGAAAGAGTCGAGTCTCATGGAAATGGAAGGTGTCCGTAGGATAACAAACGCTTCGGGGAGCTCTTTATAACACTGACTGGTGTCTCAGGAACAGGCGTCCGGTCCTTCCTGATCCTCCACGTTCGCACATAACGGAGGGTAAATGCAAGTTGGCTGATTGGAAATACGCCTGCCAGGTGGGGAGTGTTGGGGAAGAGTTAACCCGGGTTATCTCCACAGGAGTGACAGGTGTCCCCCCACTGGGGACAGACTGTGGCCACCAGGATGACCGGCTCCTTGAGAACCCTGCTGACTTTTCCTCCACGGCATGAATGCCACCGGACACACTAGATAGTTTACCTACTTGGTGGTTTCTTGTCTGTCTCCCCGGTGCCCCCCTGCCCCACACACGAGTGCAACCACCAGGAAGGCAGGGTGTCTCCAGGGCTCAGACTTCCCTTCTAAAATGAATGGATGGAAGGCTGGAGGAGAGGAGGCGGTGGTCTCTGGGAGCCTGGGCTTCCTGCAGCCTCTTGACTTGAGGGCTTCCCCCTGGACCCAATGACCTCGCTGGGTGTGAGTAGTTCAGATACGTGCCCGAGGGGCTGTGCCTACGGCCAGCAGGTGGGCGAGCTCGGCCGTACTCATGCCAGCCTCTCCAGCCACCGCTGCTTCGTGCCCCACCAGGGCATCCGTGCCCCACCAGGACATCCGTGCCCCATCAGGGCATCCGTGCCC
Organism: Physeter macrocephalus; assembly: GCF_002837175.3. Lineage (NCBI taxonomy): Eukaryota > Metazoa > Chordata > Mammalia > Artiodactyla > Physeteridae > Physeter > Physeter macrocephalus. The sequence goes on from NC_041224.1 coordinate 16,530,734, forward strand.
CACCAGAGCATTCCAGCCCCACCAGAACATTCGTGCCCCACCAGGGTATTTGTGCCCCACCAGGGCATTCGTGCCCCACCAGGACATCCGTGCCCCACCAGGGCATCTGTGCCCCACCAGAGCATTCCAGCCCCACCAGGGCATCCGTGCCCCACCAGGGCATCCGTGCCCCACCAGGGCATTCCAGCCCCATCAGAGCATTCGTGCCCCATCAGGGCATTCGTGCCCCACCAGGGCATTCCAGCCCCACCAGGGCATCTGTGCCCCACCAGGGCATCCGTGCCCCACCAGAGCATTCGTGCCCCACCAGAGCATTCCAGCCCCACCAGGACATTCGTGCCCCACCAGGACATTCGTGCCCCACCAGGGCATTCCAGCCCCACCAGGACATTCGTGCCCCACCAGGGCATTCGTGCCCCACCAGGGCATCCCAGCCCCACCAGGACACCCGTGCCCCACCAGAGCATTCCAGCCCGTCCCCCCGACTGCCCCTTGCTCTTGTGTCCCTCGGCTGCTCTCACAACCTTCTCGAAAGGAGGAAAACCTCCATCTGAGATGGAATTTCTGTTGGGCAGGGTTTCTCCTCCATTGTCACCAAAACCCTCTTCCCCTGGAACACGAAACTCAAGTTAATCAAAAATACTCCCAACCCCTCAAGAAGAAAGAGGCCTTCCAAAGCGGAAGTTTTCATTTGTCCCTCGCTATACAAAGGCTTTGCAATCCGTCGCACCCTTGCTTTAGCAGGGGCCAGTCGGGAAAGCGCTGCCAAGCAGCAGCTCTGTGCTTTGTGCCGGAGTGGCAGGCGCCACTTCACACTTGCCTCAGCCGTGATCTGACTGGACCGCGCCTTGGGAGTAGCCTTCTCGGGCTCGAGACCTGACAAAAGGTAAGAATTTTCGGGGCTGGCGGGGGAGGGATAAATCGGAAGCTTGGGATGAACATACACACACTACTCTATATAAGGTAGATAACCAACGAGGACCCGCCGTCTAGCACAGGGAACTCTACTCAATACTCTGTGATAACCTATGAGAAAAGAATCTAAAGAAGAATGAATATATGTGTATGTATAACCGAACCACTTTGCTATACACCTGAAACTAACACAACACTGTAAATCAACTATACTCCCAGAAAAATTTAAAAATTAAAAAAAAAAAAATTTGGGGGGCTTCCCTGGTGGCGCAGTGGTTGCGCGTCCGCCTGCCGATGCAGGGGACGCGGGTTCGCGCCCCGGTCTGGGAGGATCCCACGTGCCGCGGAGCGGCTGGGCCCGTGAGCCGTGGCCGCTGAGCCTGCGCGTCCGGAGCCTGTGCTCCGCAACGGGAGAGGCCACAAC
>NC_041224.1:16532271-16554929 GCF_002837175.3 Physeter macrocephalus
AGGCCCGCGTACCGCAAAAAAAAAAAAAAAAAAAAAAAATTAAAAAAAATTTTAAAACCTTATCGAAATTAAAAAAAAAAAAAGAATTTTCACAGAGTGGAGAGGTAAGAGAATTTAATTTTAATAGGGAGGGGAGGTAGGGTAAGAAACGGGTCATTTACTGAGGCCAGGTGGGAATGCAATTCTCACTCCCCTTTTTCTCCCACAGAAAACAGACACAGAGTCTGGAACCTCTCAGATCCCCAAACCTGTGTCGGAGGTGTGCTGATTCACACCTCTCCAGGTGCTGGCATCTGCACCGCTGAGACTCTCGTCTTCCTTGACCTACAGCGAGCAGAGGCTGGCCTTTCCACACACATCTACTCTGGAAGATTCCAGGATGGCTGGTAGAACGATCAAGGGGGTCCTGCACACTGTGTGAGGAGGGGGTTTGGCTCAGTGGTCCGGAAAGCACTGGGCCGAGAGTAGGAGACCCCCACGCAACGTAAGGTAGCATCAGCCTGGTCCTCAGCTGCCTCACGTGTAAAGCACAGAGTCAACCTCTACAGCAGGTCTTAGCGCTAGACGCAACTGACCCTCAACACGCTTGTCACACCAGAGGGCCCCTCACAAGTCATTCCCAAGGAAGGCTTATCAGCATGTTGGGCCAGAGCTGCAAGTGCGCCATCTCCAGAGCTCCGCATGCAGGTGGGAAGAACCTGAAGTCAGAAGGTCCTGGGTTCAAGACCAAGGTTCTGCCCTCATTAACTCTTTTACTTTGCAGGAGTGATTTAATCCGACATTAGGTTTTGTATGGGGCCCGTTAAACCAACCGAGTCTCCCTTTCCACATCTGCAAAACGGCAACAGCCATCCTGCAGACCTCGCAAGGTCACCAAGAAGCACGAATGAGGTAAAGCACACAAAAGCACTGCTAAGCGTAAAGCTCTAAAAATAATAAAGCAGCGGTGTTACTGTTAAGGAGAAGGAGCTTGAGGCATGCACACAGAAAAGAGCTGCTAAAATGTTTTGCTGCTCAAGGACAAGGTTTGGCTATGCCTATGCCCATCCCAGCTGGCTCTGCAGCGGGGACACGAGACCTTCAACGCGCAGCTTCAATTCACGAGCAGATGAAAATCAAGGCGGCGGATGTCAGCACTCCCATCCCCAGCTGGGGGCCTGGGCCGCGACGTGAGACTTGCTGTCCTGAGGTCCGGAGACCCATCTTCCCGTGCAGCTGCAACCCTTCCCGACCCCAACCTAACTCCTGGTTGGGTCTCCCGTTCTCTGCTGCCACGGGTGTGTGGAGCCCTGTGGATGGGGCTTGGCCAACCTTCCTAACCCAGCCCACGCTACTGAGAGCTCAGTGCTGCCCTCCGGCCTCATTTCCCAGCTTCTGGCCTATTATTCTCCAGAAACAGCCCAAATATATTTTAGGGGCTGAAAATTATTGTGAAAACAAATAAGCTTTACTGGGAGAAAAATCCCTTCTTATACAAATACTCTTCTTGACAGTTTCATTTCACTGCTAAGAGCAAACAAATAAGAGAGTGATGCCATTTCTTAAATTCAAAAGTGGATTACTGTTACTTAAATAGACCAGGAACACAGGCTATCATCGATAGCTAGTTTGTGTGATCCAGCATCATCATTATAGTAAATACGACATGATCGAGGCCATTAATTACAAATTAGTATTTGTAACATTGCAATTAAGGTAGATAATCCGTGGAGGAACAAAAACACCACCACCACCACCAACAAAACCCCCAGCTGTAGCTCTCTAGTATGATTTTGAGGTTACAGGAGTAGAGTTCATACATTCTTCTAGGTGGGTGAATACACCTGGCTGTCATTTTTAATATCCAGTCAAATTTTTTCTCATAAAATAATCTTTTGAAACAGAAGGTTGGGTCCTAGCAGTTCTTCTTGAAGAAGTTTAATACGCGCCCCTCTAATTACAATGAATTAAAACAGAATGTGTGCACATAACAATTCAACTCTAAACAGACTTTCCTGATTGCTTGGAAATAGCAGAAGTAAAAAGTTGAAAACAAGGCTCTAAGTACACAAACAGCCTCTAGCCTTACACTGAAAAACTGACAGACTGTGCTCAGAAGAGAGAAAAGAGCCCTTTAGCAAAATTAAAAGTTGTAGAGCTCCTATTTATCATGGTAAATATGGAATTTTGTGAGCTGGGCTGCAACCACAGTTCACAATCAGCAGGACACTGGGTGGTGCCATTAAAAAGCTTTCAAAAAAATCATTTAAGAAGATTACCAACTACCCTTCCAGAACTAGGGCACAAAAACCTTAATGCAGAACTCCTTTGACACTCCTCCCATCCAAACTTCACAGAAATATGTTGAAAATATATGTTGGAACAAACAAACAGAGAAAGAAAAACAGAAATTGTGACTTACAAACAAAATACAGAGCTACTGTAACGGTGGTTTTCACCATCAATAAGCTCCAAATGGGTCACAGGCATTTCCACCTGGACCATCTGCTTGGGTCGCCCCACCCCCCGTCCTTGAGAACACTGGGCAGGTGCGATGCTAGAATGTTAACACCACGGGGTGAAGTGGCCTTCTCTTCCCTCCTCTGAAGGAGGTCCGGTTTGGCAGCTCTGAGGTGCAGTAAAGGGGATAGGGGAACTGCAGTCAGGGAGCAAAGAGGAAACCACATCACTGAGATGAGTACTCCTCACTGGGCTGAACACATCTTGTGTGCAAATGTCTCTCCGCTTCTGCCAGGAAGACCCACGAGGCTGCCATGGGTCGGAGGCTGCTGTGGGTCTTAGGCTGCTGTGTAGGCACATGCGGTCCTTCTAGGGGTCACGGGGAGGCCTCAACATCATTTTCACCCTCCAGCACTCCCTGGAGAATCCCAAGAAACTGGCCAGCCACCATTCTCCCCTCCCCCAAACCCCTGCCAAGTCACACTCCCTCCATGGGTTTGCACCCCCAGGCAGGAGGGTTTAGGATAAGGTTGAGAAGGTCACTCACGATTTTCAGACTATTTGCTCCATGGTATTTCAATTCTTAGCCAAAGATGTCTGGCATGGAATCCCCCTCTTTTTGACCCCCTGGCCTCTCTCATAATTTACCAAATATCACGATGGTCTTCTACTTCCTTCACAAAGTTAATAAATCCTACTTGCATAGCATCAACTAAAGCACAGTGGCAGTTCCTTTGCCTCTGGGTACAGCTACTCACTCTTTCAAGGCAAGACTGCAGAGCAAGAATAACCTTGACTCTCCATTTACTTCGATTGACACTGACCTTCTCAACATAGGGCTGATTCTGAAATGTGACGTAAGAGCTTTAAAATCCAGAGCGGAGGACAGAGTTTAAGCAGATAAAGCATTTGATTCGTTGGCAATTAAAAAAAAAAAGACTATATTTTTAAGGGAATGGTGGGGCTCTGGCCACCATAATCTACAACAGGCAGATCAGCGCCCATTTATGAGAAGCGTAAAGCATAGTTTTTAAGTTTTACTTAAAATATACACCACATCTTGCAATTAATTGCATGTAGTGCAGAACTATTATGTGGCCCATGATGGTTCCATGTGGAACACTGGAAAGAAGGTAGACTTTCTATGGACTCAATCACTCTTTAAAGATCATCTTGGGACTTCCCTGGTGGCGCAGTGGTTAAGAATCCGCCTGCCAGTGCAGGGGACATGGGTTTGCGCCCTGGTCGGGGAAGATCCCACACGCCGCGGAGCAACTAAGCCCGTGAGCTACAACTACTGAGCCCGCATGCCACAACTACTGAAGCCCATGCTCCACAACAAGAGAAGCCACAGCAATGAGAAGCCTGTGCACCACAACGAAGAGTAGCCCCCGCTCGCCGCAACTGGAGAAAGCCCACGTGCAGCAACGAAGACCCAACGCAGCCAAAAATAAATAAATAAATAAGTAAATTTATTTAAAAAAAAAAAAAAAGATTATCTTGGTGAGCCACCCTCCTCCCCATTCATCATGCAGATCTTTGATCAGCTGAAAAGATTTATGGTGAAGTGGAATCCGATGTTTAGCTCTGTTGCGCATTTGTCTGCTCACTTCTTTCCTGCTCCAGCGTTGGCTCAGAGGGGGAAGGCAGGCTTCCATGGGGCATACAGAGCTGTCACGCTGATAGGCAGCCCTTGCCACCCAGGAACAAGGGAAAACAGCCCCGCTGGGCAAGTGACCCATCCCGAGGGTGTCTGGAAGGCTCATTCCTGACACAGAGCTGCATTACAGCCCCAGGCAGGAGAACACAGCTCCTCCCCATCATGCCACCATCCACCAGTGTATATGGACCCTTGTCCCGTTCATCAACCACAAGGGTAGGATCTGCCCTATGAGCAGGCAGGACAGTAGCTTGTGGATGGGTTGCGAGAGGAGGAGGGTGATTTCGTGGGCACTAAGGAACCATCCTCTTGTTCCAGGAATGCCCCACCAACCTGCCAGCAGAACCCTGCAGATCCCTAGCCCAGCTAAGCGGGGGCTTTGGACTCCATCACTAAAAGCACAAGATACCACTGGGAGAGAAACGACAGCAGCCTTATCAGATAGTTAGAATTAGTGTCAGTAGTTCAGGAGAGCCTTTCTTGAGAGGAGATTTTGGTAAGGTGCGCGAAACAGGATCCAGAAATGAAATCACTTGTGCGAGGGCAACTATTCCTTTCTTCATTGTTTTTCATGAGTTCACGAGACTAGACCCAAGGTGGGAAAAAGTCCAGTATTCTCACGGGCTCTCCATCTCCCCATCTTACACTGGGCAACAGGGTCAGACTGTGGTTGAGACTGTCCGTGTCCCTCTCCTGCCAGCACTGGCAGAGCACAGCTTCAACCCCCCGTATGGTGAATGACCAAATGAAGACATGAATGATGCTGACCTTGGACTGTGCTGTGAAGGGCAGGGTTACAGACACTGGCAGGAGATCCAGAAAACAATGAAGCCCAGGGCAGGGAAGAAAAGGAGGACTCTTAGACAGGAAGAAAGGAAGCCAGCTAGAAATCTATTTACAAACCACATATTCACTCTTCCAAAAAATAGCCGTTGAAATATATGGCCCATTAAGGTCTCGTCAACCATAAACATCACATATCTACTGTTAGCTAGCTCCAATGAATGTAGGAGGATGCGATTTGGAAACCAGCTGTTTTATGAAATTTCTTTTGGTTCTAACACTTAACCTCATGCTAACAAGACTAAAACCGAGGCCCACTAACGCACTACAGAGGAAATCCACATCCTGATTCAAGGTCAACTCTTAATGGGTTAAAAAGAAATTTACTGTGTCCCTCCAGAGATGCCAAAAATTAAATAGTGGAAGCAGAGTTTCCTTGATTCTTCTCTGAAGGAGAGTTTTTCTTAATTACTGGTGTTTTATGGTCGTCTTGGGTAGTCTGCACTGATCGTGAAAACACGTCGCAAGTATGTAGTCCATAAAAAGACTTTTTAAAAGTACAAACAGGCAAGACAGGTTTATCAAATAACTGCCGCAGAACGAAAATGCAATAAAAAATTATCTTTACGTACAATAGGAGTCACACTAACTAACTCTGCTTCGGTTATTTCATGACCTAAATCAGACTGCCTCCCCTCCTTCGAACTTCATAAAGACTACCCCACAGTTGCTACTGGAGTTACACGATATGGAAGATTATTATCCTTCTGAGTTGATGTCATCATTTTTTAGAGGCCAGGTCATAGTTTTTAAAACCAGGAAGCATCTGCAGCATATAAAATTACTTTCAACCTCTGAAGCTTCTAGGCCTAAAGCCAAAAGGTAATGAGTTACCTCAAAAATATTTTCTTCTCTTTCTTTAACAACAACAGCAAACATATTTGGAGGATAGGGGGTGAAACAAAGCGATGTACACCACGTAACCCAGGGGTGATGAGTAACTACCTATCATGCCTGCTTTTAATCTTCTTATTTTCTGTTACCTGTCTTTTCCTCCAGGATCAGAATTCTTTTCAACGTCCGTCCCCTCAAAGGCCTGCTCTTTAGCGCTGTTTGGGGGAGGGAGGAGGTAGAGGCATTCTGGGCCCACAAGCTTTTCAGTACTGCTTAAAGTTCTTTTCTGCTGACCGCGATTGCACACGGACTTGCCCACGATCTCTGTTCAGGAGAGAGATTCAATTCTTTTTAAGAAGAAAAATCATTGGGTGCTTTCTTTCTCCATGAAACTCTCATAATCGAAAGACGTTCAATGCATCCAGCAAGTGACTCATTTTCCCTTAACGGCTTTCAGATACTGGCATGCCCCTTCCAACGTTTACAATTCCACTACTCCAAGCAGAGGAGGTAACACAGCCTCAGGTTATATGAGGAAGGTGCCACGTCAGTGCGTCTGGTAGAACCAGCTGGCCAGGTGGCGCAGGAGGGTATTTAAGAAAGGGCACAGGCTTGTAATCAGACGGTCCGGGATATATACACTGCCTACCAAATAACTTAGCCTGACTGAGCTTCAGTCTTCTTGTCTGCAAAATGGGAAACCACCACGTAGCTTATCCAGAGTTTCAGTGTGGAGTAAATGGAATCACTTCTGTGCCTGGCACATGGTCCATGTGCAACAAATACTTTTGCTTGGCTCATTCCAAAAAATCCTGCTAGAATACACACAGATCTTAGGGGATCCCCAGGCTGTGGGGGTGGTTTTTAATAGTACACATTGGCTGATTCTGGAGGTCATTTTTTCTTTCAAATGACCAAGGTTACACGTTCTTCACAAAATCTCCAAGTGAATATGTATCTGTTGATAATCAGTGTAACCTCCTACAGAAATATTGGAGCCCAGCTTATTCTGCATGCTTGGGACTATACCATGGGAGCTGGAACTTGCCCAGAGCACCATGTACCCTTGCTGGGGCCCCAAGTTTCTCCCCAAAGTCATTGGTTTTCATTGAACCCACTGCCCAAGGAATGGGTATGAGACTTTGGTCTGCTTATTCTTGAGATCTATTCTTAACTTAGATTTTCTGGTTTCCTTATCTACAAGATCCTACAGAACGTGCAAGAGGTGGCTTTCCTGACCATATACGATATTTCTTTTTTCCCCAAGATCTAATTCTTAAGCTCTCACTAATTTTTAATTTTTTAAAAAATGTAATCACTTCCCTTTATCCTTAGGTAGTTTTTACCAAAAATACAAAATAATTTTAAAAGATCTCTTATGCCCTTATATAAATCATATATATGTATTTATGTGTGTATATAGATAGATAGATAGATACACCCTCATTAAATAAGATACACTTAGATAAGTAAATAGAAATATTTATACACTTACATATAATAAGATATATAAATAAATATATACTCATATAAATGAATATTTATACTCTTAGAAATACAGAGTATAAAGCAAAGAGCTATCTGTTGTGAGCATATACTCAAGGTCAACATATATGTCCATTTGCTACACTATTCTAAAGCCACTGTAGCCACGAGCAATAACAATGCACATGCACTTACACATTTCTAGCTACTTGTGTATATCAAGTTATATAGCAGGAAGTTCCCCAAAAGTTGCATAAAAGTCAAACAAATATTAATGGAATTATAGTTTTCATTTCTTAACTAGTTAATTATTAGGACTATACCAATGCTTTTATTTTCATTTGTAATTTATCTTCAGTTACATTTTCACCATTTAGCATATGGCTGTAAAATAACTTGAGTCTAGTATGTCAATACTGAAATGAACTAGAGTAACTTCTCTTTTAGAAGTAACTTTATTGGGAATCCTTTCAGGATAAGAATAATCATACCCTAAGTTCACTGGGTGAGTAATTACCTCTTAGTTGTATAGCAGTGTTCCCCAGGTCAAGGAATGATATGTGAACGGCATATACACAGAGATCTTATCCTGTTTATTCACCTGAAAACTCAGCATTTCTTCACAAAACCGACAAGGAAATTGAGTATCTTTTTGTGTATGTGTGTGCTTTGTACTTTGGGTTTTGTTTCTTTTTTAAAAATTAGTACTGTCTCTTTTATTCTGTTATATTTATTTCATTCTCCCTCCCCCCATGCTAATAGAGTAATACCCAGCTATGAAAACAAAATGTCTTAAAAACAAAAATTGTGATGTAAAAGTTTATGGCTTTTTCCACGGCATAACCCGGGTCATTAATCTCCCGCTCACCCAGTGCCAAGAGTGGTCAAAGCTGGCACATATGTAAAAAATAAATGTACCAAGTTTCCATGTCTTTCTTCCTCTGAGAAATGTGAGGAAAGTGTTGAGTAAGACAAGTACTCCAGGGCAGAGGACGTGAAATAATCTAAACGGCTCCCCTTCCTCCCATTTTCCAGACCTCTGAGTGTTTATCTGGTGGAGCCTTCAAGAGCGTTTGGTGAGAACGATCACGTACTGTGTCTTTGAGGAAATAAATCCACATCTCAAGCTTCGAGGTCTGAAAATGTCCATGGAAAACACACCTTTCTGGATGTCAGGTAGAGGGAAATCAATTTAAGAAAGTAAACATCTCTCACCAAGTGGCTGCCACTTTTTTCCTTCGACTTCTCTTGTGGATTCCGCGGCTGCCTGAACTTGAAATGGGGGAGACTTGAGGTCTCGAGACCAGTGAGCGATTGCTCTAATTTATTTTTAAAGCAATCCTCTGGACTCCTATTCTGTGCCTGAACACTTACTAAGCCATCTCACAGTTACTGACAACAGTAAGAGTCTAACCGGGAAGTCCCTTCAGATTCTAAAACTTTTCAATTCAGACATATTCACATGGGTAATAGTAGTGTGGGTATATTTTACTAATTAAAAATGAAAAAAACCTGGATGCCCATTGACACATAAATGGACAAAATGTGGTCTATACACACAATGGAATATTATTCGGCCTTAGAAAGAAGGAAATGCCGAAACTTGCTACAACATAGATGAACCTTGAGGACATTATGCTCAGTGAAATAAAAGCCAGTCACAAAAAGAAAAATACTCTATGATTCCACTTATGTAAGGTACTTAGAGTAGTCAGTTCACAGAGACAGAAAGTAGAATGGATGGCCAAGAGGCACATGAAAAGATGCTCAACAACACCAATTATTAGAGAAATGCAAATCAAAACTACAATGAGGTATCACATCTCACCGGTCAGAATGGCCATCATCAAAAAATCTACAATACAGCAGAAACTAGCACACCATTGAAAAGCAATTATACTCTAATAAAGATGTTTAAAAAAATCTACAAATAATAAATGCTGCAGAGGCTGTGGAGAAAGGGAACCCTCCTACATTGTTGGTGGGAATGTAAATTGGTACAACCATTATGGAGAACAGTATGGAGGGTCCTTAAAAAACTAAAAATAGAGCTACCTTATGATCCAGCAATCCCACTCCTGGGCATATATCTGGAGAAAACCATAATTCGAAAAGATACATGCACTCGCATGTTCACTGCAGCACTATTTACAATAGCTAGGACATGGAAGCAACCTAAATGTCCATCGACAGAGGAATGAATGGATAAAGAAGATGTGGTACATATATACAATGGAATATTACTCGGTCGTAAAAAGGAACGAAATAATGCCATTTGCAGCAACATGGATGGACCTAGAGACTGTCATACTGAGTGACATAAGTCAGACAGAGAAAGACAAATATATGATATCACTTATGTGTGGAATCAAAAAAATGGTACAAATGAACTTATTTACAAAACAGAAATAGAGTCACAGATGTAAAAAACAAACTTATGGTTACTGGGGGGGAAAGAAGGGGGGGATAAGTTGGGAGATTGGGATTGACGTATACACGCTACTATATATAAGGTAGATAACTAATAAGGATCTACTGTACAGCACAGGGAACTCTACTCAATACTCTATAATGGCCTATATGGGAAAAGAATCTAAAAAAGAGTGGATATATGTATATGTATAACTGATTCACTTTGCTGTACAGCAGAAACTAACACAACAGTGTAGATCAACTATACTCCAATAAAAAAAAAAAGAAAGAAAGAAAGTAGAATGGTGGTTGCCAGGGGCTGGGGAAGTGGTCTGGGGAGCTGTTGTTTAAAAGGTATAGTGCTTCAGTTTTACAAGATGAAAAGGTTTCAGAGATTATCTGTATAACACTGTAAAGACACTTAACACTACTGAACTGTACACTTAAAAATGGTTAAGATGGTAAAAATTCTGTGTTATGTGTATTTTACCACAATTAAGTATTTAAAAAATAATAAAATCCTGTCAACTGTCAAAATAAATCAAATGAGAGAGAGAAAAAAAAGTGAACAAGAAAGAGTAACCTCTAGCCAGGGCTCTCTACAAAGTATCTAGATATATGAGGAGGGCTCAAATGGCAAATTATTCCTAGCATATCATTTGTGATGCGGGAGCAAGTCCTTGCCTGTGTATTTAGTGAAAGCTCAGTCTTACCTTAAGGGCTCGCTCCAGAGGGACATGGCTCTGGACCCAATCAAGTTCGAATGAAGATCTTGGCTACATTTCATTTGGCCTGATGGTCCCTTTGCTATTTCCCCAATCTTTTGATTCCTTGAGATATTTAACCATGCTCTTACCCCAAATGCTGGACTATGTACGGATGCCCTTTGGATAGGCTCGCTGAGGTAGGATTGGGCTCAGTCTACGCGGCCCTTCTTATTCGAGGTGAGTGTGATGTGCAGGCAGATACTGTCGTATTGGTACCAGGTGGGCAGTGCCATGCTGGGGTGAGGGGAACTCAAGCCAAGCACTACAACTGTCTCTCAAGTACCATCTGCCATAGCTTTCCACTGACCCTTCCTATGTACCGAAGGAAGGGAAGACACAGGTACTCATTTTCAGTGCAAATTGTCGGTGAAGAAATCACTATGCTTGGTGTCTCGCCCACACTGCTTCTCTGACTGGGGTCTGGGACTAATAAGGACCCATGTTTGTTTAATCGAAAAGAAGCAATCAAACTGCCTGTTCAGATTAAGATGGATCTACCGCCTGGACAGTTGATATGGGATTCTCGGAGATCGTCTGCAGGGCCGATTCTGAGATAAGAACAGTTCTTTATTGTAGCAACTCTTTGAATCCACCGTCTGTTTTAACTCAAAGTAGGATCCAAGACACAAATCCTACCATTAAACATATGGAAGACAGATAGAAAGAAATCTCATTTATTTTCTCTCCACATAAATGGTAAGGTCTCGCCTTTGAACTGTAACATGTACAAATAAGGAGATTTTAAAGCAGGGACTGTTCTCTGACCACGTTTAAGCACAGATCTGTGTAAAATAAAAAGTTAAAAGTTATATTCCTACTATTAAAAGTTCATCCTCTTTTAGAAAATACTTAATTAGCTCAGGGGGAAAAAGATCCTTCACTACTCACATTATTAAATAAAGGAAAGCGTTAGGTTTCCACATTCCCCAACCATAAGATCAGAACTGACTCTTGGAATCTACCCCAAAACCTCAACTTCCTGCTCTGCAAGATTTACCTCGGAGAGTGAAGAGGTCCCAAACGTTGCCAAAAAAGACCTTTAAATGAAATCAATCAGATCAGGGAAACCCATAACTCTATTTGATATGCCACATACTAAAAGACATGGCACAGAAACACTAATACTTTCCTGGCTGATCTACAAATGCGCAAACAGATACAGTAATGTCTTATTGACGGAACATTGCCACAGAAGTGAGATTTCCAGATAAGATTTTTTAAATATCTTTTTAGATGCTATTTTTTTAATCACCTTATTTATTTTTAATTTGGCATACACCCAATCTTTCTAAGCTTTGTATCGTGGCAAAAGTTAATTCGTTTTTGGATGATAACGATGTCGGCATGAACATTAGTTCTGATGTTAATAGAGACAATTGAAAACAGAGGTCCCTTCATTAAGTAGCCTCAAAACGGGGTGCCTATGAGTGGAGCAGAACAGTGGCTAACCTTCCCCTTGCTTGACTCATATCTGAAACTACTGCAACTCAAACATACTGGAATTGGAGAAGGAAAAAAAAAACCAGTTCAATGGAACCAAACCGAGCTCAGGAACAGACTCAGAAACAAGCAGAATCTGGCTCTCACAAGGTGGTATTTCGAATCAGCGGGGAAAAGATTAATTATACAGTCAGTGGTAGTGGCGCCATTGATTAGCCACTTGGAAAAAGAAATTAGGCTGGATGCCTATCAAACTCCTTACCTCAAAACAAACTTCAGAAGGGTCAAATATTACAACCTAGGAAAGTTAAACTCTAAAGAAAAGTACTAGAATAAAACACAAACAATTTTTTAATATGTAATATTTCAACAGGGGTGCCCTTTCTAAAAACACAACTCTAAAGGCAGACATGTGAAGGAAAAGATTTCTAAATTTGATTACACGCAATTTTAAAATTTCTAGGGAAAAAAATTTCCGCCAACAAAATCCAAAGACAGACTGGAAAACTATTTGCAACAAGTATGATAGAAAGTTAATTCCTTAGTTTATGACCATCTTGCAAATCAATGTAGAGCCATCATCCAATTAAAAATGAGCAAAACCACAAACTGAAACCTTATACACACACACAAATCAACTAATTAATAGGAAAATCAACCTCAACATCATTTACTTTAAAAAGATAAATCAAAACAATGAGTGTCTTTCTTTTTCACTTATTAGATTTGCAGAATTTTTAAAAATTTGATACCCAGGGTAGCAACAATAGAGAAAACAGCATCCTTATATGTTGCAGGGATATTTAAGTTGGTTCAAACTTTCTGGTAAAATCTGTAAATGTTTTGACCAATTCCACTTTTAGACATTTACCCTGTAGAACAGCTGGGGGAAAAGACTTAGATACATGAACAGAATGAGAACAGTTACCAAAACACAGGTGTTGCAGGTTGGGAGAGGTGGAAACAGAGAAATGATCATTGATTTAAAACTACGATACTCTATACAGGATACTGATTTAATATTATGATAATCTATACAGCAGTAAACAATCTAGACATTAAAGAATGAGTTGATTCTGTATAACCTGATGTGGTCATACAGAAGATCATCATATGTGGTCATATCTCGAAGATGCACCATTAAGAAGCAAAGTATGGAACAACTGTATATAATTTATATAAATGTAAAAAGAAGCTATGCACGTATCTACTGGGACATGCATGTACCATCTTTAGACAGGATCCAACAAGAAATTATTAATAATGGTTACTTTGGGATAGAGGGACTGAGAATTGAGAGTAGAAGCTTTTAATTTGTGGGTGTGTGCATAGGCTTCAGGTATGATTTGAAGATTTTACCATGTACTTATGTTACATTTAATTTAAAAAATTAGCCTTCTTTCTGCTGTCACAGTCTTCTACGAAATTGGGCAAGTATATAAGGTAGGTGGCTGTCTCTCTAATTGAAATGTTTAGGTGTAGGGACAAGCATTTTCTCCACATCTGAATTTATGGCTATATTCCAGATGTCTGTGGCTGCTGTTCTCTGCACTGGTGACCTTGTACACATCTGAACACAGAGCTCAGCGGCTACTCGCAGGTCTACAGCGGATGGTGCCTCTCAAAAACAAGCTGTCTTCCTGCAAAGGCCACAGGGCTCTGCCCTGAAGCATAGTTTCATGCTCGTAATAACAGTCTGGTAGACTTCCTTAAATTTTAATTGTTTGTCCAAGATCTGTATATCGGCACTCCTTTCAAGCAACATTAATTATTATAAAGGGCAATCTTCTAGGAACAAAGAAGGATATTTTTACTCTATGCAACTATCTTTAGTTCAGAGCCTCAGAATGTTGACACGGAAAGGAATTTTCGAGGCCATCCAGTTCAACCCACACCTTGAAGAGACTAGAACCAAAGTTAAATGCCTCGTCTGAAGTCACCAGTTAGCAACTGGCGGAGCCAGTGGGAAATCCTTGATCTCCGAATGCCAGTTTTGTGCTTTTCTGCTCTAAAAACCATATTGGGGAAATCTAAACTACAGCCTCAGTTCATAAAAATAAATATTAAAAGAGCCACAGGATATGACATAGAGTATGAAAGGAAATATACTTTGTTTTCCTGATTCAACTTCCTACAGTTTTCCCAGGAGTGTTGGGTTCAGATAAGGGAGAATCTATACTTAATCTAGAAGTGGAAGTAATGAGATAAACATCAAGTCTCCACTGAAAAGGAAAGCAAAAGGAGAACTCAACTCCGCACAGTGATTTAAACACAATGTAAATAAAAACAACTTTGTGAAGTCTCTTTCAGGAATAGAGGAGTAGGAATCACCTTGGCATGACAATCTTCCAAGTGACCTCCTGACTGTCATCTCAACAGGGGTTTAATAAAGGTTTTGCCTACACGCAGAAGACATGAAAAAGGGAATCCTATTACATACGATGACAGACTGTTTCTAGAAAGAAAGACTGAGTTCATTTGCAAGCTGGGACCCTGAGTCCCACGGTAGCCCAGGAAGAATGCATTTCTTGGTTTTCCTTTTGCACAATGGTGGCTGGTTATTTTGACAGGAGTGGAAGAACGATAACAAGCAGCTCTAATTCATATGGATGTGGCATCCTAGTGAGCATAACACAATTATCTACAAGGAAGGAAAGAGCAAAGCAGTCAGAGAACAGGATGTGTATTCTGAGGATTATATGACAGAGAACTATCTCCACATAACATGTGTCAGACACATTTTCACACACACACAGTCAAAGAATATTTCCACCATTAAAAAGCTGGATTGAATGCTGAGTTATTTCTGCTTACTTGAAAATAATGTCCAAGCAAATCCTCTGATTCCTTGTGAGGTGGCTATCACAGAAGAAAAGAATATTCAACGAAATGTGAGATAGTCAACTCAAAGACAGAAGGAAGCTGTCTGGAGAGTTCTTTTGATGGCAGCTGAAGGCCAAAGAAGGCTCCGAGGAGTAGACTTCACCATGAATCAGTCTGTTTGGGTCAGGGGATCCTTGCCTGGCTTCGGCCCCATGATACGGGCTCCATGGGGATGGGAGGGGAGAGACGCGAGTTGGGAGAGAATTAGCACAGCAACTGTGGTTGAATTCATGCTCCTCCAGGATAGTGAACAGACCAGCGAGTCCTCCTTCCTGTCTGATCCCAAACGGCCTAGAGGTCAAGTCCTGATTAGATTCTCCTTTCATTCTATGTAGAACTGCACAGCCTGCAGTAGGACATCATGATACTATCAATCCTTGGAATCAGCTAGACCGATGAACACACTCTCAACTATGACCCTGTTACAATCCTGGCAAGCAAGGGACAGCAGAGAGAAGACGGCATCAGAGGACAGGAAAGACTCTGTCCTGTGAGACAAACACTGGCTTTGATGGGATACTGCTGTTCTGCATGCTGGGCTATGTCTCCCACAATTACAACCCCTAAATGTAATCAAACTGTGGAAAATACTAAAAGTCTCAGGCAGTCCCGGTGCAGTCTTGGTCTAGAACTTTCTCACTGTGCCATCCTGAGTGAGTTAACCGACCTCTAAGGATCTTCCTTTCCTCTTCCTTAAAAGAGTGATAATAATACCCATTGGAGAGCTGGGAAGATTAGAATTGAAACACATAATAACGCACATGACCTAGTTCCTGGTTGTTGGTACAAGTAGTACCAAAATTCCTGATTATCATCTTACCTGTGAGTTTACTAGCTTCTGGACCTAGTAATTCAACAGGTCCATGGAAGGTTGAGGCCAAGCCCCAAACACACTACTTTGACAGCAAGAAAGCAAATCCTCTACAAAGGATGGCATGGGATTTCTTTACACTTAGAAGCTGATTTTCTTTAAGTTGGAATTTTAGATTCAGGTAATAACTAATGAACTATATTTGAAGATTTTTTTGAAAGGCCAAAAATTGGGTTGCAATACCCAAAGGGGGAAAAATATATTCAATGACTGAATTGCAATGTTACAACCCAGAAAAAAAACATATTTTCTGTGCTAATAAAGAGATGTCTAAAAAGGGATAATATATGTAAGAAAAAGAAGTTAAGAAGAGCTGGAGAAGGTATGGGAGGAGAAATGATTATTTTGAGAAGCTACTTTGTGTACCTGATTCCTATCAGGGTCTTTCACATGTAGTATTTTATTCAGTTCACACAAACCTGAGAAAAATATGTTTCTTCAATTTATAGATAAGGAAACCAAGCTTGAAAACTTGCTTTAAAAAGCTGGTTCAGGCATAAACCTGGATCTAAATGTGTCACTTGGACTCAAAAGTTTTCCTTCTCCATGAAAATAAAATTTATTCTAGAAACATGAGTTTACATTTTTCTAGATGTAGTTCTAAAAGAGTTTCCACATGATTCTGTTAAGATGAAATTACAATTCCTTAAGAGTCATTTGTATTGTAAGAATCAATTCTATCTAAATTTCAAAGCCACAAGAAAAGAACCAAGGAAATAAAATGTCTTAAAAATTGACAATCGTTTAAAAGGAACATGCAAAATATATAATTTATATTATGTGAAAAGAAAACCCATTTCAAACCAGTTTTAGGTTAGACACAGAAGAATATCTTGAGCATCCAGGTCAAAATTATAAAATAAATATGCTCAACATCTTAAAAACTTGATAGCTACCTGTCTCTGAATGATTAAATTCAGCCAAGCTTGAAGGCAATAATTTCATGAGCTTGTTTCCAGAATGTGCACATCCTACAGGACTTGAAGAGTCTGTCTATCCTGCAGAAGGAAGGGGCCATTCAAATCATTTGTTTCAGTGCCACTTAGGTGAGACCCCCCAGGACTGGGGGATGCGGGCTAAGAAGGTTGCTTAAGTCCCATAATGGGATGGTAAGTATTCTGAAGGGTACCGCCAAAGGCCTTGAACTTCAGATACCAGAATCACCTGGGAAGGTTCCTGAAGGAATCTTTGACAGAAGAACCTAGAAAATAACCCACATTGGGACAGAGACTACTCCTCACTTTTGGTGACTCTTATGCCGAATTCAGCATTTGTTGGTTGCCTTCTAGACTTCAAACTCACTTGAGTTAAATTTAGAAAACACTTTGAGAGATTACAATGTCCAATTCATTGCTGAAACTTGGCAAAAAGTCTAGGAAAAAGGCAAATGCAAATGCAAAAACGTTAAGTCTGCAGATTAACAAACTGCTATGTGTCCTGCTCCCACAAAGCGAGGTATGCATGAACAGTCCAACCCAAGATGATAAGCCATAGGTCATGGAAGAAATAATGTGTGCACAACATCCATTTTCCAGACCCCTTTCCAAGCATCAAAATTGCATTCCATCATTATCAGGAAGTCTTTGGTTTCTAGTAAGAAATAGCTTATGAGATGCAGTATATCTTTAAAAAATGCATTACTTATAAATATATTTTGAAATTACTGAATTGAATAAATTAGTATGAAAAATTATAACAAATACAAAACAACACTATGGAATCTCATAGAGTTTGGTCCAGGTGATGACTAACAAATCCCAGGGTTTACAATAGTCTATGAAGCACTGTTGAATATGTTGTCAATTACTGGTTGGTTCACTGAGTAATTTTGTTTTCTTTTTTTTTTTTTTTAAGATTTTTTTTTTTGATGTGGATCATTTTTTTTAGTCTTTATTGAATTTGTTACAATATTGCTTCTCTTTTGTGTTTTGGCTTTTTGGCCGCGAAGCATGTAGGATCTTAGCTCCCGGACCAGGGATCAAACCTGCACCCCTTGCGTTGGAAGGTGAAGTCTTAACCACTGGACTACCAGGGAAGTCCCAAACTCAGTATTTTGTAGTAAAAGCTGTGAAAGAATCTGGGTGAGGCAATGCTTACTGTGCTTGCTATGTTCTAGAAGAAGCAACTGAGGATACTTATGCTGGGACAGGTGACATGGGACTTTTATGGCAGGCTTCTGTCTGTATAAAGTAAAGGCCCTCATTTGAAAATAATATTTTTTATTGTGGTAAAATATATTACATAGAATTTACCAATTTAACCATTCTGAAGGGTGCAGTTCTGACATTAAGTATATACACACTGTTGTGCAAGCATCACCATCATCCTTTTCAGCTTTCCCAAATGAAACTCTGTACCCATTAATCAGTAACTCCCCCTACTCCCTGGCATCTACCATGCTACTCTTGTCTCTATGAATCTGACCATTCTAGAAATCTCACATGAGTGGGATCATACAATATTTGTCTTTTTGTGACTGGTTTATTTCACTTAGCATAATGTTTTCAAGGTTTTTCATGTTGTAGCCTGTGTCAGAATTTTCCCTCCTTTTTAAGGCTGAATAATACTCCATTGTATGTATGTACCACACTTAGTTTATCCATTCACCCAATGATGAACACTGGGTGGGTTGCTTCCACCTTTTAGCTCTTGGGAATAATGCTGCTATGAACATGGGTGCACAGATTTCTGTTTGAGTCCATGCTTTTACTTATTTTGGGTATACATACAGAAGTAGATTTGCTAGATCTGATGGTAATTCTATGTTTACTATTTTGAGGTACTGTCATCGTGTTTTCCACAGCGGCTGCAGCATTTCAGTCCATCAGCAATGCAAGGGTTCCAATGTCTCCACATCTTCTCACCAACACTGTTATACTTGCATGCTCTCTTTCTCTCTCTTTTCCTGTCTCTCCTCTCTTTCCTTCCTTCCTTCCTCCCTCCCTCCCTCTCCCTTCCTTCCTTCCAATAGCCATCCTAAGAGTGTGAAGTATTATTTCGTTGTGGTTTTGATTTGCATTTCTCTAATGACTAATGACTTTGACCATCTTTTCATGTATTTATTGGCCATTTGCATATCTTCTTTGGAGAAATGTTTATTCAACTTCTAATAAGAAACATAAAGTGGTCCCTGCTCCCTGCTCCCTGCTCCGGGCTAGAGCTCCTAAAACCCTTGTAATTTCCTAAGTGATATGAGCCATAGGAGCATCCTTTGTTATAATATTTGGGTTCTGTCCCCAGCTCCTGCAACAGCTCCAGAATGATAAAGGTGAAAGGAGCATCTTTTGTTATTAATAACAAGCCCCTTTCAAGCACATTGGAGTTGTTAATGAGGTGACTTCTGGAAAGCCCATGGGATGAGGGTGCTGGTAGCCAGGGGCATGGACCCTGTAATTAGAGAGTTGGAACTTTTAGCCCCAACCCCCAACCTTCAGGGAAGGAAGACTGAACTTATCACCAATGGCCAGTGATTTAATCAATCACGACTATACAAAGAAGCCACCATAAAAACCCTAACCAAAGAAATCTGGAGAGCTTCTGGGCCTGTGAACAAGAATGCATTCATGTTCTGGAAGGGTGGCACATGCCAGACTTCACAGGGACAGAAGCTCCTGAGCTGAGGACCCTTCCAGACCTCACCCTACGCACCTCTTCTTCTGGCTGTTCATTTGTATCCTTTAATACATCCTTTGTCATAAATCGGTAATAGTAATTCAAGTGTTTCCTTCTATTCTGTGAGCCATTTTAGCAAATTATCAAACCTGAGGAGGGAGGAATATGAACCTCCAACTGGTAGCCAGGCCAGGCAGAAGTTGCGGGTCACCTGGAACTCACTACTTGTGACTGGAGTCTGAAGTAGGATGGGAGGCAGACTTGTGGAACTGAGCCCTTAATCTGTGGGGTCTGTACTAACTCTGGGGAGTTAAATTGTAGGATAAGAAATTGGTGTCTGCTGAGAATTGGAGAATTGTTTGATGTGGAAAAACCCACATATCTAGTGTCGGAAGTGAAGTATCGAGAAGGAAGAGTTTTTCCTTTTACAGTCTTTTGCCCATTTTCGAATTGGGTTTTAAAAAAATGTTGTTACTGTTTAGTTGTAGTTCTTTATATAAACTGGATAGCAATCCCTTCTGAGATAAATGATTTGCAAATATATTCTCCCATTCCATGGGTTGCCTTTCACTCTACTGATAGTGTCCTTTGTTGCAGAAATGTCTAAATTTTGAATCCAATTTAACCTATTTTTTCTTTTGTGGCCTGTGTTTTTGGTGTCATATCCAAGAAATCATTGTCAAATTCAAGGTCATTAAATTTTTCCCTTATGTTTTCTTCCAAGAGTTTTATAGTTTTAGCTCTTATATTTAGGTCTTTGATCCACTTTGAGTTAATTTTTGTATATGGTGTGAGGTAAGGCTCCAAGTTTTGGATATTCAGTTTTCACAGCATCATCTGTTGAAAGACTGTCCTTTCCTCTTTGGACAGTCTTGGTATGCTTATTGAAAATCATTTAAATAATAATTTTTTTTTTTTTTTGCGGTACACGGGCCTCTCACTGTTGTGGCCTCTCCCTTTGAGGAGCACAGGCTCCGGACGCGCAGGCTCAGCAGCCATGGCTCACGGGCCCAGCTGCTCCGCGGCATGTGGGATCCTCCCAGACCGGGGCGTGAACCCGGTTCCCCTGCATCGGCAGGCGGACGCCCAACCACTGCGCCACTAGGGAAGCCCCTAAATAATAATTTTTTAAAAAGCATTTTCTAAGTAAGCAACTCAAGCTCATAACAGAGTCTGTACCATATCTTAAAGCAAAATCTGCACAGGCCTTTATATTTAATATTTACCTATTAGTTATAGATAATGCAACAATGTGGTCCTCCTACCCTGAGCCAGGTCCTGGGTAAATCAACAAGGACAGAGTGCTGAACAGGATGGGATCACATACCCATGTCCATGTTGTGAAGGGTGAGACAGACACAGAAACCCACACTTAAGATCTTTTGTGCTAAGGGCAAGATTAGGAGGTCTGCATATATTCTAAGGGAAAACAGCAATGCTCTACAATGCTTGTTTTGTAGAAAAGGTGTTTGCCAAACATAATTCTTAAATACCCTTAGTCAAAGGCAAAACTGGACAGTAGAAAAAATGGAATGTTGAGCTGTCTGAATATGTTCTTCATGCTCTTTTTCTTGCTAGAGGCCTATTACCAGGGTGCCTGGTGCCCCAGGAATGCACCCATTTAAAGGGTACAGTTTAGCACAGGGAATGTAGCCAATATTTTACAGTAACTTTAAAAGGAGTGTAATCTATAAAAATATTGAATTACTATCTTGTACACCTGAAACAAATATAATATTGTAAATCAACTATATTTCAAAATAGTTTTAAAAATTGAAAAAAAAAAAGGTGTACAATTGAATGGTTTTTAGTATATTCACAGGGTTGTACAACCACCATGGCAGTCAGTTTTAGAACATTTTTATCATCCTACGATAAAACCCCATGCCCACTAGCAGTCACGTCCCATCTCCCCCGAACTTCCTCAGCCCTAGGCAACCACCAGTTTACTTTTTATCTCTGTGGATTTGCCTATTTTGGACATTTCACACAAATGGAATCATATAATAGGTGGTCCTCTGTGACCAGCATAATGTTTTTAAAATATATTCATGTTGTGACATGTATCAGTACTTCGTTCCTTTTTATCACCAAATATTATTCCATTGCATAGGTATGCCATCTTTTGTTTATTCATTCATTAATCGATGTACATTTGGGTTATTTCCACTTTTTGGTAATTATGAATAACGCTGCTATGAACATTCATGTACAAGTTTTTGTGTGGATTCCATTTGCGTTTTAAAAGCAGATGATTAGAGAGGAAGTTCTTTCATTCAAATGACACAGGACTTCAACAAAATGCTCAAGATTGGGAAATCCATTTTAGCGATATTCTAGCCTCAAACAAATCATTCTAAAAATGACAACCCTCTAAGCCTGCAACCTTCTAAGTCATGCTTCATTCAACATTATCGTTCATTCTACAAATATTACAACTGCGTGCCAGGTAATGGGTTGGAACTGGAGTTATAATGGTGAACAAGATAGACATGGTCCGTTTACAGAGCTGAGAGGCATCAAGGAGACTGTTAATTAAGCAAACAAATATAATAGAAGCTTATAAATACTACCATAAAGGCATGACACGGTCATCAGAAGAGAGCTGAGCACACAGTTGTAGTAGGAAGAGGAAAATGCCAATTAAAACTTTCTTACAAAAGGCTAAGTCCTTAAAAAAAATACAAGTACATACAGTTGAAAGTGATCCAAGGGCTCATCTCCTTCACTGCCTAAGTCCAAACTCAAACATTTTATAAATACATCAAATGTACTCATCCCCAAAACACAATTGCTCATAATTTTAAAGATCTCTTAGGAGGAGACATACATCCTTCCTCACAACCTTATCTCAAAGTTTAATAAGGGTCACACATCCTTCCTTTAAATCTATTCCAAATCCTTTATTCAGGTAAGTCTTTGCCCTCTTTGTCATCAGAAGCAATATAAAACAGATCACAAATGTACTTAAAAAAAGTCCTTCAGATACTTAACATTAATAACTTATCACTCAACATCTTCCACACTGAATTCAAGTTTTGCTTTGCCTGGATGTCTTATTTTTCCTAATTTGCTAACCATCCTTGTGACTCTTTTCAACGTCTTCAACCACTCCTTTTCTTGTAGAGCTAAGACTAGATCCTTGCTTACCCAAGGCTAAGACCTGAACTTAGTACAAGGTACTTTGTTACCTGACCTTGAAGGTTGGCCTATTGATTTTGAACTTTACACCCACAAGACCTTCTCTTGAACTATTCTTAGAGGGTAGTTGGCCCAGAAAAAGACAACTTACAGGGCTCAGAAAGAAACCAACTCGGGTTTCCCTGGTGGTGCAGTGGTTGAGAGTCCGCCTGCCGATGCAGGGGACACAGGTTCATGCCCTGGTCCGGGAAGATCCCACATGCAGCGGAGC
>NC_041224.1:16554956-16642097 GCF_002837175.3 Physeter macrocephalus
CCATGGCCGCTGAGCCTGCGCGTCCGGAGCCTGTGCTCCGCAACGGGAGAGGCCACAACAGTGAGAGGCCCGCGTACCGCAAAAAAAAAAAGAAACCAACTCAACACTGCTTTGGGGAAAAAACAAACCATCAGATAAACTCAAAATGTATGTCTTCTGAGTGTGCATTCAAATCATGAAGATGAAAATGTAAATATTACCCTTCTGCCCTGACATCACCTTCCACTACTTCATTTTCAACCCTGCGTCCCAAATGGCCAAGACCATTCTGACCTAAATCCCTCCCACCTCCCCATCCCCACCAACAGCCTGGTCATTTTCTGTGTTTCTTGCACATCCTACAGGTTATAGAACATTTTGAATAAGCACTGGATCTGCTTTAGATCACTTTAGAACATGTCTTGCTATGACCCTTTTACCTATTTCACCATGAACATCAGTTCCTATTTAAACACACTTTCAACATGCTCCAATGTGGTAGCCACTCAGCCCGAAAGTGGTGTGGTGAAAAATCATCATTTCTTTGAGGTCCCGTTAAGTGTGACCAGCTTTCACACTTGAGCATGAGCAGCTTTCCTAAAATCAGACTGGATCACTTCCACTCTCCCTCAAGCTACCGGGCTGCCACTGTGTCATAGAGAGAGACTGCATTAGGCCGACAGAACTTGGTCTCTTTCAAATCACACTAGTACCCCTGCTACCTTTCAGTCTGCAGGGTGTTTCCAAATCAATGTTGTGGTGATACCTGCTACGTCTCCCCCCGACACCAACCCTGATCCCCTTTTCTACCAAGTCATAAAAGCTTCCGGCTTTGTTATTTCAAGGTCATTTTTTCTCCATGTTACCTGGAAATGGCACGCTGCTCTTTCCCTAGTTCCATATTCTCTCTACAACTGCTGTTCTCTGAGGCAGTCATTCTAAACAATTATTCCAGTACCCATTGGTGCCTACAGATTATAATATAAGCAGTCTGCTAAAATAGCCTTCCGCCAGCTCTTCTAATAATGTTGCCTCCCCCTACTCCCAGTCAATACTATCAGACTCTTTTAAAACAAAGAAGTTTTGTGCTTTTTTGGGGGTGGGCGGGGCGGGGCGGGAGGGAAGGTAGACAACTTGACCGATTGCTGTCATTTAAAATCAACTCCCTCCACCGAACAGGGAAACGACATTTCCCTGTCTTGTTGCTTCTGATGTATTTAAAGAAGGTTTCCCTTGATGTGTTCTGAAAGTTGCTTTTCATTTCCTGCTAGAGCTTTGCCTACTTCACTCTGCTGCTGTTTCTTTGTACTCCTCCTTGGCCCTTTGCCAGCCCCCTGCTTTGTGGCAGCATTCCTGATCAAGTCTCAGCTATTCAAGCAGTTCTTTGTTCACCCTGTTGGATTTCCTCCTACCTTCCCTACCTTCTAGACTGGCCTCTCATTGTTGGCTGTAACCGAATTTCATTAAAGCACCTTCAGGACCAGTGGGATTCTCCTGTCTTTTTCTATTCAATCTCTGTAAGTGAGAGTTTCCTCGTAAATACCTGAAATCCTCTTTCACAAATTCAACTTTACTAATACTGCTGACATTTAGCCATTGAAGATCCTAAGAAATACTAACATCTTTCACAATTAGACACTCACCTAATTCCTACGTTTGTACTAGTTAATTTCAAACAGGCCAGTCATCCTCTTTGATTTTTCTTCTTTCTTCTCCAGAATGACCACCCTGTTTCTCTAGGAGTTGATTTGGCTCTATAAGGCAGAAGAGGGCAAGGAGATCCCTGACACCGTCCAGATCTATGACTTGCTCAGAGGTTCTGAAAGCCTGTCCACCTCTCCTCTTAAATGAGAGATCGGCATCAAAATTCCTTGAAAGGGTTCCCTTTGCTTTTTCTAAAGTGTTTCTTTGGAAACTACAAACTTTCTGTCTGATGACCTCATTTTATGCCCTCTTAAGTCACCCAAAGAATTGTGCAAAAGGTAACACAGTCTTACTTTTCAAGTTCCTACCTATCCTTAAACAGTCCACACTTTGGAGTCTTAACGTAAATTACACATGAGACAAGTCAAACAAGGCCTTAAGTCAACAGGAGAGATTCCTTTATCCCTATTTTTCCTTATTTTTTATATTTCCTATGTTTTAGGCAAACCCATGAAACACTACTTACTGGCTTAGTGCACTTGCCTAAGTGCATTTTCCATTATGATTTCTTTGCTAACGACTGATTCTCCAAACCTGCTCTAGTTCCTTTTGGTAGCCTATTAATAATCAACAATCAAGTAACGGGACTTCCCTGGTGGTCCAGTGGGTAGGACTCTGAGCTCCCAATGCAGGGAGCCTGGGTTCGATCCCTGGTCAGGGAGCTAGATCCCGCATGCATGCTGCAACTAAGAGTCCGCATGCTGCAACTAAGGTCCTTCGTGCTGCGACTAACACCCAGCGCAGCCACAAAATAAACAATAAATGAAAAAATATTTTTTAAAAATCAAGTAACTACCCCTTACTAAACGCCTACATTAGGAGAGAGGCACAGTACTAAGCACATTATATGAAATACTTAAATGTCAATAAAGCCAGTAAGATAAGCATTCTTTTCTTTTTTTATTTGGCCGTGCCACGCAGCATGGATCTTAGTTCCCTGACCACGGGCCAAACCCGTGTCCCTGCATTGGGACCATGGAGTCTTAACCACTGGACAGCCAGGGAAGTCCCAAGATAAGTATTCTTGATCCTAGTTAACAGGTGAGAAGATGAAGGCTCAGAGAAGTTAAATAACGTCTGGTTTACTGAATACAGGAGTGTTCACACTCAACTTCTCACTGATGTGTTCCATCAGAGGGGACATTGTATCGCTGCCCCCTCAGGTCAGTAAAAGGACGAGAGATGTACTTACCCCGTAAGACAATTTATCTTTCTCCTTTGGCTCTGGAGCAAGGGGAATACTCTATGGGGTCTTACCCACAGAAGAGATTTTTTTCATTACTTAAGTGTAAAAGAATTCTTATTTTCCTCTGAGTAACAGGCACAAAGGAATAGATAGTATAATACAGTATAAATGTAATATCGTGTAAATCATAACAATGCTACTAGTGAACCCTATCAAAAAATGCCATTAGTTTTGAAACTTGGAAAGATACATACAGAAGGACAGTGATTTCATATCCCATGTTGCAAATTCAGTTAATAAAACCGGGATCCCAGCTTACACGGTGATATCTATGGTGACCAGTTCAGTGCATAGAATTGCATGGATCCTAAGACAAGCTATGAATAGAGATATAAGTGTGGGTCTCAAAAATAAAGAGATAAAGCTATATATTATTTATGCTGTTCCTAGGACATTTTGTAGATATAAAGAAGAGAAGAGGGCTACAGTCATGGAAATTTGAAAACAACATATCAATGACTAATTTATTCCTAGTAAATAAAAAATAAGGACATTGACATCTCTGTTAAAAGAGCTGTTTAACTGCTCAGGGGCCCAGTTTGGATCCCAATCAGAGTCACAAGGTCACACACAAAGATGACTAACATCCCAGAACAGAGTGTACCACGATAGCATGTAGTAGACAGAGCACATTAGGTCCCAGAATCCTGGAACTGAAAAAAATACAATACACAGTTGTAAGATTACACTCTCTACAACCAGAATTTCAATCCGGCTCTGCCATTTGTTGGCTGTGATCCCAGACAAGTTACATATATCCTCTTTGCCTCTATTTCTTCATCAGTGAAATGGGAATAAAAACAAAGGGTATTTGAGAGGTATTAATACATAATAATGTGGAAAGTATGGAGGACTCAATGAGCAATTCCCTTAAATTTATACTGAAAGGAGATTTTATACCAGTTAATAAAAGAGCAGAAATATACTAAAAATCACAGAGGTAGTCACATTTTGGGAAAGATTGTTGAACATCTCACTTTCTTGATATGTCAAAACTGGGTACCACAGTGATGCTAGCCTGTTGAACTAACATTTCTGAAACATCTGTTACTTGGCACTTTGCCTTGTGAAGGCAACACCCATGGAAAGGTTTTCTAAAATGCTGACAACACTCAGTCTAGTTCTTACCAAAGGAGAAGCGAAACCAATTTAGAAGACTACAACTAGTTTGCACCCTTTCTAATATAAATGCAATGACTTTGCACTTTTCATCTTGCAGAAAACAAAAACCAAACATTTATGCTCTCTTTTGAAAATGCCAAGAAACGAGTATAATCCAATGAAAGGAAATCTAAAAGTGGTATGCACAAAACATTTCCAATGTGGACAAGAACTTACCACCTTACTCTGCTTAAATTATTAAGCATCATTTACAAACCATCAGCTGTTCCATCACTCTCTTCCCTCGTTACCAACAGAACACCCTTCTACTTCAACTGTACCTTTCTTATATATGAGAATTTTGAGAACCAGTATTAATTCATATAATTGGGAAAGGAACCAAAGCAATTTATATTTTCATTCCTCATTGCAAAATAAGAATGCCACAAACCAGTTCGTGGATAGCCCAGTTGAGAAAGTGCAAAAGTATGAGTAGGAAAATCCATTTTTGTTTGAGATAATACATGACCGACAAATCAAGAAGCATGTCATTTAATAACACAGCACCGTTCACATCTATTTGTTTTTGGTAACCATGCCCTTCACACCTTTACATCTGAGAAATGTTAGAGCATGCTGGAAAAAATGAATTCGATAAGTACAATGCCTGTGTTATAAAGAGCTTTTGTCTGTTTTTCTCAAACTAGGCTATCAAAAATATTTGCATTGCATGAGCTAGACCAAAGTATTCTGCCATCAAAATTTTAAAAATAGCACTCTTTTTAATTCTTAGTGGGGGACGGGGTAGAGGAAGCAGGTAGAATTTTTGTGATTTAAGGTTTTCTCCTATAAGGTGTTAATTTCAAGATCCTGGAGGTATGTAAGATGACAGCCTATAGGAAGGAAGCTTTACAACTTATAACATCTAATAGCATCAACCAACAGGTACTCTAGTGATGAAAGAGCTTGACGGAAAAGATAAAGAAGTAAAAACTGGGTATAAAGTAAGGTCCCTTTACTTTCGCAGGTATCCAAAGTCTTCATAGCGGTTCTTTCTTCCAGACAGTCCTAGAACTTGCCGAAAGAGAAACACTGCTCTTAGCAGTGTTCCCTGCCTTAGCAGGGAAGGTCGCAGCCCCTTTAATTGGTATATTTACAACTTAAGATAGTCCCTTTCTGGGGCTCAATGATGAGTTATTCATCATATCATACATGTATGTGAAAAGATTTCAATGTCTAATAACAATAACAATTTCATATATTTAAAAAATTAACACAGGGCTTCCCTGGTGGCGCAGTGGTTGAGAGTCCGCCTGCCAATGCAGGGGACACAGGTTCGTGCCCCGGTCCGGGAAGATCCCACATGCCGCAGAGCGGCTGGGCCCGTGAGCCATGGCTGCTGCGCCTGCATGTCCGGAGCCTGTGCTCCGCAACGGGACAGGCCACAACAGTGAGAGGACCGCGTACCGCAAAAAAAAAAAAAAAAAAAAAAAAATTAACACAAATACCTTACAGCCATTAAAAATAAAATGACAAGACATTAGGTAATAAAAACTACTATTTTTAAAATATGCCAAAAAAATAGAAAGACATTTCTGTCTATCTGTAGGACAGGATTCTTTTAAATGCTTTTTGAACTTTTTGAATTTCCATAATGGATGTGATTTACTTAAAAAAAATTATTTCCAGAGGACTAAATATTAATTCTCACATTTACTTGTGATTTATTCTTCAAATAAGTAAAAATGAAATTTTAAAGAGGGACAGGGGCTCCCCTGGTGGCGCAGTGGTTGAGAATCTGCCTGCCAATGCGGGGAACGGGACACAGGTTCGAGCCCTGGTCCGGGAAGATCCCACATGCCGCGGAGCAACTAAGCCCGTGCACCACAACTACTAAGCCTGTGCTCTAGAGCCCCGAGCCACAACTACTGAGCCCGTGAGCCACAACTACTGAGCCCGTGTGCCACAACTACTGAAGCCCGTGCTCCACAAGAGAAGCCACTGCAATGAGAAGCCCGCGAACCGCAACGAAGAGTAGCCCCCGCTCGCCGCAACTAGAGAATGCCCATGCGCAGGAACGAAGACCCAAAGCAGCCAAAAATCAATCAATCAATCAATTAATTAATTAAAAAATAAAAAGGGACAGCTATTTTTTTTTTTTTCTGTGGTACGCGGGCCTCTCACTGTTGTGGCCTCTCCCGTTGCGGATGGCTCACGGGCCCAGCCGCTCCGTGGCACGTGGGATCTTCCCGGACCGGGGCACGAACCCGCGCCCTGCATCGGCAGGCGGACTCTCAACCACTGTGCCACCAGGGAAACCCCGAGGAAAGCTATTTTTAAAAATCTATTAAAAAATAGCTGAGCTCTAAAAAAGTTACTAACCTCAAACTGAATAAAGGCTGATAAACAAAAAAACCCCACTTTTATCATTTCTCAAATTGCTAACATAGTCGTTTAAATAAAAACCATGCTCCCTAGTTTTTTCCTGATATGAGAGTTTGGCTATTGGACCTATGGACATCCATCCTCCCCACCAGCTACCCCACCAAGCAACTGCGGGACAGTTGGCCACACGGGGCATAGTTCAAACAATGCACAGTCATAACAAATTGAAGGCATAACGATTAAACCATCGAAAACACTTTCCAACGATTCCCTGACCCACCATGGATCTCATCCTTCAATCCCAATCCACTGTCCACTTCACCACACCCAGTTTAGATTCCGCGGTCCAACTTTATGCTCAGTTCCTTGTCAGTCATCTTCATCTGCCTCGACCCTCTCTTCTGCCGTCGCACCAGCCTGGCAATCGGTACAGGTTCAACCTAACTATGTGCGACAGTTACATATATATTTGAGGAAGTGGAACCAAAACATTTTAGCTCTTACGAAGATGACCTACCTTTTAGCTGAGTAGCTCTAAGTACATGAACACCTAGCAATTTTCTGGAAATTACTTAGCTGGAGAATATGCTATTTCATTGACAATGTAACACATAAACGGGACAAGACTACATACAGTATGAACAAAATTTAACACAAAAATCTGAGTGTAATTACTTGGCGTTCTCAAAGGAGGTTTTTCCTTACAAATTCATCGGAGGGGTCATTCAGAGAGAGTGGCTTCTCTCTCAAATGCGTGGATGCCATGGTGGGTAAAACCTCTGAGAAGGAGGCAGGATAAGTTCCTGGGGTGGCTGGGAATGGTACCCTCTGTTCATTCTGGGTTGATGGGTCTAGGAAAAAGCAACCATGGTGTTCTCTTAGAAACCCCCTGAGCAGGCCTGGGATCTGGACCTGCCTGCCCTCCGGAGGATGCCTGGTAGAGAAGCAATCCTGAAAGATGCTAACATACAGAGCGTGTATGAAAAGGAGACTAGAGGCTACAGCGCACAACTTACGAAAGAAGGAGGCAGAAGACCGGTACTGCAGCCAAGGGACAAGGGGGAGAAGGGCATATCCTAGAATCAGCCTTATGCTTCTCCTCTGAATTCCAATGTAGGGAATAATGTTCAGGATCAACTCTTTGTTATCCAAAGGATGACTAGAATTTTGAGCCAGGTTTTCAATAACATGCACATTTGGTCTAACAAGTTATGCAATGGACCCATGAGTAACCTAAAACAGTGTATTGAGGAGGGAGGTGGCAGTAACCCACCCTGGTCACTGACAGACCCACAACTGTAAATCATCGATGCAACCAACTAGAGTGGACAAGTGACTTAACCAGTGCATACTTTCCTACCTGTAAGCTCAAATAATTCTAGAACCCTGGATTTGAAGAACAAGAACCCCAAATCCAGTCCCAGAAAACATAACTCAAAGAACACAAACCCATACAAGAAAACGGCACGGGATAGAAAGACTACAAAATACTGAAACTGAATGTAGGAGAGAAACTAGCAAATGAACAGATTTCTGCATTTTCTTCATCACCACGCCAAAGTGTACATACATGCCCACACATGTCCACTCAAATCCACGTGCAGACCAAAACTTCTGCCCCATTACATCATCGTTTTCCTCACTCTGCATCCAAAGCATAACTTTTCTCTCATCTCATAGCCAGACCAGACAAATCGGTGCATTATAGGATCAACTGGCTGCTTGTAAGTAGTCTTTTCTGAGAGGTATAAGAGGATCCATCCATACTGTGGTGTAAAATGTAGTCAGTAAGGGGCATGGGGGCTGAGTTGCCATTAACGACCTGGGAGCTTGGTCGAGAACCCTGTGTTCTCTCCGGGGTCTCATCTGTAAGTTGAAGGGCTGAGTCCAGGATGACCCGCTCTCATTCTTAGATGCTCTCACCCAGGGACCAAACACACCCTTCTTTCTCATCTCATCTCACTTCCATATGCCTTCCCCAATAATTCCCAGTTTATCCATAACTCCAGGAACTGAGGCCAGCAGACAGGGCCGAACTGCCATAGCCCGTCCGAGTTTTCCTCCCTGAAATCAAAGAGCTAAGCTCCAAACCTGAAAAGGAAAAGAAAATCCCAAAGACAAGACTCTACCTTTAGAGAACTTGCAAATCCTGGTCCCACACGTCTGTAATGAGGGAATGTTGAGAGAATGAAGACCAGTCAGAAAACTGAGCCTCAATTTACTGCTCATTTCCAGGTGACTTTGGCATTGTTCCTTGATAAACAGAAATGAGAATTTCTAGGATTATTTCAAGTTGAGATGGTGGCACCCGACCAGCGCCTTGATGATCACTGGCTTATACCTTCCCCAACTCAAGCATCCGGGGTGGGGGGTGGGGGGTCAAGCCATGATCAATCCAGGAAGGCAAGGCTCTTTCAAGCAGTCTCTGAATAAAAGCAGGTATAAGCATCATTATGAACACACATGATGATTTTAGGCTTCTATCCAAGCAATTAGCACAGCAGCAGTACAAGTTTGCAAGACTTGACAAGACCAGCATACAAACAAGTATCAACATCACCTTTTAAAAAAGTACGGTCTAAGACACAAAGCGTACTGAAGAAGCAGAACTACAAAATAAACAACTAATGAGCCACACCTTGGGATGAAAAATCCAAGAATTCTTCATAACCCCCACCCTGCATTCAACCGTTCATCCGTATTTTCTCCTCCATGTTTACATCAGCTCCTCAGCCCAAGATCTAACACTTAACTTTGTAACATGGTATCATTTATAATAAAACTACTTACAACATTTTATTATTTAAATGATTATTCCTCCTTTGGTCTCTAGAAACATTTTTGTTCATAATTCTAACATTAACTAGGGCACATGAACTCTGGTCCTTTAAGAAGAAATATGACAAACACCTTAAGTCACTCATACAAACACACACACACACTCCCCAAAAGAAGACACTGCCATTTGGCAATCTTAATGTCACACGAATTTTTCTTCCAGAGAAACAGATTCAGTCAATACTTTTTTCTTCCCTAGCACAGCTGGTTTTTAAATGGCATTATAAAGCAGATGGAATGCTAATAACCAAAAGCCAGAGGGCTGATTAGGCTGTTTGCAATCTGCACTTCACAAATAAAGAACTGTCCCAGAAAAGCAAAGGTCACCTAAAATGAATTGTATTCAATAAAGAGCTTCGGTAGGGACACCAGGGCTAGCTGTTATCGATTGCCATAAAATTCTCTGGCAAAGGAGAAATGCAGCCTTGTCAGAGATTTCTCCTGGCACGGGAGGACTGACTCAGTTGAACCCTGGTTCGTCTTATTTGGTGAGCCGCTGCAGCACGCGTGAAACTCCCTGTGCACGTGTATTAATTGAATGGATGCACATGTCACTCCATTAATCAGATGTTCAGTAGAGTGCTTCTGCGCCAGGAGAAGGCCAGGCTCATGAGGAAACAGAGGTCTGAACCCAGGTTCATGTCCTCACAAATGAAAGAGGGAAGGATCGCTTGTAAGGCACATCACCTCGTCTCTCTCTGAAGCATCTAAAAAAGTTGTTTCATTCAGTCACGAATCGCTGGTCCGTAGCGTGGTCTGTTCATTCCGAGCCTCCCTTCTACCTCTGCTTCACTCTGAGCAGGTGTGTGTGCACTATTTTCCAGATTCTCACCTGAGCAGCCAGTGAGGCAAGACCCAGGGCAGAGCTGATGCTTCTTGGAGGCGTGACAGACATCCACCCACCCACTCAGCGTGCTTTGAAGGACAGTAGCTCAGATGTGACTGAAAGACCCTTCTGGCCCACGTGCACAAATTATTCCAAAATGCCTGAAATTCCGCTCACTGGACTAACTCCTTGGCCAAAACAGGGTCTTCTTTGCAGGGGTCTCCCTGCCCTGTGCGCCGCCGTTCTCTCCTTCCGGTGCCTGGTGTCCCCTTCCATCATGGGGCAGCGTGGGCTTCTCACTGCTGGCTGTACCACCCAGGCCTCACCACTCCAGAGACAAGCAACGCCTGAGACCAGAATCACTGCACCTTGGCCCCTGCTGCAGAGTAACCAAAACTGAATTTCTGGGGTGGAGCCCCCCCTCCTCTGTCGTTTTTGGTTTTGCTTTTTCAACGATGGTAAAATAAACGTAATATAAAATTACCGTCTTAACCATTTTTAAGTGTATGGTTCGGTGGCATTGAGTACATTCACGTTGCTGTGCAACTATCACCACCATCCACCTCCAGAGCTCTTTCCATGTTGCAAAACTGAAACTCTGTGCCCGATTAATAATCACTCATCATTCTACTTTCTGCCTCCAAGCATTTCTCTACTCTAGGTACCTCATAAAAGTGGAAGCTTATTTGTCCTCTCGTGACTGAGTTAGTTCACTTAGCATAATGTCCTGAAGGTTCATCCACGTTGAAGCATGTAACAGGATTTCCTTGCTTTTTAAGGCTGAATAATACTCCATTGTATGTGCAGACCACCTTTTGTGTATCCATTCTTCCACTGGTAAACACATGGGTTGCCTCTACCTCTTGGCTGTCATGAGTATTCCTCCCATGAACACGGGTGTACAAAAATCTCTTTGAGTCCCAGCTTTCAATTCTATTGAGTACACACCATGAAGGTGACTTGCTGGGTCATACGGTAATTCTGTTTGTAACTTTATTCTTGAGGAACTACCACACTGTTTTCCTAGCAGCTGCATCATTTATTCTGCAGTTTTTAAGATGTTCCGGGATGAGAATGGGAACGTGGAAAACCAGTGCTGGGTCCGTTAGGACCATTTCCATCCTATTAACTCTGAAAACAGCCCAAGTTGGTACTTACAGTTTAATACGGGCCTCCTGAAGATAATACTTCAACCGAAAAGGAATGAAAAGTGTAAACCAGGATTAAGAGACTTCAAAATGAACTTTTGCTTTTGAGTTACACTTCAAAAACAGCACAGGGGCTTCCCTGGTGGCGCAGTGGTTGAGGGCCCGCCTGCCGATGCGGGGGACACGGGTTCCTGCCCCGGTCCGGGAGGATCCCACGTGCCGTGGAGTCTGCGCGTCCGGAGCCTGTGCTCCGCAACG
Source organism: Physeter macrocephalus (assembly GCF_002837175.3). NCBI lineage: Eukaryota > Metazoa > Chordata > Mammalia > Artiodactyla > Physeteridae > Physeter > Physeter macrocephalus. The sequence continues at coordinate 16,566,442 of NC_041224.1, forward strand.
GGAGAGGCCACAACAGTGAGAGGCCCGCGTACCGCAAACAAACAAACAAACAAACAAACAAAAAACCCAGCACAGCCAGCCTAAGATCTAAATTCTTCATTGTTCACAACAGACTGAGGAGAAAGTAATCGGCACCAAGCATACCATTTACACAATTTATATCTGTGATTAGCCATTCTAGGTCTGATTTATGGATTTGGGGTAGACGGGTACCAATGTATTTTTCCTCTACAGAGCTCTATGCGTGAAGTGTAATTACAAATTTCTTTGCATTTTCTGTGGTGTGTAATTAAAATCACACCCTTCTTGGAGACTCGGAACAGGATGCTTTCTTGTCCTTTATTCTTTCCTCAAAATAAAAATAGACGCCAAATAGAGTTTCATATTATATGCAAAATAAGCCCACTGGTTCCAGCCACATAACTCTTGGAATCACTACTTTTACCTGATGAAACAACCAGTGTCAAGATGAGAGTAATTCCAAAAAAATCTGGAGTTTTATATGCTTAATTATATCACCTTTCTGTTGCGTCACATTATTGTATCAGTAATATGGGCTTTAGCTAATGCAAAGAAAAACTTCCCTGAATGTATACTTCACAAAGCTAGATATATGAATTTTCTTGCAGGTAAATTAATTTCAATAAATGCCACGAAACTTAGAGTGCTTTGGCAAAGACTGATGGTTTTTATGCTGGCTTGGGAAAACTACGGCTTGGAATTGAAGCAGGGCCCCAGACCATCCGTTCAGGCCCCTCGCTGGGGTCCTGTCCAAGCGCAGCGCTAAGGCTCACCCAGGTGTTCCTCCCAGATCTACTCACCTGTACGATTCTCACGCCCTCCCCAGGGCCTGCTCCAGCCCTGCCCGCCTGCCACCTCCTGCTCCAGTGCACGTGGCCTTGGCTTCTATCTGTGGCTTCCTTGTATGGACTTCTGTGAACCTGCTTCACATCTTACCTCCCCAATTCTACTGAATGTTTCACGAAGGAAAGCAAACCTCGAAGTTTTTTTCTGTTACATCCTTATTTTACTATCTCCTCCTACCTATTCCTGCCCACCCCCTCACCCTGAACACACACACACACACACACACACACACACACACACACACACACACACACACACACGCAGCTGAATGCTGGAACTGGATAGAAAAAAAGGAAAAAAAAAAAGACTGGGTATGTTGAGTAATAGGAAAGCTAGAGAGCATTTTTTTTTATGGTTGTAAACATCTCTTTTTTCATTATACAATGAAGACACAGACATGTGAAAAAATGTTGGAAAAGAGAGAAAAAGGTGAAAACACTACCACAGCCCCATCACCCTAACTCCCCAACCGTGTAAGAATCAGAGAATATTTCCTCCTGCCTTCCGTCCTACACCTGGATTCATTTCTTAGCCGGTATCATACTTCCCTTGCTCTGTTCAGAGAGTGGATGTCTCGAGTCTCTCTTTAGACTCTCCTCTCAAAAGCTCCTCTGCTACAGCCTCTTCCTTGCAGGTGTTTTCTGGGGCTCATCTCTGCTCTCTGTGCGAGCTAATCTCACCCCCATGACGACTGCCACACCGGTACCTGCAGCTCCCAAACCGTGTGTGCAGCTGCCCGGACGTCACAGCCAGTGCACGGATGCGCTGTGGGATGCATTAAATTTCGGAGGGAAACACAGCCATATTCAACACTTGTTGAACACTGTGCTAAATACGAGCTTGAGGTAGCTCCCCGTTTCAACACGAGATCATTTACATCCCCTTGGATGATGTCATATTTGCAAAGTGGGGTCCTGAAAAGTAGTTGTGATAAAAAGCAAGATCTGTACAAAAATCAAGGTGGAACAAGAAACGGTGTCCCATCTGTTTCCAATGCTTGAGAAGCTGTGCAGTATCCGACGGTACACACATCCCATTTCTAAGTTTTTCTCCGGAGAAACAGAACCAGTAGAGCGAGAGAGAGAGAGAGAGAGAGAGAGAGAGAGAGAGAGAGAGAGAGAGAGAGAGAGAGAGAGAGAGAGAGGGAGGGAGAGAGAGAGTGTGTGTGTGTGTGTGTGTGTGTGTGTGTGTGTGTGCGCGCGCGCGCCATTGTAGGGGTGAGCAAGTCCCAAGTCTGCAAGGCAGGCCAGCAGTCTGGGGACGTCGTGAAGAGCTGGTGATGCAGCTGAGTCTGAAGACAGTCTGCAGGCAGAATTCCCTCCTCCTCCAGAGATCCTGGCTGCTCTCTTAAGGCCTCAGGAAGATTGGATGAGGCCCACCCACATTATGAAGAGTAATCTGCTTTTCCGAAGGTCTACCGATTCAAACATTAATCTCATATAAAAATTACCTTCACAGCAGCATCCAGACTGGTGCTTGACCAAATAAATACATGGATACTATGGCCAAGCCAAGCTGGCACATAAAAGTAACCATCACTTAAGAATGAAAAAGATATATGTATTTCCTTTCAATGTGTACAATTATATTTTCAATCGGCCACTAAATTGTTAGGACATAAATTCTAATTAAGTTGTATGGACTCTACTGCCTAAATGAACAGAGCTGTTAGGTATTTCTTTTGGCCTAGGGGCACTGAGAATATCGTAAACAGAAAAAGCTTAAGAATGCACCTATATGCTTTGTGACCACCTAGAGGGGTGGGATAGGAAGGGTGGGAGGGAGATGCAAGAGGGAGGAGATATGGGGATATATGTATATGTATAGCTGATTCACTTTGTTATAAAGCAGAAACTAACACACCATTGTAAAGCAATTATACTCCAATAAAGATGTTTAAAAAAAAAAGAACACACCTATATATTGATGGCTGCAGTCCAGCCTGTATTCCCCAAATCTAGACATACATATTCTAAATGTTTGTGAATATACATATGTCCTAAATGCACTTCAATATACAGGTAGACTCTAGGGACTTCCCTGGTGGCACAGTGGTTAAGAATCTGCCTGCCAGTGCAGGGAACATGGGTTCGAGCCCCGGTCCGGGAAGATCCCACATGCTGCGGAGCAACTAAGCCCGTGCACCACAACTACTGAGCCTGCGCTCTAGAGCCCGCGAGCCACAACTACTGAGCCTGCATGCCACAACTACGGAAACCTGCACACCTAGAGCCCGTGCTCCACAACAAGAGAAGCCACCGCAGTGAGAAGCCCGCGCACCTCAACGAAGAGTAGCCCCCGCTCGCCGCAACTAGACAAAGCCCACTCACAGCAATGAAGACCCAACGTAGCCAAAAATAAAATTAATTAATTAATTTTAAAAATATATATATATATACGTAGGTTCTAAATTCATGTCAATATACATGTATATTCCAAAGAGGAGAATTTCCACAGTTACCTCACCTCAAATGTTCCTAAACTCAATTTCTTATTTCCTCCACGAAATCTACTGTCAGTCTGACTTCCAACAAAGTATTTTTTAATCCTTACCACTCTTCCTCCCCATTAACCATCCAGTCCACCAGCATCATGGCACTCTCTTGAAGCAGTATAATACAATGATTTTTACCTATGTCACAAATTATGGGCTTATAATTTTTTAGTGGATAATGTTTATTTTTCACTTCTTCCATGTCTTCGTATTTAGAAAAAGCAGTCAAGATAGTTTAGAGACCGTACGTACCCAGCCTGGTGATAAATAAGGATTCTTTTTAAGGGAAATTCTCCTTGATTTAGAAAATAACAACACTCTAAAATATTGCCTCTAGTGAAACATTCTGAAGGCAGAAATTTCCTGAAAGTGGGTCTTGATATGATGAGGCCATCCCATACTCATGAACTTGAGCACCCCCCTACCGCCCCCCCCGCCCCCGCCCTCCCTCTGTTCTAGTGATGAGCCCAGCCCCACCCAAAGAGCTGAGTCTGTGGGTGGCTTAAAAGACAAGTGTAACATTTGACCTTATAAAGCAAAAACCAAAGGCAGAAAATGCTGAAAAGAAGAAAAAAACAAAACCAAAACATTCATTTTATCTGTTTTCCCCTGAGAGCATAAGCATCTTTGAGTGAAAGATAGTGAACTATCACTGTACAAAAAACTTTGATTGAAAACTCTCTTTTTCACTTATTTCTCATAATTAAAGCTGGAAACCACTAGAAGTTATTTCCTCTATTATTTCATTTTTGTTGGCAATATCTTCTCTATTGAATAAAGATGTGTTCCGTGATGCATAATAATATTTATGGAACTGCACTCCTGAGATACCAAGGCAATGTGATTTTTCCCTCTCAAGGAGGGGAACTTGTTATTCATTGAGGGCAGTAGGTTTGCCATTTAAAAGAAGCCAACCCATACCATTTGCAGCAACATGGATGGACCTAGAGATTATCATCCTGAGTGAAGTTAAGTCAGACAGAGAAAGACAAATATCATATGATAACCCTTATATGTGGAATCTAAAAAAAGGGTACAAATGAACTTATCTATAAACCAGAAACAGAGTTACAGATCTAGGAAACAAACTTATGGTTACCAAGGGGTAAGGGGGCGGGGGGGAGGGATTAACTGGGAGATTGGGACTGATACATACACACTACTATATATAAAATAGGTAACTAATAAGGACCTACTGTGTAGCACAGTACTCTGTAATGACCTATATGGGAAAAGAATCTAAAAAAGCGTGGATATATGTATATGTATAACTGATTCACTTTGCTGTACACTTGAAACTAACACAACACTGTAAATCAGCTATACTCCAATAAAAATTTTAAAAAATAAATAAATAAAATAAAAGAAGCCAACCCATTCAAATGGGGCTGCTGGCTCCAGCTGAGTGAATGCTGCTATCACCAGCCCTCAAGATACCTAAAGAAGTAGGCAGCGCTGTAAAAAAATTCAGTATTCTAGTGAAAACAAACATCAAAAGACTAAAAACAAACGATAACTCAGAGAAAGTCCATAAAATATTTGATTAATGCTAAAAACCAGGAAGTATTACAGTTTGAACGCATGTACCTAATAGAAAAACAAGTTTGCACTATGAGATTTACAATGAAGGCAGCAAGAAATAAATAAACTCAAAACTGGGGCTTTTGGGATGAGCAACAAATATGATGTAAAAACACATCTGACAAAAGAACGGCACAGTGAAACGTATTTATATTTCTCTGTGAAAGTACCTTCTTGGTTTATTCTCCTTGGCCAACGTATACATTTTTGGACAATGAACTAGGGGAAAACCTATAGGCTGACTTGTATATTACAGTATTTTTTCATATATGAATCTCTCCACCCGGTCGACATTTATAATAATTTATAATTCCAGCATTTTCTAGACTACACAATCTCACCAGCCCCCCAGACAGAGTAAACATAACCTGATTTTTCCAACACTATGGCTAAAAATAAAAGGACCACACAGTCAGTATCTCTCGCATAAGAACCATTGGAACAGGCAGTTTTCTTTAAATTCATTTCATTCAAAGCCTTTGGAAAATTAGCAATTCTCCATGGAAGACCACAAAATACTGGAGCGAGAAGGGGTATACGTGGGCATCTAGTCACTGGCTTGGAAATATATTATTTTTTTAAAATTTACAATGTGTTAGTTTCAGGTGTACAGCAAAGTGATTCGGTTATACATATGTATACATACATATATATATATATTTCAGATTCTTTTCCATTATAGGTTATTACAAGATATTGAATACAGTTCCCTGTGCTATATAGTAGGTCCTTGTTGTTTATCTATTTTATATATCGCAGTGTGTCTATGTTAATCCCAAACTCCTAATTTATCACCCCCCTCCTTCCGTCTTCGGTAACTGTAAGTTTGTTTTCAATACCTGTGAGTCTTACAAAACAGAAATAGACTCACAGACCTATCATTGTATCATTGTTTTAGATTCCACATACAAGTGATATCATATGATATTTGTCTTTCTCTGATTTACTTCACTTAGTATGATAATCTCTAGGTCCATTCATGTTGCTGAAAATGTACTATTTTTTAAAAATCTGAGCTGGGAAGCTTTCCTCTTGGTAGGTAAAAGTGATGACATTTTGGTTGAAGAAGGGGGTGGGGTCAGGGGCTTCCCTGTCTTCTCAGGCTGCCCTCCGCCCCAGTCTGCAAGAACAAAGAGCCATTGAAGGGGAATGAGATGCATTCTGAAGCCATTTTGGTGGTCTTTTCTAGAAGGAGAGCATCAAGAGTTGATGGGGTCAGCCAGTCATGGACACAGGGTATTTGGGGAACAAGTCCACTCTGTACCGTAAAGTAAGTTCAAGAACATTCAGAATTTCAACCGCTTAGTATTTTGAAGTGTAATGTTGAAGTTTATGGTCAAATCCATTACCTCACACAGGGTGACAACTCATCCTGGTTTGCCCAGGACTTCCCCAGTATGAAAACTGGAAGTCCCATGTCCCGGGAACCCCCTCTCTGCTGGCAAAGGGGGACAGGGCGGTTAGATACTCTACCCTCCACATGATACTATAAAATCGCTCCTGCTGGCAGCTGACCTCACTTTGAAGTGCCTCCAACGACAGCCATCCAGCAACCGATGAAGAGCCCAGATTGAAGGATACCTGTTGGAGTAGACGCATTACCTAAAGCAGATGAAGGAAACCTGGCATTTCCTACAGCCTCAGGATGTGTACTGAACATACGAAAAGCACTAGCTGAAGATGTTCTAGACTGGCCTCCACCTCATCTTTAGGTAGAAAGGGATACCCAAAGTGTTTAAAGAAAGCATTTTCAGTTTAGTAGATAACTATCTTCTTTACTGTCATCATTACATCAGATCTCTTTTAGATAAACTCCTTTTATCCACTATTATTAGATAATATCACGATAAACTCTGCAGTTACCGTTTAAATTATCAAAAGTTAAAACCATCGCAAATAACAAAATGTGTTTAGTATAATCTGATACTGTTTCACTGTTCATGTTTTTAAAATACTTAACTCCCATTCTGGCAACAGACAAAATGACAATTGTTTCCGTCAGTGGATATCTCACTTGAAAACATACTAAGACTCAGAGCCCAGGGGCAGGAGATCCAGCTGATGTGCTGGGTCAAGGCAGGATGCGAATAAATCTGCCCCCTGTGAAAACAGAGAAGTGCTGTTTTCAGGATTCACCAAAGCTTCACCTCTTCCTTTCAAATAGTCTCCAATACCCAGGATCACTCTCTAGAAACGAGGTGGAAAAGCAGGTAGTAGTTTGCCCTGTGTTCTATCTCCTCTAACTACAGGAGTTCCTCTTTTGAAGCAGAAGATCTGACAAAGACAGAGAAGAATTCCTGTTTGTCCTGGTAATCCTGGGAAACTCCTGGGCTCGTTTTCACCTTTGAAAACACCCACTCTCTGCCTCAAATTTGGTTCTCCCTTTCTTTAAGACAGCAGCACTGATTTTCTGCAGTTATCTTGAACATCAATAGCTGAGGCAACTGCTCCTGACTGCTTTGTACCACCTTCTCCTCTTTGTAAGGTTCCTGTACATTGCATCCCTCCCCGCACCTTTAATCTTTTCCACACCCCTTCCTTTCTCCGCATTAGCCTTTCAGAGATGGTTCTGGGTATTGCTGGGTCCCACGGAAGACCCTCAGTGCTAGAGATGGTCAACATTAAGGCTAGATGAAGAGCCACCCAGAAGACACACGTGGGTTCCCGGGTAAACAATGGGCTTGTTTTGTAGATAGCAGACGTGATCAAATAACACATCTGAACCTCCATCAACAACCAAGGGAGCTAAGTGGAACTGTAGCAGGGCTCCTTCCACACACAAACTGTGCTTGCAGCACCTGTGAAAGTGCCTCCCTGGACAGATGACACAACTTTGCCGAGCTAAGGGGTTACTCCTCTGTAAAACGGTGCCGAGCTGCTCCTTAACTGGCCCTCCCCATGAGTCTTCACCCTGTTATCAAGATGCTTACGTTTCAGGCAGAAACGTTAGCACAGATTAATGGGGCTAGTCCTCTGCAGAGCCATGCAGTGGGTTCCCTTCATTTTAGAACATGTAAACAGAACTAGAGGAGGAGTTGCATAAGGCTTAACAAGGCAATACGGATTTATTTTCTAAATGAAAGTATGGAATAATAGGTGTTTTTGAGGCTCCCTCACTGAGGATTGTCTTTCAGATGCGAATAAGGTTGGCCCCATCGTTCCCAAGGACGCCCACCAAAACCATTACAGCAGTTCTGTAAACCAACACTCAGCTCCAATATCATGGCCTATAACCTTTAGCCTGATGGCAATTCCAAGCTGGGCATTGTCATCTGATGAGAAAACCCCCAACCAAAGAATCCTCTCTCACAAGCCTGTTTCACCAGGTTTCTACAAAATAGTCAAAATAAACACATTTCTGCAGGTGGTACCCAAAGAAGCAAAACAATCATTCTCTAAAACTTACCCCCCTCTGTAGAAGGGCACCTGACACATGAAAACACACCAGAGATTCCTATCGACTTCGTACTGAAAAGTTCCATTTGGCTCTAAACCCAGGCAGCTTTAGCAACACAACCCACTGATAGTTCCACTTCCTTCCCTCTTAATTGGACGATTGATGAGCCTCACACTCAACATTAATGGGCTCTTCTGAACACAGCCACACCGCTCACTCCGTAACAAGAGCATTTAATCACCAGGCTACTCTTCCCACGCCTGCCAACGAGAGCACTCCATCCTGCGCTAATATCAGTGCTTGCCAGCAGATGGAACGGCAGCTTCACTCTCAGCTCTACTGAGAACCAGGGTCCCCGGCACTGTCCTCAGAGAAACATTTATAAGTCTACCCTCCCAAGTTCCCTGCAAATCAACTGCAAAACTGCAAAATATGTCCCAGTTTCCTGTGGACCTTCATCAAGAGGTTCATCGGAGGAGGTGATGGAGGGAAGGAGGACATTGGTGGTGCTAAATCTCCCTTCACATGTTATTAAACCAAGCCTCTCTTACCAGTTTCCACACCTGGCATATTCTTAAATGCTGGTTTTCAGAAAATCTATGACTTAGGGTTCCACTTTAACCTTCCCACAGCAGAAAACATATTCAGCCTTCCAGGTGCTTCTATTTATATCCATTTTTCCTGAAATGACTTGTGGATTGGCCCCCATTAGCTGGAATCTTCTTGCTTTTGTGCCGAAAGCCTCCGTGTGGGAGCAGGCATCCAGGGCATAAGTCTCCCTCCTTTGGAGGAAAAGCCTTGGCCCTGATGAGGAGGCCCAGGTTCCACAAATAAACTGTTGACATCATCTGCTCCCTCTTGGGTCACCTTAGATATCCAGAGAATCCAACACCAGCCCAGGCAGGAACATAAAATTCCGCTGCAAGAAGATCCCACTTTGCAGGGCACAGAGCTTCTTATCAGTGGGCCATAGGGTCAGTGAGTCTAAAAAAGCTGCTGTGTTTCTGCCCTCTTCCTCCTGTCTCTGCTGCTGAACAAAGTTCAGGAGTCATCTGTCAAGTCCGTCACTTTTCTTGTCTATAAAAAGCCCCTACCCATTCCAACTGCAATTCTTTTTCACCTTTAGGAAGTAAAAAAGGAGACATTTTTATTTTCTGGAGGAGCCTTGTTTTTCCCAGATGAGAGAAAAGGGACAAATGATTTTTAACACCCTGACTCCAGAAGAATATGTGTCTCTTCGTGAGATATAAAGAACCCTAACTCACACTGAGAGGCCACCGCTGCAGTAGTGCCCTGCACGGGATCAGTTATCAGGGTTTGTAGGTGATTCTTTCAGGTAGAAATAGTTACACACAGCTGCAACCATGGGCTAAGAAATGTAACATAATTGGCGTCACTGATTCACTCAGAAAACGGCTCTGTACTGGTCCCGCGGTCTTTTTTTCTCATCACCGTCTCCCAAGCAAATATCAAAGAAGATTACAGTGGATACCTACAAAATTACTGAGACCTTCAGCCAATATTTACTACTTGACTCCTGTGTACAAGGCAAGGTGTGACGCCCAGACACATGTTCACTGCCTTCAAGATGCTTAGACAACAGCAGAGTAGCTGGCCAAAGAAAGCTTCCTTCCTCACCTCTGCAAACATAAATCAGTCTCACTCATTCTCCCAATGGTCACAGGGCACAGGCTAGGACCTAACGCATATCTGATCCTGGGGCTGCGTTACACATGCAAAGCACAAAGCTCTGAATTTGGGGTCACTGTGGATCCCCCCAGAGAGCCTGGGGTCCCCTATTGTGATTGCTGGCATTATGGGAAACAGTAGCTTTTGACTTAAGGAGACCCCCTGCTGAAACTTTATGTATTTAAATTACTAGTAATTGACATTTGAATATTTGACAATATTCAATTATCCATGTCTTATGAAAGTTTTGGAGGAACCTTTGGAATGAGGTCTCTGAACTCAGTAGAACCCCACTGGGTTCAACTGGTCTGCCTGAAAACAGAAACAAGAGAGGAGGATGTCTAATTTGTGATTTAAAACCATGGGATGTGTGACGGTTAATTTTATGTGTCAATATGACTGGGCCACAAGGTGCCCGGATATTTGGTTAAACATTATTCTGGGTGTGTCTGCGAGGGTGTTTTCTGGGTGAGATTAACATTTGAATGGGTAGACTGAGTAAAGCAGACTGTCCTCCCTAGTGTGGGTGGGCCTCAACCAATCAGTTGAAGACCTGAATAGAACAAAAAGGTTGACCTCTCACACACAAGAGTAAGCGGGAACTCTTCCTACCTTTCTGACTAAGCTGGGACAGCAGTCTTTCCTGCCTGAGGACTTGAGCTGAAACATCAGCCCTTCCTGGGTCTTACACCTACCCCTTTCAGACTGGAACTTCTACCATTGTCTCTCCTGGGTCTCCAGCTTACTAACTCTAGATCTGGGGACATCTTAGCCTCCATAACTGAGTGAGCCAATTACTTATAATACATTTCTTTATACATATGTGTGTGTGTGTGTGTGTGTGTGTGTGTGTGTGTGTATGTGTATATGTATATATATCCTGTTGGTCATTCCTCTGGAGAACTCTGATTAATATAGGATACATAACTTTTATTTCCTAAAAAAAGGGAAAGTTTTCGTCTAGACTAGGCAAGAAAATAACAACCTCAAGGTTGACCACGAGATGGCTTTCCAGTCTTCAGCTTGTCCTTGCTGTGCTATCCTGCACGACTAGAGTCACTCAGGGTCACCATCATCTTTTGTTACCCGGTGGCCTTAGACATATTACTCTGCAAGCTTCAGTTTCCTCATCTGCAAAATGCAGAGGGCAGTGCAGAGTCACTGGGGTGCCGTAAGGATTAAATGGGTTATACACATAAAGAGTTCAGAGCGGTGCCTGGTACATGGTAAAAGCCAAACAAATGCTCACGGCTGGTGTTCTCTTATTACGTATAGTATTTGAACAGCCATTTATTTGGTGGGTTACTAAGACATTTCCAGAAAGACTCTTCCTCTTTAATATCCAATTTAGAAGAACCTGGAGAGCCAAGAAAAAAAACTGGGCAATAATGATGCCAGATTTTAGGAGCCAATAGCACCAACAAATGTAAAAGTAATTACGAGCTCTCTGCCATAATTTTCCTTTGGGAAAGCAGTTTCTTAAAAAAGACTAATTTTTCACATTTTACGAGCGCAAACAACAATTTGTCTGCCACTGGTTGTAAGGATTAAGGAGAAGAGGCTGCATCCTAAGAAGCCCCTGTATGTGGGAACCAGTGCGGTACAGAGAAATGCCGTGCGTCAGTGTGGAAATAAGCAGCCACAGAGGAGGCAGCCTGTGCTAGGTGCCCAGAGGATGGTTTAGCTGCATTATCTGCTTTAATTCTCTTATTTCAGGAGGTGGACATTATCCTGATCTTGTAGATGAGGAAACGGGAGACTAGAGCTTACTTAATTCGACTTAGGGTCACACAGAAAATGGTAGCCATGATTCAAAGCCAGGTCAGCTGGACTCAAGTCTATGACGATTTTGTAAATTTCCACCAGTGTTGGCCAAAGTGTGTTCAGTGGGTTCTGGATGTAAGGAGATGTAAGGCAGAGAATTCCACAGCCAAATATGTTGGGAGAAAGGCTGAGTTAAATAAAGGTTAACCAGGTTGTCTTCATTGCAGGTCTTTTCGGAGACTTCAGTATGCAAACCTACACTGTGGATCCCACGGTGTGATATAGCGTGCAATATCTGTCACACCGCGGAAGCCTCGCGTGTGCGTGTGCGTGTGAGACGCTCCCCTGCTCCATGGAGGAGAGCTGGGTAACCCCACAGTCGTACCATCTTGCTTTCACCACGGCATCAAGGGCAAACCCTTTCCTCTTAACACCAGGATTTGTTTTCACTCTTTCTTCCACTCACTAATATCTTCCCTGTTTTTTCACCCCATTGCTCTTCATTCATTTATAAAGTATGTTATGCTAGACATTACGCCTGGGACAAAGAAAATAAGTGAGCCCTGGATATCAGCTGACATTTATCAGACACAACCAGGAACTTACTTTAGAATCCGGTTTCTGAGAGAGAAGGGCGGGGAGGATAAAAGAAGTAATCGGACGGATAAGCACAGGTTCTTCTGGCTGGATTCAACAGCTTTGTCCCTTTCAAAACACAACAGACAAAGCTCAGGGCCCAGGTTTGAATTAAGCCATAAGAAAGTTGATGACTCGCCCTGTTCTCCATTCAGTAGACCTCACCTCATTCTCAAAGGGTAGGGGGAATTGCTTGTGATTTTGAACTTGGCCCGCGTCCAGTTGTCCAGACCACCCCATTGCTGCTTCACTGCAGTCAATTATACTAGGTCCACAATTCCTTTGATTCCCTTCCAATCCAAATTTCTCCTTTCTGGGGTGACTCTCGACAGTCTAGCCAGTGTATTATCGATTGGCGTACGGAATCTGGAATGGCATTTCCATACGAGGCCCTATACATTCCTCTTCCAGGTTCCATTCTGAAACACATGTGCTATCAGTTAGCACAGGAGGCTGAGAAGGGACACGGCTGAGGAAATGATGGAGAAGAAGAGCCAGGGGTTCACAAGGAAGGCTCCAGACCTTGCCTGGCAATAAAGGACATAGTCCCCAAACCACAGTTTTGACATGTCCTCACAGAGAAGACAAATTGGTTTATTGTATCCAATTATCTTGGGCTGTAGTTTTCTTTTACAATTTTAAATGTCAACGGTCAGTTAAATACGGCTGCTGAAATCAAGAGGAATTTTCTAGGGCTCACGCCAGAGAAACCTATGGACTAGCAACCTAGGACTCACGAGGCTTAACCATCCTTTGTTTCCCGCAATAAAAGACCACTCAGCAGTTACTTTAGCAGGTCCATGGGAGGTTTTTCTCCACGGGGAGTGAGACGGCCTTCCTGCTCTGGCGTGCTGGGTGCAGACGGACACGATTCCATCCCAACGGGAAGGAAGGAGAGAGAGAGAGAGAGAGAGAGAGAGAGAGAGAGAGAGAGAGTGCATGGGGTCGGGCAGCGTCTACACGAAGGCGGCCCCCCAGAGCGTCAGCTCTCTTCCAGGTGTGACGGTGGGAAGCTTGACACAGAAATAACCCCACCAGCGGCCACATCTTCCAGGGATTGATCACCCCCACCATCCATCCCCCCGAGCTCACAAGGGCTTTAGAACGTAAGAACTCTTGGGAAGGAGCCGGACCTGGAGCGCACGGAAAAGAAGAAATTAGACTGATGAGTCAACAACACTTTCAAAAAGGAGACTCGTGAAGAACTTCAGAATCTAAAAGATGACCCGATATGGTGCAGGAAATACACCTTATTATCAGAACAGAGGACCGGAGAGAAGCTTCTGTGATGGGGTAGTAAGATAAAGTAAGACTTTTAAGAGAATCGCGGACAGGAAAGTTGTTGCCCCCTAATTATACAGCTTAGGCTTTAAAAAGTGGGGACACGACAGAAATCAAAGTTTAAACATCTAGGTGATCGAGTGTCTGGCAGGGGGGAGCTGTCCATCTCCCCCTGAAGGAATGAGCAGTCGACATGAGGGTGTAAAATGCAAAGGTTCAAGAGGAGAGGACCCTCAAAATACACAACAAGAGGAGAACAGACGGCTAGGTATTAGACAGTTAAAGCGGCGAGACCAGAAATGTCACATTCCAAACTGTGGAAGACGAGATGTCCCTTTGCAGGACGCAACAGAGAAGAGGAAGTGAAAGGGGACACCTGGCTCCAGGGCTACTGACCAAAGCGGAGTTATTTTTATCACTTGGAAGACGCGGCTGCTGAAAGCAATGCTTCCCAGGCACGTACGGGACATGCGTCCAGCCTGCCCCGATGCACGCTACGGCTTCGGAGAATCACTCCTGCTAAAGGCCGACTCCACCTGCAAGTCACTAAGACACGTCAGTGCCCAGCGAGGCAGCTTTAAATACCATGCCACGGAGTTTTGGAGAGAATTCACGTACATACACACTTATTATTCTTCCATCATATCTTTCGGGAATCTACGCTGCTGTTAAGAGGAGGCTGTTTGGTTTTCTACTGTGGCACTTAGGTTGGGAGCAAAATGATTCTCTATTTCAACTCCTTAAGATTCCAGAAGGCTCACGTACCACTGAGGGTTGTACAATATCAAAAATGGAACGGCCATGCCCAAAGTTGCAAATTACCGGTGCTCTGGGGAAGCTGGCTCATGCATTGATCCTCTATCAAGACTGAACTTCCAGGTCAGTTGTGGTGGGTCTTCAGGGTAGAAAGGGCACATTATTAAGCTGCTGACAGTGACACCACCTAGCCCTGCCTGAAGGGTGATCAGATAAGTAGCTTCTATTCTTTAAAAAATAATAATAGTAATAAGGTACTATTTTCCTGGAACAGGTACCAGTAGGTTAGCCAGAAAATCTTAATAAGAGGTTATATCAACCAGAATTTGGAGACATCTTTTTTTAACTTCATTGCTATTATAAGAGACTCTCCTTGCTTTATTTCCTTTTTTGGAGTGATCTCTTTCTTTCCTATCTAGATGCTGAAGACTTCTAAACATGTCCCAAACATGTCCGTCCAAGCCAAAGTCTCAGCTGAGTCCCAGAGCTATATCGCCAGCTGTCTAATGGATGCTCCATGGGCTCCACAAAGAGAGCACATGTCCAGGCAGAATTATGGCACCTGGTCAACCTCCCCGTAACGCCACCTGCTCCTTGTCCTGGAATGACATCACCACTCACCCAAGCAGATGTTGTAATCATCCTACCTGTAAGATGTCTCTCTAATGTGGTGTTCTCCACCCCATCACAAGTATTTCTACTTTCATTTGTTTAATTTTATTTTATAAAGACTGATATATTATTGAATGCGTGCCAGTCACTGGTCTAAGAACTTTACAAGACCTTCACCCATCTTTTGCCTTCATCACCAGAACCTCTTACCTGTCTCCCTCACCCATCTGCTCTTCCTATGGCAGTCAAAGCAGCATTGCCTACAATACAAATCTCATCACAGTACTTCCAGACTCTAAGCGTCTGAAGCTCCTCGTTTTCTATACTCCTTAGCATAGCCCATAATGACCTTTTTGTAAAAAAAAAAAAAAAAGTATTTGTTTATTTATTTATTTATTTTTGGCTACATGGGGCCTTCATTGCCGCACTCGGGCTTTCTCTAGTTGCGGTGAGCGGGGTCTACTCTTCGTTGCGGCGCGCGGGTTTCTCATTGCGGTGGCTTCCCTTGTTGCAGAGCACGGGCTCTAGGCGCGCGGGCTTCAGTAGTTGCGGCACGCGGGCTCAGCAGTTGTGGCTCGCGGGCTCTAGAGCGCAGGCTCAGTAGTTGTGGTGCACGGGCTTACATGCTCCGCGGCATGTGGGATCTTCCCGGACCAGGGATCGAACCCGTGTCCCCTGCGTTGGCAGGCGACTCTTAACCACTGCGCCACCAGGGAGGTTCCCATAGTGACCTTTATTACCTTCTCATCACGTGTTCTTCACTCTCTTCACACTCCTTATGAAGCTTATGTTGCAACCACAACAAACTAGGCACCTGCCCTCACCTTGCTTTTCCCTCTGCCTGTGAGGACTTTCTCTACCTGGAATCCCCACCGTCCTGCAGGTTTCAACCAGGGATCAGGAAGTTTACTGAGAGAAGCATTTCCAAGCCTGGAGAACCCCAAGGGCAAATAATAAAACCCCAAGTGGACCTAAAACCAAACCCCAAGTGAAAACAAAACAGTTCAGAATGGATGATAGTTGCATGACTTTCTTAACCACATGGTCAGGCCCCCAAAATAAAAAATGAGAACCTAATATAAAATTGCAAATGATGAAGCAATGACAAACTGGAATACTTTTTCCATGCAAAAAGGAAATGTGGAGGAATTATACAGCTGTAGTCACAGAAGCAGCTGTTGAGTCAGCCAACTCGGAGAAGACAGGCATGGAAATCAGAGATTGATGATTTATGCTAATTTACTTATATTTGGTCTGAGTACTCTCTATTTTGTACTTCTAAACCTCTTGTCAGCATCATTTCTGGTTCTACCCATTTCCAGCAAGTTTCATACAGCATTTTTTTTTCAACTGTCTCTTCTCTGCTTTTACAGATTATGATGAAAAGGAATACGAAAATGCAAGTGAAACCACAGGCCACTTTCAGAAACTCCCACGTGTGCAAATCTGAATTCCAGGAACTCAAACACAAGTGTCAGGGGTCCTGTGAGCGAGAACTTCTGCAAATTAACTGGAGAACACAAAGATGACCAAGACATGACCTTGAATTCAAGGACTCGCAGTTTTGGAAGACTCACAGCCAACAGTCTGGGATGTTCGACAATCTGTCTAGCCCCCAACGTGAGCGTGTCCTCAAACTCCATCCTCCTCAGACCTGCCCCGTGTCAGTCAATGAAAACATGACTCTTCCAGCTGCTAAAACCAAAACCTTGGCTCTGATTACTCTTGACTTCCCTCTTCTTCTCATGGGCCTCCACAGTCTGACCAGCAGCAAATCCCATCACCTCTAAGAACCAGGGTCTGATGGCTTCTTCCCCCTCAAGCCACCACCCTAGTCATGGTCCTTGTTGTCTCCTATGCAGGAGCCTCCTTGTGGGTCTTCCTGCTTCTACAGGCTACTCTCCACAGCAGCCGAACTCAGACTTCTTTAAAAACAAAAAAGTATGTAGGTCCTCCAAATGTCCAATGACAGCCTCTCTTAACTAAAAACTCAAGTCTCTACCACGGCCCCTTAGCTCTACTGACCCTGCCCAGCTCTGTCTCAAGACCCACCCCACGCCGGTCCCTCAGCCACATCAGCCACATGGCCTCCCTGCACCTTGTCCCTCAGACACCCACTACCCACCCCCGGCCTCTGCTGGTTCCTCTGCAGCCTGGGCTCCTCCTCTGACGGATACCCACCTGGGGGCCTCTCGCCCTCCGTCCTCCCTGGTCTCTGCTCAGACTATCCCTTCATTTGAAATTCCTCCTCTATAAAAAGCACCCCCTGTCTCTCCATTTCCCTTAACCCACCTTATTTTTCGACACAGCCTTTATACCACATGGCATTTCTTAGATTTGTTTATTGCCTGCCCCTCTTCTCTGAGAAGTTAGTGCTGAGAGGGCGGGTCCTCTGTCCTGTTCACTACTGTGTTCCCACACCTGCACAGTGGTATGTGATAAGCTTTTATTAAATACATGCTGAATAAAGGAAAGGGTATAAGAGAAGCAAGACATGTATAGAATAGTTGAAATGCCAGATCAAAGGTAGTTCATTTAGATAGGGACTCATTATGCTAAAAAAAAAAGAGAATCATTTGCCTTCTCTGAAAGTTTCTTTTAAACAATGAGCTTCTCTCTCTGAAGGATTCCGTTTAAAAAAGTCAATTCACATGCCACTCTATAGCTAGTGCAGGAGAGACGTCTATTTGATTCCTCATTCAAAACACACTGTGTAGTGACTGACAAGCTGAGTATTAGACACGGTAGAGTGAAACAGCAACTGGTCATCGCCTGCCCTCATGGAGTCTCTACTGTATTGTATTCAGGAAGATAGAGTGTGACTATAAAACAGTGAATGTGGAAACTCTGTTGCCATTTTTGCAAGCAAAAGACTTGTGGAATTCGGAAAAGGGCAAACCACTTTCCAGCTAGGGTGATCGTGGACCTGGCTGGGTTTTCAGCAGGTGGAGAGGGTTGGGTTTTGGGGAGAGGTAGAGAGAAGACCTAGGGCTATTTGGGATTCGAAGTGGAAGGTGCTTGAAGCACCGAGGCCGGAGCTGGGCATGGGACTGCGATGATCTGGGGCAGATTGCAACTAAATGTCAATTTTCCTGATACTGAATACCTTGGTGTAGTCACTTTCAATATGCTTTATGATCAATTTATATTAAAAAAAGAGATGGAAAAAGTTAACAGCCTTAACATTAAATGCTTCAGGCAACGTTCTAGGCATCTTTAAGGCTTTTTCTGAGTGTTCTTAACACTTCATTATTTAGTGCATTATGAAAATGTCATTGTTACAAAAATAATGACCTGGGTCTAACTTTAACACACCAAGACCAAAGAGAAATATCCGAGCAGAGGGCATTATCTGCCTCAGATGCGCTGGATTTTACTGGCTGAGATGCCAAAGCTCAGAAGCAGCGTTAAGAAGGTAGATGCCACCCAAAACGCAGACGAGTTGAAATACTAAGAGCAGCCTTTGTAATGGGACCGGAGAGGGATATATTTATACCACACTTAACCAAAGACAATCTTGCCAAAGACATGAACAGAAGGAACCTGTGAACACATTGTGACAAGTGAATAAAGAGGTGGAGAAGAAAAAAAAAACATGGACAGAAAGGTCAGAATAGACTCAAGGGGCCATGGTGTCATGTCTAAGGATGAGCATTTAACTTTCAAAAGAAATCTGAAATAATTCTTCCAAAAGTGACCTAAGCAGCCATCTCTTTTCTCTACAAAGCAGGGGATTCATTTCCTTATTATCCTTTAAAAGGAATTTTAATGCAAAATAGTAACTCACATTGTCTTAGAAACTCACATTGTCTCCAGTAATCCCCACCCCAGCTCCAGACATCCCCCCGGGGGGTGGGGGGGGGGTGGGGGGAAGAGGCAGCAAATCATCATTATTTGCACAGCCTTAGCAAGCCCAAGGTAAAAGTGAAGCCACTCTTAAAAAGATCTGGAACACTTGGGAAGTCCACCCTTTTTATATCTGAAATTAAACAAATTAGGAAAAAATCTATAGCAGAGTTGTTGCTGGATCCAAGCTTGCCTAGGTTCTGGAGGCACAAAGAGAAGGAAACCAGGAATGGCTTGGCGGGGGAGGCAGGGAAGTTGGAGTGGGAGGGAGACTTAATTCTAGTTAAGTCTCCTAAGGAGGTGACAGGTGGAATCCAGAGAGAAAAGCCCTGTGGCTGCAGGATAGAACTCAGCACCAAGTGGGTTCTGGGATGACTGAGGAAGACCTGGAGGAAAAGAGTGCCTGAGGAAATACCTTTTCTCATCTCCTCTTCCTTCGTAAAATTGTAGTTACTCTCAAAAACAACAGCAGCAACAACTAACGTGTCAATGGCACTTAAGCTGCCACGGGAAAGTCACACATTGGCTGGACTGGAAATCCTGAACTAGGATCCCACACGCCACGTGGCGCAGCCAAAACTAAGAAAGAAAGAAAGAAAAAATAAGAGGATGCTGACACCTCTAGGTGAGACCAGTATGAATTTAACAGCTACCCATGGAGACCGACAGGAGCCGTGACATGATCTTTCTGAAATAAACATATAGGAAAGTTCTAAATAAAACAAAAAAATAAAACAAATAATAATATCCTCTCAATTAATATGGTGGTCACGTTCCTGGAAAATTCAGCATGTATTTAAAATGCTTTTTGTATACATACGTATACAAATATAGAATGCTTTATACATATATATGTACATGTATATAAACATTTTACATAAAAACATTTATTTATATGAAATATAAATCAATAAAAATACAAAAAATATACAAAATAGGTTTAGATTTTAGGGATATAAACACTTTTTCACACCCCCTCCCCGAAACATCTGGCCAGTGTGTTCTGAAGTCGTGGCCTCACAGGGGACCGTTCTTCACAGCGTGAGACGATCCTATGCATTGGAGGGCATCTAGCATCCCTGGGTGGTGCCCATGCAGATGCTACCCCCCTAGCTGTTGTGATAAGCAGAGACGGCCTTGCAATGGGTGGTCCTTTCCACTGCTCTAAGCTGTAGCAATACTCCTCCTTACTTTACAAGTTTCTCCCAGTTCTCCTTTTATTCCCAGGCAGCAAAGGATACTTTAATATCAAATTCTTCAGCACTTTAAAACTCCCAGCATATCATATTGTCATTTATCTTCTTCCATGGTTATTAGCAAATATGTGTGAAATGGATCACTCGGCTTTTGATACAGCGACAGAGAGCATCCCCTTAGCCTTTAGTTGTCCCTGACTGGCTCCTGAAGAAATAGCTGCCGAGATGACAACACGATACACGCCCTCCGCATGCTTATTTTCAGACGTTAGTTACCAATTATTTTTTGCATATAATCTATATTTAGACCCAATTAGCAAGCTTTCTTTCTATACTCATTCACCTAAGGCCAATACAGTACTGCCCTGTGAGGGGATTTTTTTTTTAAATGAAAAACAAACAAAAAAATACAAAACCCAACCCGCCCCCCGCCCCCCAAAAAAACCCCAAACAACGACTGAGGTGACCTGAAAGTAACAAATCAAAGATTTTAAAAGGAGAAAAGGGTCTCCATGATTTAAGACTAAAGATGGTCACAGAAAAATGATGTATGCTGAGTTATATTTTCGACGTCTGATTATGAGATAATCTTCCCATAAGTCAATGAGAACAACCTCAGCTTTCAATGCCACCCAGTCATTAACAAATATCCACGGGGTGGGTGCTTCACACCAGGGTCTGTGCAATGTAACAAAGCAGAGCTTCTTGAAATTTCATGTGTGCTGTGATCACCCCGGGGGCTTGTTAACAGGTGGGTTCTGATTCGTCAGATCGGGGATGGGGGCTGAGATTCTGGATTTCTAACAAGCTCCCAGGTAATGCTGACTTTGCTGGTCAGCAGACCATGTTTTGAGTAACAAGGAGCTTTAGGGAATCAAATGAACAAACACAGACCCTGCCTTCTAAGAGCTCATGGTTTAGGTCAGGAGATATAAATATACCTTCCAAGTAAGCAGAAGAGCTACCTGCTCTAAGAGGGACACAACACATGAGGCTCTAGTCAACGTCAAAGAATGACTCTTGACTTGGGGACGGTTGGGTGTCTGGAGAGAGGTGGTGAAGAAGGTGGCATTTAGGCTGGCCCCTTAGTGGATGTAGGCTTGGGCACGTGGCCACAGAGAGCCTAGCGCTGGCAGAGGGGCCAAGGCCAACAAGGGACGGCACCAAAAAGTGTGGTGTACTCAGGTGAGGAAGCAGAGGTCTCTTCCCCATTGGGAGGTGTGAATAAAATGGTGGAAGACGGCGCAGGAAAGCCAGGCTGAAAGAAGATTGAGAAGCACCCGGGCCACCCAGTCAGGAAATCTAGAACCGAGCTCGTGACAACTATCCGCAGAGCAGCGGGAGAGACAGACAGAGGGGAGAAGGACGAGAAACAGAGGCTCCAGACCAACGAAGAGGCTACTGAAATAGTCCAGAGGGTGCTAAGGAAGGTCTGAAATAGAGACGTTCATAAATCTTCGACAAGAAAAAAAATGCTGAGCCATTTATATCTGAATTTCCTATGCTGGGCTTTCCTTTGAATAATGATCTACCTTCTCCCAATTTGACAAGCAAAGCTATAAGCATTTCTTAAAAGGTCTGGGAAAAACAGATATAAGTACATGAATTAAAAGTTATAATGGTCTTGGAGCACTCATTCCTGGGCTATATCAGAAATAACTAAGAAATGCTGTCATTTTTTTTTCTAGAGACTTAAAATTTAAGTTGGTTATTAATGAATAATGTCCCATCTAACACAAAATACTCCGTCATTTTTCATCCTCGGAAGAGCTGGTCTCAGTGTCGTTAAGCACATTTTCTTGAGTCCCATGCCTGGCACTCTGTTAGTTTTAGGTCACCTTAGAAAGAGATGTATTTCCAGAGAAAAGGGTCTGGCTTTGAAAAAGAGTAAGAGGCTGCCTCCAAAACATTAGTTTACAGGGTGGGAGGATGCAAGGTATTCCAAGGCAGAAATTATTATAACTTTAAATCCCCCAATTTACACGTTATCAGGCTTGATATCTTGTGATTTGACACCACGTTACCGTGGACAATTTCCAAACTGTGTCTACCTTTCTTGGATCTTAAAGTTTCAGACCACTGACTCTTTTCCCCTCTCAGCAAGAGACGGCAGAAGCCCCTGAAATGTGCAGCGAAGCGAATGGAGATCGGAAAGTATCCATGTTCCTTTCCAAATCCCAATTAGGTGAAAATTCTTCTAAGGAATAATTTCGCCCTGAAGCGGTTTGTGGAATTGTACAGGGCAGCAGGACCATGTTCTAACATTAAGGAAACAGATACACCAACTGCATTTCTGTTTATGAAATACATATTCAGTAGTCTCGTTTCTTCTCGGTGTGAGAGTATGTAGCAGCCATGAATTTGCCTAAAGGAAGCAGCAAAAGGCACGCCCCTCGAGGGACGGAAAATGTGTCATGTCAGTGTTCTGTCTCCATCTCACTGACATAAAAAAATTGGAGTCTTGCCAGGTCACGGAAGCAACCTAAACGCCCATCGACAGATGAATGGATAAAGAAGATGTGGTACATATATACAATGCAATATTATCTCAGCCATAAAAAGGAACGAAAGTGGGTCATTTGCAGAGACGTGCATGGACCTAGAGACTGTCATACAGAGTGAAGTAAGTCAGAAAGAGAAAGACAAATATCGTATATTAACGCATATATGTGGAATCTAGAAAAATGGTACAGATGAACTGGTTTGCAAGGTAGAAATAGAGACACAGATGTAGAGAACAAACGTATGGACACCAAGGGGGAAAGGGGGTGGAGTGGGATGAACTGGGAGATTGGGGTTGACATCTATACACTACTATGTATAAAATGGATTAATAAGAACCTGCTGTATAAAAAATAAATAAATAAAGTTCAAAATTCAAAAAGAAAAAAATGGGAGTCTTTAACTGATTGACTCTTAAAAGAAGTATTTATCTGAGCAGACAGTTGCATTAAGACCTTGAATGGATGCAAACTAGTGGAGGGAAAGAGTGAAATGTACATGAAATAGGAGGAAACTGTCTGGACCAACCTGGCAGAGATGAAGCCCCGAGGTGGCCTGTTCCACCCACCTGCAAGGGATATATGATCCTTTGTAGGATTCTGTTCAAATGGGGGGAGCGGTCTATGACAAGGACTGCTGTGGGGGCTCTCACCACAGGGGCTAGCAAGGCTCATAAAACAGACCCTGCATGGTTTTCTCTGTCCCACGTGTTAGTTTCATTCATGGGCACCAAGGTGACTGCTGGTAGAGAGAAGCTATGAATTGAAGACACTGTGGAAGGGCAGACAACATGGGGCTTCAGAGGCTGAAGCCCACACACAAGACATCCTGGACCTCTAAGCCCCAGGCACATGCTGGGGGTGGAGACCCACAGTGGAAGCTTTTAAGTTGAGTCCCTCTAATCCTGATGGCTGCCAAGCCCAACAAACACACCTGGTGACAAGTTAGAAGAAAAGTCCCTGAGCATTTGTGTCATTTCCTGGGGGTCCAATGAAAGATGCAAAATGCCAGGTGCTTTCCTCTGATTAGTGAGGGGGAAGGGAGGAGAAGGCAGGGAGGCGGGCGGTGAGTTCAGGGGCAGAGAAGGCAAGACAGAGTTCATTTAGTTACTGCCATTGAAAAAGACTTTCCGAGCTTACAGTTAGATGCATTTTGAAGTGCACCTTGCAGCAAGCAGAAGTCAGACTTCTGGTTCATAGGCTGCTGCAACCAAAGTCCTAGATGTCTATATATTTCCAGAGATTACTTAAATAAGAATATTTTAAGCCAGCTTTTTTGCTTGTCTGTTTGTTTCTTCTTAAACCCAAGGATGTGCTCTGAATCCCCGCCCCATCGCAACAGGCAGTGTCTGCCACTCAGGAGCTAACGTCCTGAATTTTAACTCGACTCAGGCTTTGATCTCTTCAGACGGTCCACCTCAACCACGACCTGGGAGTTTTTCCTTATCGGGGAGACAGAGCAGTGCAACGGTTTTCCCAATTTTTGGAGCCAGTACATTAACTACACATGTAATTCCGCTGCAGATAAGCAGCGCACCAGGGATAGTCTGGGGCAAGTCCCGCCAGGGTTTTAAGAAGTTAATGGCGTACGTTTAACTCTAGATGAACTGTCGGGACACGCACAGCCTTCCCACCCTTCCCTCTAGCCTGGTCGCAGTTCATGGAACAAACCCTTTGCCTTCTGACCAGGGAGGCCAGCAGACCCCCCCCTCCAGCACCAGAACCACAAGGGACTTGGGAAAAGTGTGTTGGACCAGCCCAAGCTGCCAGGGCAGAGGAAGGCATACTTGGAGGGGCAGAGACTGCGACTGAGCTCCAGGTTATTGGTCCACACGGGTCCAGTTCAGTGCCTCCTGGACCCACCTTCTGGAGTTTTCCATCAGTTAACCAATGCCCACAGCAAACTGTGGTGACAAACTGCATCCACTTAATTCTTTGGGGTCCTTTTTTTTTTTTTTTTAATATTTTTTTAATACCATCATAATAATCCACTTCATACCCAGAATAATGCATTGTTTTGACTGTTTTATTTTCTCACGCATGCTCTCCTTAATTCTCCCGTGAGTCTTTGC
Organism: Physeter macrocephalus; assembly: GCF_002837175.3. Classification (NCBI taxonomy): domain Eukaryota; kingdom Metazoa; phylum Chordata; class Mammalia; order Artiodactyla; family Physeteridae; genus Physeter; species Physeter macrocephalus. The sequence continues at coordinate 16,591,134 of NC_041224.1, forward strand.
TGATTAGACAAGAGCTGGAGGAGTCATCAAAGCATCTCCGTTAGAGACCTGGACAAAGCGTTTCAAGTATTATTGAATGTTTAAGCCACTAAACAAAAACCCTCTAATGTTGCCAGAGAAGTAGGGACACACATTAACTATGATTTACCTAAAGCCCTGTGTATATATACGGGAGAATTTCACATGTAGTAGATGAAACTAAAGCCTTCAGTCTTAGACTCTGGGGATCCCTTGCATTTTAACAGTAGCTCCTGATTTTAAAAATCTGCAAAGGATAAATGATCCTTTGTAGGATTCTGTTCAAATGGGGGTAGTAAAGCAAGATGAAATGGGTTAATACTAACTCTGTGGTAGTACACAGAAATAAACATTGCAGCTTGACCAAAAACATACTTCTGATAAAAGTTCACGAGTAGACAGGGACATAAATGTCACTGTCCGCAAAGACTGCCTTAGAAGTGTCCGCATACAGGGACTTCCCTGGTGGTCCAGAGGTTAAGAAACCTCCTGCCAACGCAGGGGACACAGGTTTGATCCCTGGTCCAGGAAGATCCCACATGCTGAGGAGCAACTAAGCCCGTGTGCCACAACTACTGAGCCCGCACGCCACAACTACTGAGCCCGTGTGCCGCAACTACTGAAGCCCACGCACCTAGAGCCCGTGCTCCGCAGCAAGAGAAGCCACCGCAATGAGAAGCCCGCGCACCGCAACGAAGAGTAGCCCCTGCTCGCCGCAACCAGAGGAAGCCCGCGCGCAGCAACGAAGACCCAACGCAGCCAAAAATAAAAAAACTAAAAAAAAAATAATCATAATGAGTGTCCCCACGCGCCAAGGAGGAATGAGAGGAACAGAAGAAATGAGATGGTTGGTCAAGGTTTTCTAAGATAAAAGCTGGTAGGAACTTCCCTCCCACCGGGGATCGGGCTCTGGGGCTGCCAGTGTCTGTGTGGCAAGAAAAGGCAGCCCGTGTCCCCTTGTCCTTGACCATCTCAGGGGCTATGCTTCCTATCCCAACACCAACTGCAGTCGAGGTGGAGGTGGTGGCACTGAACCACTTAATATAAAACAGAACAACCGATACAGGTGATGGATGGAAACCAAGCTTTGAAAAGAGAGGACAGTTGGCTATCCCTACTAGATAGATTTTAATCCTCTCAAAATAAAAGGTCTTAAGAGAAATGTCTGTCCATATTATGCTTTGAAAAGCCTTCTTCCTGTTGTATCACGCCAGTAAGATGAAACTCGGCAAAGGAGCAAGAACTACCCCTTCTCTCTCTCTTTCTTTGGAACCTATAAAACCTCACCTGAGAGATGAATGACAGGCGATGTTTACAGGCATGGTTTTCAGAATACTTTCAGAATTCCAATAGATGCTAACTTTGGGTCATGTTTCCATTGCGATGAAAATCAGATTTTAAGAGTTACATTTACTTTTTTTGAATGCAGGGAAGAAGCTTTCTTCTACAGAGGAACACGCCCCACGTTACATGAATCTTTACTTCCCTTCAGATAATGACTCCATTGCTCACCGATGCTTGGAGCTCTCCTCCCCTCTCTGTCTTCACTCTAATTTCTGCCGCCACCCTGAGTGCTCCAGTGCCCTGAGGACCAGCCTTGCCCACCTTTGCCTCCAGGATCTTGGGTCTCTCTCTCTCTTTTTCTTTTGGCCGCACAGCCCAGCTTGCGGGATCTTAGTTCCCTGGCCACGGATCAAACCCGTGTCCCCTGCGGTGGAAGCGCAGAGTCCTAACCAGTGGACCGTCAGGGAAGTCCCTTGGGTCTCTACTTTGGAGGATCCTTGCCAGCTCTCCACCCACATGAACGGCCATCCCTTGGAGCTGAGCCCACAACTGTTGCTCCGGGTCTGCAATGTTCAGCTTTCTTTTATCCTCACTTCTGATCACAACCTTTCAGTTCTCACAGTTGCCTCCTCTGACTATGTCTTGTCTTCTTACAGTCTCCTCCCCGTTAAGCATCTCTTCCTAAATGCACTGGATGCTGTTATCTATCCCGTCTCCACACTTTTCCCAAACCCTTCATCTCCTCTGACCCACACAACCAGACCTCAACCTCCACTCAGACCTTCTCTGTTCCCGCACGGGTCTGCTGATGATGCCGAAGAAGTTCCCCAGCCTCGCTGCGTGGGGCCCCACCCTGCCTGCGGTCCCCAACCTCGCTGGGCTCCCACAGGGCACTGGCGATCATCCTTCTCAACATGTCCCTCTCCTTCTCACACAAACACTCCCTCAAACCTGGCCCGTTCCCTTCAGATTCCTTTCTCACCAGCCTCTTCTCCATCCTCAGCAGAAGATCTTCACCGGAAAAATCGGGGGCAGGTGGTAAGACTTCCCCAACTTCCAACACACCACAGACAATCTACATTCAGCCTCCAGTCGTCTTCCACTGACAGTGGAAAAGACCTTCCCATCCCTCCTCTGCCTCCTCCTTCCCCTCTTGAAACAAATCCATCCACCAACTTTCTCGTGCCTTCGGGCTCTCTCCTCCCAGGCTCCCTAGGGTACCACACACTTCTTACAATCTCCTATGCTTAACGCCTTCCTTTCACAGTAAGGTTCCCAGAAAGAGCATCTCTATCCCCCACTTCACCTTCCTGACCTGCCAATCAATTCCTGACCCACTGCTCCTATCCCTCAACTGAAACGGCTCTTTCCAAGGTCGCCTGGCTTCACCGTTGCTGAATCCAACAGAGATGGCAAAATCCTCACCTTAATGTCTTAGTATCATTATTTTATTTATAACATCGGACTCGGTCATGTTTATAAACTTGGAATGGGACGAGGCAGATAAAAGCCAGTAGAGAGAAAGGGATACAGAGTATAGGGGGAAAAAAAAAAGATATTTGGGCATGCCTAGGGGATTAATACGTGGCAGCTATATAAGTGTGAAGGGGCATCTAGAAGCTGCTTTTTATAAGATGAAACTCAAACCCTTCTCATTGGACTTGCCTAAAACGCACATTTGATCACATCGCTTCCCTAAGGATGATCTTTCACTTGCTTTCCTTTGTCCACAGGATGAAATCCAGACTTCTTGACCTGACGTCCAAGCACTTCATTAATCCGGCCCCAGCTCCCTCACTTCCCAGGAGTCGCCACATACACGCTGAGTTGCAGGCTCATTAAACTACTTATAGGCCATTTCTTGGACACAGCATGACTCTTCGTTTCCCCTTGACTCTTTTGTGTCTGGCAAACTCTGACTCCTTCTTTAAGAATCAGCTTCAGGGTCAGCGTCTCTGGGCAACCTTCCCTGGTCGCCTCTCATCTCCCTGTGAGGTGTCCCCCGCTCAGGTCCCACTGCATGTTCTGTCCCTCGAGTCAGCACCTACATCCTATAGAGCAACCCTGTGCCACCGCCCCCGAGAGACTTGAGGGCAAGGGACGAGCGCTGTCCACACGTGCAGCGCCACTGTCTGCCACGTGGTTGCTGTCCAGTACCGGCAGACCTTGTTTGATCGTGCTTCACCTTACTGCATTGTTTTCACAAACTGAAGGTTTGTGGCAACCCTGTGTCGAGCAAGTCCATCAGGGTCATTTTTCCAACAGCATTTGCGCCTTTCATGCCTCTGTATCACATTTTGGTAATCCTCACGACATCGCAAACGTTTTCATTATTATTATATGTGTCAGGGTGACCAGTGATGTGTGATGTTACTACCGCAAAAAGATTACACCAAAAAGATTACGACTCGCTGGGGGCTCAGATGATGGATAGCATTTTTAGCAACAAAGTGTTTTTAAATTAAGGTACGCACATGGTTTGTTTTAAGACATAATGCTCTTGCACACTTAACAGAGTACAGTGTAGTGTAAACATAACTTTATATGCACCGGGAGACCAAACACTCCGTGTGACTCGCTGTACTGTGATGTTTGCTTTATTGCAGTGGTCTGGAACCAAACCCACATGGAGTACAGTATGCCTGTATATAAATGCAGTAGGACTGTAAACACAGGAGGATGCAGGGAAAATGCTCAGAGGGCGGCTGCCTTGTATGGATTGCAACGAATAATAGAAGAAAAAGCGAAAGGAAGATCTAGCCCTGGGAGCATAAGCCCATCAAAATCTTAGTTTTACAAATCTGTGAAATAGGAAAATACTCTGTAATATACTTTAACATTTGCAAACTAAAATAATACACAGGAAGAAAAGTAATAATAATATATGTTGTCCAACCTCCATCCCAATATCTTTCAAATAAACAAGCTGGGTTGGCAACTGGGTCATTAGAGGAATATTAGGAAGTGGGCTTCTAAGTAGCATGTCTGCTACATTATTTTGAAATCCTGTAGTACTTTTCAGATGAGAATAAATTTCAAAGGCTGGTTGAATTCCAACTGGCAAGATTATATTCTGCCAACTCAGTTCTTCTCCAGGCTTTTGAATTGACCTAAGATGCCCTTCTAAACCCATGTGTTTCTCTGGTAGCTACCAAATGCCAAAGTGACCATTTAAAAAGAAAACCAAGGGACTTCTCTGGTGGCCCAGTGGGTAAGACTCCATGTTACCAATGCAGGGGGCCCAGGTTCGATCCCTGGTCCGGGAGCTAGATCCCACATGCATGCCGCAACTAAGAGTCTGCATGCCACAACTAAGAAGCCCACGTGCCACAACGAAGATCCCCTGTGGCACAACTAAGACCAGGCACAGCCAAAATAAATAACACGTACATAAATAAATAAATATAAAATGTTAAAAAAAAAACAAGTACACAGGAGGAAATTCACTTTAAATAAAAGTTATAAAAAAAGAAAAGAAAACCAAAAAAACTCTCACGTTATTAAGTGAGCTATACTTTATACATTTGAATTTTAACCAGTCTGGAGAATCAAATTATGGTTTTATTTAATCAATTCTCAACTCGTAAAATTTAAAGCAATTCATTGGTTACAGAAAGAGAGGTATGGGATTTGAGAGATTATCAGAGGTCAGATGTCTAGTTCAGTTTAACCATGAACAAAGCAAACGTTTTCTTTAAAAATGTTAAACCGCTTCTACTAACAGGCTTTAAAAAATCCTATTAACTAATTTCTTTGATTTCGACAAAATTCATTTCCATATTCACAGCAGGAAGTTATAGAGTTCAGGCTATAAGCATGAAAGAGTATAATATTTTTTATAATGAGTTTAGGGGAAAAAATATAAAAGACAAACAAGCTTCCCCCAAAGCAAAAGGCCTTTAACTGCATCTACAATAGTTTCTGATTATTTCCTGTAATTAAAAACTTGATTTGTCAGCCTAGGTCTTCTCAAATATCAATGTGGTCCTTTTTAACTCACGAAAGTTCTCACTGACCTAACATCCTAATTGAAGACAAGTGAGAAAAGCTTCTGAGAGGTAAAGTACAGGATGCTATTAAACCCAAATCCATGGGCATGGACTGGGGAATTTTGGATTATTTGCTTGAATCAAACATAATTACACATCCCCCCCATGCCGATTTAAAGCTGACCAGGTGGTTATTCCAATACTGCTAAGTAGAAGAATCAAGAGAGGGTGGATATTTTCTGTTCACCAATGCTTCCATTCCTGGAGGGGACAGAATGTTTTGCTTGAGAAACTAACCTTAGCACTCAGAGTCTGGAGTAAAACAAAATTACCCAGAATTAGGATTTTTAACATTCCTTCAGAGAATACAGAACTGTCTGGGGAAGACTTCTGAAGTCTCTAAAGCCAGAATCAGCCAAGGATAAGGAAGACTTAAGGGGCTAATTGTCCTTGAAACTTTCTGCCTTGTTTCCCATCAAATTAAATCTATAACAATACCTCCCTTTGATTCTCTCTTCCTGAATTGTAAACTTCTAAATGTAGGATCCTTGTCTGGCTCATTTGATGTGTACAAATATGTATTTGTTGAAACTAAATAAGTAAAACTTCTAACCTGTATTAATAGAGGAAGCGTAAACCTTATTCTAAATTAATAAGAAATCCTGTACAATTGAAAGTTGATGATAGCACTTACGGTGTCTTAAAATATGTAGAGTATTTCGGTTGTGAAAAATAAGTGAAATTATACAGAGAGCTCTTAAAACTCAACAATAAGAAAACAAACAACCCAACTAAAAAAAAAAAAAAATAGGCAAAAGATCTGAACAGACACCTCACCAAAGAAGACATAAAGATGGCAAATAAGCATAAAAAAGATGTTCCACAACACATGTCATCAAGGAAATGTAAATTAAAACAACAATTAGACACCATCACACACCTACACTGGTGAGGATGTGGAGCAACAAGAACTCTCTCACTCCTCGCTGGTGGGGATGCAAAATGGTGCAGCCACTTCGAAAGACAGTTGGTGGTTTCCAACAAAACTAAACATACTTTTACCAAGTGATACAGCAATTGTGCCCACTGGTACTTGCCCTAAAGAACTGAAAGCTTATGTCCACACAAAACGTGCAGGTGGATATTTATGGCAGCTTTATGCACAACTGACAAAACTTCGAGGCAACTAAGATGTCCTTCAGTAAGTGAATGGTAAATAAATGGCGGTACATCTAGACAGTGAAATATTATTCAGTACTAGAAAGAAATGAGCTATCAAGCCATGAAAAGACATGGAGGAACCTTAAATGCGTATTACTAAGTAAAAGGAGCCAATCTGAAAAGGCTACATACTCTATAGTTACAACTATGTGACATTCTACAAAAAGGTAAAACTATGGACAGTAAAAAAATAGAATAAAATTAAAAAATCAGTGGTTGCCAGGGGTTGGGGGTTGGGTTAACAGTGATTAGCCAGAGCACAGAGAATTTTTAGGGCAGTGAAAATATGATACTATAACGGTAGATACATGCCATTACACATTTGTCCAAACCCATAGAACGTACATCAAGACTAAACCATAAGGTAAACTATGGACTTCAGGTGATTACGATGTGTCAGTGTAGGTTCGTCAGTTGTAGCATACGTACCAGTCTGTTGCAGGGCAGGGGGTACATAGGAAATCTCTGTACTTCCCCCTCATTTTGTTATGAACCTAAAACTGCTCTAAAAATATTGTCTTAATAACAAACATATTTTTAAAATACATCAAACAAGGCTCATCTGAGGGGAAGTCTACAAAATATCTGACCAGTACTCCTCCAAATTGTCAAGGTCATTATAAACAAGGAAAAGTTGAGGAACTGTTAGCCAAGAGAATCCTAAGAAGACACGACAATTAAATGTACTGTGGGATCCTGGAATAGAAATAGGACATTTGGTAAAAACTATGGAAAACTGAATAAACTATGGACTGCAGATAATAATAATATCTAGCAATACTGGTTCATGAATTGTGACAAATGTACCATTTAAGATGTTAATAACTGAGGAAACTGTGTGTGGGGTAAATGGGAACTTTTAAATGATCTTTGTGATACTAAACTTGTTCTAAAATTAAAAAGTTTATTTTAAATATGTAAGTGAAGTTTTGAAAATCACATTATTTTCCGCCGAATAGTGCCTCGGCAGTCTAGGCTTTTTTTTTTTTTTTTTTTTTTTTTGCGCTTTCACTGCCAAGTCCTAACCACTGGACCTGCCAGGGAATTCCCAGAAGTCTAGTTTTAATAAATAAAAAAATATTGATTTGAAATAAGCTATCAACACACCGATCTAAGGAACACTGACCTTCACATGTGTTGAGATCACACTGTTTATTTAAGAATAAACAAATTTTTCTCGTGTATCTCATTTAACAAAAAAACTAATGCTTTCTTAAATAGAAAAATAACGCGGGACTTCCCTGGCGGTCCAGTGGTTAAGACTTCGCCTTCCAATGCAGCGGGTGAGGGTTCGATCCCTGGTCGGGGAGCTAAGATACCACATGCCTTGTGGCCAAAAAAACAAAACATAAAACAGAAGCAATATTGTAACAAATTCAATAAAGACTAAAAATGGTCCGCATCAAAAAAAAAAAAAAATCTTAAAAAAAAAAAAGAAAAAGAAAAAGATCTCTCCTAAATTGAAGAATTATAATTAAATTAGGGTTTTTTAAATTGAAATAATTTGAAAAAAAAATTTTTAATAAATAAATTTTTTTTTAAATGGAAATAATTTGTTTACAGATGGGGAAAGGTCATTTTCAATTTATAATCTAGGCAAATTTCAAATTAACAGTGAAGTTCAGCACCCTCCCATTTGACCTGACAGCAGGTTATCACTTTATAATACCCCACCAGAGTGGTACGTTTGTGACAATTGATGAACATACATTGACACATGGTAATCACCCAAAGTCCACCATCAGTACTCCAGATTATTCCAGAAATTCCAGCAAAGCAAAACTGTTTTACTTCTTTCAATTTTCTATTACATTTTTGCAAATGTCGTTTTGTCCTTAAAACACGGACCTCCTTCCTTTTCAACTCAGTCAAGTCATGGTCTTAGTCCCATTTAGAATTTGTTAGCATGACCTACATGAAACTGCAGATATTCACCTATTTTTGACATATCTAAGTGTCAATTTCGTGTGGTTCCATGTGAAAGACTTCAACCTTCCTTTTCTAGAGAAGCGTCACCAATTATCTGAGCACAAAGGACAAACATTGACCTCTTCAAACCTATCTTCCATGGCGTTAAAAATGGTCAAGGGCCCACACGTTCATTTATTTTAGTGAGTCATTTCTTCAACAAGATGAGTTCCCTGAGTCCTGTACACAGTGAAATTTCAAATTAGTTTTCAAAAAGTCACACATTAACCCTTGAAAATCAAATGACCGAGACCTTCCTTAGAACATCAGAGCTTCAACCTTCAGATGAAATTGAACCCTTTCACTACCTCTCACTTTCTTCTGTCCACTAGTAATATTATTTTCACTTTTTTCCCATAATAACATGTTTATCTCATAATTCTTCCCCTCTGGTACTGCAAAAAGAAGAAGCAGGAAGCTTTTTTAACTGGAGTCAGTTGGCAAAATTTTTTTCTGTTTTGGATTTATTCCATTTAAGTTTTGTAAGTTTTCACATAAATTCCAAATTCTTCATGATAGGCTCTAATTTAATTACTCTTTAATTGTAATACAGTAAATATTTTAATAGCTATTTATATTTAATATGCAGAATTCATAAACCTTTGATTTATAATCTTTCTCATACACTCTTTTGCAAACATCCGTCATTCCTTTTCACAAAGACTTCATTTTCTAGATAAATTTTCCATATAATCATTAATCAGTAGCATCTCCCAGTTAAACGGTAGCACCTCCCTTGTGTAATATGGTAGATATGTATTAAAGACAATTATGTCTGAGTCAAATGCCATTCATGCTAGAGGACTTTGAAATCAAGGATGCTACTGTGGTATATGATGGACCCTGCAAATCTTTTTCTTCTTTGGACACACCTACAAAACACAGATATAAAGGACCAGCAGAAGAAAGCATACGTCCCTACAGAGCAATCTGCTTAAATGGTATTAGGTTCAATTTTGTTGAGTTTCCACTTTGCATTTGTGCATCAAAACAAACAATACTTTGTTTTAAAGAAAAAAGAAAGAAAGCATACACCCTTCTACCCACTCTGCCCTATCCCGAATCATGCCCATTAATTTGAGTTCAACCCCAGCAGACTCAACTGTCTCACCTCTTCTACTTCTACTTCAATCTCTTTTTTATTTGAAAACAAAGAGATGAGTGGCCACTTGATGGAGGCAAATTTCTATCTAGCATCATGTTGTAAAGCATGGGGGTGGTAACCCCCAATTCATTCTGCAAGGAATATCAGGCTGTTGGAATTAGTGGACTCAAAAACCGTTGTGCTTTGGTACAATTCTGATTTTCTGGAACATACCTTGTGCCTTGAGCTGGCATCGGTGATTTACAGTAAGTAGCCAACCTATGTGTGATGGAGCCAGGAGCAATACTGGCCCTTGTTATGCCAAAACCATGTGTGAGGGAAGGAAACCAGGAGCTCATTTGCCTACAGTAGTAAGTCCTTAAAGGTTGAAGTGATGCAGTGTCGTTTTCCTATTGATCCTGGGATACTTTGTAAATTACGTGATCAATTAATGCTTTCTGGTGGAGAGGGTAACAATTATGACATGCTACACATCCGGCTGGGATTTTCTACAACGCAATGCAATGACTTTCTACAACTGAAGGGATTCTACTTGCCCTTCACATAGTTAACCTGACATCTTGGTATAAGTAAGGTAGAAGAATTATAAATATTTCTAAGGGTGTTACCACAAGGTAATTTTACATTTACTGCTTAAAGACAGCCTCTAAGATGGGGTGTGTCGAACGGGGATCGGAGAGCTGAAATAGGATGAATTTTCAGTTTTAAGAGAATGTGAGCGAAGTTAATTTACATCCCGTATTTTGACAACTTGAGAATATGCTCATGAAATGTTGACAAATTTAAAGGATTCGAGTGTACCAAAAGATGCTACTTTTGTCTAAAAATATCTTTGCATCAATAAAATACTGAAGGGCTTCCCTGGTGGCGCAGTGGTTGCGCGTCCGCCTGCCGATGCAGGGGAACCGGGTTCGCGCCCCGGTCCGGGAGGATCCCACGTGCCGCGGAGCGGCTGGGCCCGTGAGCCATGGCCGCTGGGCCTGCGCGTCCGGAGCCTGTGCTCCGCAACGGGAGAGGCCACAACAGTGAGAGGCCCGCATACCAAAAAAAAATAAAAAATAAAATACTGAAAATTATCAACAAAATTGTGAACAGGGATTACTTCTTGGGGGTAGGTTTACGAGGGAGTAGTTTTCATATTTTTCCAACATTTTTACCCCGAATAAAATAAAAAATTTAACAAGCATTGATGCCACACCCCCCCCCCCCAAAAAAAACGTAGTGATGACTTTCCTAACGAAACTGAATCTTGGGTTTAGAATCATTCCCTCTGAAACGCATATTATACTGGGCGGGCGGAATGGGCCGGGATAGAAAGGATGTGGCATGGAAAGGTACAGAGAGTGTGGAAAAGGTGGAAATGCAAAACCTGAGTTCACCTGACAGGCAGTTGCTGGGCAAGACTTTCAGGAAAAAAAGCTTTCAGGAGAAGCTTTCAGCAAAGTTCATACTATTTCAATATTTTGCCCAAACAGACATAATTCGGGAACTGCTCCCACCTATAATTTCTTTAGAGATGACCAAGAAGCTGCCTGAAACAACTTAGGATCCCATGGCAGGGAGCCTGAAGTTCCCTAAGGCTCAAGAAAGAGTCTGCATGGCCTCTTAGTCACCAGAACCTCACACATAAATGAGGTGTGTGACACCACCTCATCTCCAACCTGTTTATTAACCTCTAATTATAGAACCAACACACTCACTGTAAACTAGCTGAGATGTTAAAGCCCTTGACGTTATGGTGCTGTTAACTTGTAACCTGAGGCACAGGAGGGGATTACCGGCGGCCCCTTGTAATCTGAGTTACCTTACTAAGAAATGAAAGTGTGTGTTGGACATGTATTCATTCTATATTCTTACTTTCTGTAAGATCTAGATCATTAACCCTGTGCCCATTTCCTCTGCAGAAACTACTTTAAGTGCCTCAAATAGGAATGCAATTTAGAGATAATAAGATCAGAGTAAGTTTTTCAAAGACACAACATCGTTTTTCCCATTATGCATTTTGGATGGTATTTGTGAAGCCTTTCCTGACCTGGACCACAGCACGGACTTCTAAAAATGTTAAGCTGGACACCAGTGAAGGCTAAGGAGTCTTCTTTCTTGGGCACACAGAGAACTTATCCTCACTACTAATTATACAGGAAATCTTCGCAAGACTGAAAGTAGAACATAAATGCCAAGCATCTGAAACATTCATTCTGATTCCAGCACCTTTTCTGCAAACCTGGAGAACTTCGGGAATTTCAGTTAAAATACCCTCCGTGTTACTGAAGGGATAAACAACTGTTATTTACCTGCAGAATTGAACTCGTTTTGTTCTATTTTATTTGCAAAGTAAGAGGTGAAGGTGAGGCATGGCTAGCAGGGCTTGAATCCCACACCCCGAGGGAGAAAACTCATAATCCCCTAAAGAACAACATTTAATCGCAAAGCCCTTCGGCATTTCAACATCAGTTTTGCTATTGCTGGGCCTTGATCTATGTCAATAATTTCCGTGCCCTCAACATAAAATCTAGACACGGCCTCTTGGACACGGCCTCCTGGCCTCTGTTCATCCTCTCTCTACCCTTTCCAACTCCCCACCCCTGTTATACCTGTGCTCATGTGCTTTGACCTTAATTCAGTTCCACTAAAGACTGATGCTCTCTTTTCCCGCCAGGTCTCTGCAGATGCTGGTCTGTGGAAGCCCAGCCCTCTCTCTGCTCGGCCAGCTAACTCAACTCCTCTTTTGCAGCTCAGCGGAGATGCTTCATCCTCATGGAAAAGTTTCCTAGCCTCACAAGTATGGGGTTAGGAGCCCCTCCTCTGTGCTCTCATGTCACTAACTTCTGTTCTCACAGCACTTCTCAGAGTCTATTTTAACCACCTGTTTGTTGGCTGTCCCCGCTGGCCCGTGAACACCAGGTTCCCCTGCCTCTCTTACCCCTTTTGTCTCTCCAGTGCTGAAGAGAACAGCCAGACCCGACTCAGAGCGCAGACACTGAGAGAATGAACAAAGGAGACCCGGTATAAGGAGGCCGTCTCTGACCAACGCCCACTACAGGCTGCAACCTGCCAGATGCTTGGACTCGATGATCTCTTATCCACACAACTCGGCAAGCTCTGTATTATTTTTGGACATTTTACAGATGAAGGTCAGTGGCGTTAAACAGCTTTTCCGAGGTCACACAGCTCGTATGTGCACTGAAAACCAAGTCTGCGTAGCTTCAGAACGTCCTCATCTCCTTGTGAACACTGCCTTTCCCGGCAGCCGGGGCACAGTGACCAGAGGTCCGGGCATCGGCCGCTCAGAGCAACTCCAATCCATGTTCCACTGGACAGTCCTTCAAAGACGAAGACTCTCCAGAAGCTAGGGGCTGAGCTGACCCTCGGCACCCTCCCTGTGGCTGGAACGTGCTTCTCCGTGGCACCTGTGGCCCTCTCCCAGGTGGTTCCTCCAGGCCCGCTTCTCCTCACTGTTTTCACGCAGAGCCTAAGAGACGGACGGCCTCACCACGCTTTAAAGCATCCCACCCGTGACACCCCCCTCGAAGTGCCAAGACCAGGCCTCCGCAGGACAAAAGGCACAAATCATACAGCTGCCATCCACAAGCATCACAAGCAAAGCCAGCACACGCGGCTCTACCACGGGGGACCCTGGCCTCCAGGCCTGGCTGCTGGCTCTCGTCTAGTACAGCCTCCTGTCTTCTTCTTCAAAGGCCACCCAGGGCAGCATCTCCCCCACTTCGCCTCCGAGGCTTCCCTCTAGAAGGACGACCTGCCACAGACCTTCTGGCACCGCTGCGTGTGAGAGCCCCTCCAGGGCCTGCCTCAGAAACATCCGAGTTATTGGAAGGAAATTCAGCAATTCTGAAAAAGCAACGCTCTAGAAGTAACAAATCCAGGCTAAGTAACTGACACAGCCTGTATTTGAAAAGTTGCCACCTTTTAATCAGGTTAGAGTTAAGACTTCATTTGAACAAAGTGAGAATCTCCAATCTACATAACTAGGGATGGGATTGTATAGTCAAAACATTTGACTAGAGATTTGAAAGTTTTTGAAAAACTCACACCCAGGTTTCCACAGGATTTAGTAGGTATCTCAGGAATAGGAAAGGAGGCTCTCAAGCTAGGCGGAACTAGATGGAATTGTACACTTCTGAAAAGATCTTCCTTATTCAAAGGACATCAAAGCTGAAATGCCCTTTGTGTTTCTGGGTTCTGCCTAATGACATCAAGAAGATGGAGGGGGCTTCCCTGGTGGCGCAGTGGTTAAGAATCCGCCTGCCAATGCAGGGGACACAGGTTCAAGCCCTGAGCCGGGAAGATCCCACGTGCCGCGGAGCAATTAAGCCTGTGCGCCACAACTACTGAGCCTGTGCTCTAGAACCCACGAGCCACAACTACTGAGCCCGCATGCCACAACTACTGAGGCCCGTGCTCCTAGAGCCTGTGCTCCGCAACAAGAGAAGCCACCGCAGTGAGAAGCCCGTGCACCGCAACGAAGAGTAGCCCCCACTCGCTGCAAGTAGAGAAAGCCCACACGCAGCAACGAAGACCCAACACAGCCAAAAATAAATAAATAAATTTATAAAAAAAAAAAAAAAAAAAAAAAGAAGATGGAGGGTCAGCAAACGGCATTGGGCGCCGTTTGCACTATTATTAGAATAATAACATGTAAAATGATCTGAAATGAAACGGCACTGATTCCAATGACCTCGCGGCCCAATTCACTGACAGTTTCACTAAATAAGAGCAAAAGCAACAGTACTCAAGCTGTTGAATTTATGAATTAAATTCAACTTCTCTTCCACATTCTGAGCAGGTCTGGGCAGAAAGAGAAACGGTCAGGACCGGGGCGGCAGCCTGCCTCTCCTGCATCGTTTAGGAAAACACTGCCAAGTTCACTGGAGGGTGGAGTTGAAAAGGACAGGTTAGAAAAGAATATCTATCAAAGAAGCCAAGAAAGTAAGAAGTGATGGCTGGGACTCCTGCTGCCATAATAGCGAGTAAACTCAACTTTGGAAAATTCTATCAGGAGCCAATTACACTGGTGCTAAAGTCAACCAAGCCAGTAGCAACAATTTCACCTGCAATTATTTTTTTTCTGGTCAAAAAATTTTTTTTTTCATTGAGGTATAACTGACCAATAAAATTGTAAGATATTTAAAGTGTACTTCATTCACCTGCATCTCAAGCAAAAGCTTAATGGGGAAAAAAAGATACTAGAAACCACTGTATTACGATCAATCCTCATTATTCACAGATTCTATATTTACAAACTCACCTACCTACTCAAATTTATTTTCAACCCCCAATAATACCCCCAGCACTTTTGCTGTCATTTGCCGACATACACAGAGCAGGAAACAGTTTGAGTTGCAGGTAGAGCATGGTCCCAGCTGAAGTCTAACAAGGCTACACTCTGCTTTCTTGTTCCAGTTCATACTGTAAAAAGGTGTCCTTTTCTGCAGGCTAAGTAGGCCACAATTTCTCCTTTTTTTTTTTTTTTTGCCTTTTTTTGGTGTGTGATTTCACTATTTAAAATGGCCCCCGAGGGCATTCCCTGGCGGTCCAGGGGTTGGGACTCGGCGCTTTCACTGCCAGGGCCCAGGTTCGATCCCTGGTCGGGGAACTAAGACCCACAAGCAATGCGGCCAAAAAAAAAGGCCCCCATGTCTGCTGAAGTGTCTGGCATCCTGAGTGCAAGAAAGCTATGATGTGCTTTATGGACAAAATTATGTGTCTTAGATAAGCTTCCTTCAGGCATGAACTATAGTGCCAGTGGCCATGGGTTCAATGTTAATGAATCAACAATATATCCTACATAAGGTGTTTTTAGACAGAAACACACACACAAGGCTTTGTGTTGACTAGCTGACAAAAAATGTTGAGACCAGAGGCTCACAGGAACCTAATCTGAATTTCCCCTAGAAAATTCAATATTCATGAATTCAGTTTTTACTAATTCAGTGTCTGTAGCAACTTTACAGAAAGGAACTACTGCGAATAACAAGAATCAACGGTGTTTTCAAATTACAGCAAAAATGCCATAAGTACATAAAACAGGACTTGGAGGAAAAAAGCAAAGGGTATTCATCTGTAGTAGGTTCTGTTTTACTTTTTGCAGGTTTAAGAACTTGCCAATTTCTGATCACTGGCTTGCGTTGGGAGAACATAGCCAGCTACTACTTACGTAGTCCTCAATAAATTGTGATGTTTTATTAGCAATTAATCATAATTATTATGATTAATTGCTAAACATAATGTACATTTTTCAGCTTAAAAAAGAGAAGGTTACACTTCTTCACCACCTGCATAATGGGCTTCCTCGAGATGAGGATTTCACAGGTGTATGATTCATATTCATTGGAGAGTTAAGACTTCAGGACCTCAAGTCTAATCTTAACCTATTCTGCAAACAAGGACTAAGATGTGCTCACTCTGCAAAGGTGATCTTTAACAAAAGCAATATGAAATGTTAGGCCACTGCTTCCACTCAGGAACGGAGTGCTTACGCAGCCTACATCACATTGCCACTGCTCTCCAAGACCTATTTTTTATGGAAAGCTCAGCTTCAACACTGTGATTGTTAGAATAAAAACAGACAAATCCTCTTAACAGAGACAAAGTAAAAGGTATTTACCACAGTTTTAACTAACCACTGTCATCTGATTTGGGTATCACACTGTTAAATCTATGACCAAATTTTTTAAAGTAAGCAATAGTTGAATTTCCATACCACCAAGTCCTAGAACACATATGATACTCCCCCCAAGTTATCCACTACTATTGAACCAATCTGAAAATAAGTATCAGTCACCTCAGGTCTTCCCCTGACACAAATGTTTCTAGTAATTTGCATAAAATCAGTTTATATATATATGTGTCCTGTTAGAACAACTCTGGTAGGATGTGGAACGGAAACCATTGTCTTATTATTTATGAGATTTCAGTTGTTTTTTGTTTGCTTGTTTAACGTATGTAGTTCTAACTCATTGGTACTGTATTGGAAAATTTGCGGCACTAAATGTCTGCTCTAGTCAGGCTCCAGATCTTCAATGTTTAAGTTTGGGAGTACTATCCATGTTCTCAAATCGACATAGGGAAGGGATGCACCATGCCCCTCTCAAAGATATCCTGGGGTTCTAATTAAGCATGTAGTGTGGGACAGTTGTACATAGAAGAAAGCAAAAGGCCTTTCTGTGGGATCCTCACTCGGTTGGGATAGTGAGCTGGATGTGAGAGATTCTGCCAAAAGGGGGAACTGGTAAAAAAACAAAAACACCATAACATGAAAGTAGCAAGGGTATATTTTGCTTCAAAGAGGACTGTTAATGCCTAGCATGGACTCCCTAAGAATATCCCTACAGAAAGGGGAACGAAGGAGAGAGTAATAACTTAATGTTTACTTTTCAAATGTTTTTCCCTGTTCCCATTTGGCAAAAGTTAATAAGACTCCGATCTCTTGATAGTAACCACAGGAAACTTCATCAGTCTCTAAACATAATTCTTACTCTCTCCCCTGAGCTGGGGAAAGAGGAGAGGCATCTCACATAGAAAATGCCAGCTTCTCTCTCTTGTATATTTAGTGTGGCTAAAATAACTCATAGAAAATGAACCAATTTTTAATATTTTTTCTTCCCAAAGGCTGCTCTCCATAAGTAGTCAACAGGCCAGCTGTCTAAGGGGCAGAAGGGTGTGGACTTTTACATAGTGGGAGTCCCCTGACATTCCTCCTGCAGTCAGAGACCTCATTCTCAGAGCCCAGAGCCCACAGAATGAACTGGGGTGGAAGATATTCCCATGTTTGTTCTTTTCATTAAGACTGTTCAAAGGCCACTTTATTCTAGCATGCATTTAGATGAAAAAGAAAGTTAAGAATTTTTCCTCCAGGCAAATAACTCATAAGGAGGAAAAAAACCTTCAATATGATTTATTTCACAGGGATCATTAAAGAGTATGTGAAAACAGATCTCTGCTAAAATTCCAGGATGGCTGTTAACGGTTACCTTGAAAGAAATAAGTGAAAAATTTCAAAGACAATTATTAAATAAATCTGTTACTATTTTAACAGCTATCTCAATTTCACTAGAAGGTGGCTAAAATTTGTGTATGTACATTCAATTTGACTAGAATTTGACAGGCAACCGCCGCATTTTATTCTCAACAATGACAGAGTGGCTTGGTGAAGGTAGGGCTCCCGAGAGTGTGACTTCAGGAATGTATACTCTTTTCAATGGTCTCTCCCTGAAGACTTTTAGAGTTGAAAGAAACCTCAGACATCATTTCATCATCCACGCAATTCGAACACTTTTTCCAATAGATGAGATTACCGAGGCCTAAGAAATTAAGTGACTGATGTCACACATTGCGTTCGAAATAGGACAAGGCTAGATCAGAGCCCTCCTGGTTGCGGTTCCATCACTAACCAGGGTCTGTAGTGGGCATCACTGCCATGCCTAAGTGAACAGTGATTCTCCTGATGGTTCCCTCTTATCTAATTTTACTGCCTAAACACATTGCCATCTGTTACAGGAATGGGACCGTGATCATGTGGAGAGAAGGGAGAGAGAGGCCTGAGGGACCTTCTAATGCCATTGCTAGTAGACATAGGACAGAGGGTAGAGCAATGCCAGGTTGCCTCCCCAGCCCAGAGCTCCGCCCATATTTCTCAATCTTCTGAGCATTTCCACAGGCCTTACTCCCTCTGTGCTTCTTGTGACCAGCCTAAAACAGAGGTGAGTTCTGCATGAACCTGACAATGAGTGCTACTTTATCTTGTATGGGGCCAGGTCATATTTTTGAATGAAACGATTTTCACGTGAAGAGGCGGGGAGGTGGGGCAAGAAATATATATATATATATTTAGAATGAGTTATGCACAAGGGAAAAGTTTGTTAAAAGGCCTGTGTGTGTACAATTTCATTATCCCTATTCTTTACTCTCTTAGTAAAAGGCCAGTGTTCACTAGTGAAATGGTTACTGTTAGAACGGAAATTAGCACTTATGGTCTGGAATCTCAACCAAGATTCCAACAGCTTGTTGGTTATATTGTGAGGTTTTTCTAATATCTATAACCACGAAACTGCATTCCTAGGAAGGTGATTACAAAGCTCAATTTATCTGAGTTCCTTACCCCAAAATGTGTTAATATTTTTCCCTTCAGAATGATATATTTTATGTCAATCAAAATAGAAAATAATCCTAAAATGAAATGGCGTTTTTAAAATTAATGTTGATGCCAAATTGGAAAAGAAAGCTTCAAAAGTGCTTTGAAAGTGGAACCAAAGTACCAATTAAAAGAAAAATTACAGGAAAATTAAGAATATGCTTTTTCCATTGACACTGAACCTCAGTAATTTTCTTCACAATGATTTGAAAATCCTATAATTCTCAGAGAAATCTGGCAATCTCACCCATTTCCCTTCAGCAGAATAAATAGAGAACTATACGTTGTGGGTTTTCGTTCAAGGAAATATTACTCCACAATGGAAATGGGAAGGGGGGCACATGCCAGGATTACTCTTGTGTATCATCAAAAAGAAGAAATCTAAACTACACTTCTCCACCACGTACTAGCTTAACCCATCACCTTTATTTTTCATGCTTGCTAACTGGCAAAAAGATGAAAAAAACAAAGATGTCATACTTCATGTAATTTAACGACAGTGTGCTCTATTTCATCGGAGTGTGTGCACACGAACTGCCTTTATAACGATGGAGGGATGGTTTGTAAGTATTTTATCTAACATCCTGCTTGTAACAAAAAAGAGTCATCAGAGCCTGATAAGGCGATGAGCGTGAACCACCCAGGACAGAATGCATGCGAGTGTCACCAAGCTGGAAGGGACACTGCTCAGTGTCCAAACTCACTCTCTACATCAACAACAATCTTGGGTATCAGTCCAGGATCATCGTAAACATGAAAGAGTTACTAAGAGAGATGATGAAAACTGATTGTTCTCTTTCGGAGATCAAAGAACGTATTGAGCATTTTCCATTGCCAACACCTAGGCAAGTTGGGGAAACAGAGCAGATCAGTGACTCGGGTTGACCCCAGAACTCAGCAATCTGACTGGGGTTCTGGTTCCATCACCCACTGCTCTCTCCCACGGTGGGGGAGACCCCTCCCTACCTGTGCTGATTCAGGCCTGAGCCTACGGCAGGTGGTGACATGCTGGAAAGAGATGAGGGGCCCTCTCCCGGTCTCTTACAACCACAGAATTGAGGTTTATTTAGGATTTTATATAGCACGGGGCCCCGATCTTTAGGTGAGGGGAACCATTTGATACTCTGCTATTTTTGAAAGTGCCCCTTGATAATATCGGCATTGTTTGAACATATCACAGAACCAAACCTATTCTATGATGGCGGACTGTACAGAACAAAGACCAACAACTCTTTGTCCCAAAGCAACATTCTTCCAAGAGAAAACCGACCCCACTCATTCTGCCTTCAGTGTTATAAACCCTGAGTGACTGGCTGCTCGGATCCAAATATTAGCCTTCATGTTTCTGCTAGAGTATAATTTGCTATATGCTTCCTGATGAATGCTTAAAGCTACGTTTAAAATGGACAAATCTTGGCAGGAGGTTAGCAAGTCAATTAATGGACAGGGAGAAAGTGTAGTGCAGTTTTACACCTCATTTTAAAGAGTCATTTCAAATATAGCATGTTGTTGACATATTGGATATAGGGGACTGTTAGTTTGCTCAGTTTTATGAAAATCCAGTATAAGAAAACTGACCTTTCTGCCCAAAAGAACTAGGGAGCAGATGATGTGTACCAAAATCACTGACAGTTTTTTGGTTTTTTTAACAGCATCGCCCCTAGTAACTTGCTGTTAGTCTAAGGGCAGTGATGTTTAACTGCTGGGGAAGAGAGCTTTAGGGCAGGAAAACAGAGTTAAAGAGACAACTACCACTGCCAATTACAGGGTAATCAGAAAGCACACCACCTCTTTAATTAAATGTAAGATAATGGGAAATGCGATTTGATTTATGAAAGTTCAACCTACACCCAAATTTCAAGACTCCATTTATTGTGCAACGATAGGCAAACCCTGTAGCAGCGAGCAAAACATCAAGTTTTTTCTAGACCAACATATGCCAAGTGTGACACCTAGATGAAAAGAAAACAGATCTGCTTCAGTTGGTGCTTTTTCCTCTCTTTACAGCATTACTACTCGCATTATTACTCATATTAAGCCTTAACTACAAAAATAATTTGACTCTTTAAAAAAGCCTGGCTAGCTGTATTAGCAGGCTATCATTCTTTTAGGACCAATTCAAATACCTCCTTCTCTCTGAAGTCCTTCCAGGTTCCCTTACTTGGGGAGAACTCTTTCCTCCTCTGGGTTCCTCTAATGCCTTATTCATATTCCCCGCAGAAGATTTATTCTGTCAGTTCTATAGATGTGAGTCTCTGCCATCAGACTGAAGGTCCTTGAGGACACAAATCATGTTTATTTATCTTTATGTTCCCACCACTACATGAATGCTTCGCTCTTGGTGGATGCTTGATGAAAATTTATTTTGTTATATTTATGGAGAAGAAGAAAAACAAAAAGTTATAAATAACTCAGTCTCGGGCTTCCCTGGTGGCACAGTGGTTAAGAATCTGCCTGCCAATGCAGGAGACATGGGTTCGAGCCCTGGTCCGGGAAGGCCCCACATGCCGCGGAGCAACTAAGCCTGTGCACCACAACTACTGAGTCTGCGGTCTAGAGCCCGCGAGCCACAACTACTGAGCCCACGTGCCACAACTATTGAGCCTGCATGCCTAGAGCCCGTGCTCTGCAACAAAGAACAGCCCCCACTCGCTGCAACTAGAAGAAAGCCCACGTGCAGCAACGAAGATCCAATGCAGCCAAAAATAAAAACAAACAAAAAAAGTTTAAAAAAAATATTATAAATAAATAAATAACTCAGTCTCATTGTAATCAAAGCCGACAAATTTCTACTCCAAAGGTTTTACCTCCAATGACAGCTACTCACATGATCACAGTAGGACACTGGCAGATTTGGGCGGGGGGGGGCAGGGGGATTCCTGTCATCTAGTCACAGAGGACACTGTTGAGTAGCATAATGGTCAAACGTACTGTTAGCTGAGAAAGAGAAAAGAAGAAGTATCTGGAAAACCAATAAAAAATGATCAGTCTTCACAGCTGCACAGACTTGGAATTAAATGTAATGTAGCCTCCAATGTTCTGTATAAAAAAAAGCATCTTTTGGGAATCCCCTAGTGGTCCCATGGTTAGGACTCTGTGTTCCCACTGCCGAGGGCCAGGTTCCATCCCTGATGGGGGAACTAAAATCCCATGAGCTGTGTGGCGAGGCCAAAAAAAAGCATCTTTGCCCCTTTTCTTTTAGAATGCTATTGCTTTCTCCTTCCTCTCCTCGAAAGATAAATTTTAGAGGTCTTTGATTTCCTCTCTGGTTCTACCTATTCACACTTCCCTGACTCCTCAATCCTACCCACAGACTACGTCAGTCCCTCATTTGACATTTCTTATCTTTTATTTTAAACACTCACCATCCTTGTAATTACTTATTATTTTAATCCCTGCTAAGAAGATGGAAATTTTGTCCATCTTGCTCGCTGAGTTATGACCACTGCCTAGCACAGTGCCCAGTACAAAACAGATACCCAATCTCTTTATTCAGTGAATGGAGGATAAAAGGGAGGAAAGGGAAAGGAGAACTTTCACAGGAAGACGGTTGCAAGACAATGACATTACGACAGCGATGGTGGGATGGTCAGTGTCTCTTCACCCTCTACTCTTCCCACTCTGAGCTGCTTCAGGAAAGAAGAGTCTTTGTTCAGACACAGTCTTGGGATGAAAATGAGCTTAGGAAAGAAAGCTAAGAGGAAGGCTGAATATAGGACGGTGCATGCTGTTGTGGGATTAAGGAATGTGAACTAACGTGAGGGTGAAAGTGTTGTCAGTTACAAAAGATGTTTTAATCTTTTCTTTTCTTTTCTTCCGGCCGCACTGCACGGCATGCGGGATCTTAGTTCCCTGACCAGGGATGGAACCTGTGTTCCTTGCAGTGGAAGCGCGGAGTCCTAACCACTGGGCCACCAGGGAATTCCCATGTTTTAATATTTTCTAAAGGACCACGTTCATCCACACTGGCATTACCAAGATGACTGTTATTTGACCTGAATGAAACGCTGGTGGATCTGAAACCACGGATGAGGCCAATTTAAGCATTACCTGTGGTTGAAGACAGCAAGTCTTCAGGTCCAGAAAATTAGGAAGGCCATGGCCAATGTCTTTGAGATATCAAGACCAATGCTGTAGTAAATTCAGATTAAATTTTTAAAAACTCTGCTGGTAATCAATGTCGTGTCAGACAGTTCCTTCCCCTGTTCTTTACAGATCCCCTGTGTTGTTTTTATAGTACTGGTCCTTACCCCAGCTAACCTCTGAAACAAATCTTTGAAGGAAAAGAAGGAAGCATGTTATCACCCGCAGTTCAGTGATTTCGTGGAATGTTCTGTCTGTGCTTTCCTTTTTCTTCTTCTTTTTTAAACTCTAAACCTGGTATTACTAGCTCAACACATTATCACAAACTTTATCTTCCATCTCCTTACATAACTGTGTCACCCTGATAAAATCAGAACCTGCATGCTTTTGTTTCATTTTGCCCACCCCTTTCCCAAATTACCATTTGGTTATATGTTCACTGGCAGATCCTTTTATAAGGCATCTTTATCCTGTCCCTCTCTATGCCTGGAAAATATAACAAAAACAGGGAAAGACTGAATTTCAAGCAGCCTAACACAGCTCTGACCTTTATTATATATGTTTTACTCAGCCTGCTCGCCTCAGAGCAGAGAAAGAAAAATCACCCTGCACTTCTATGGATTTGAGGTGTATGTATGATGGACAGAGTATATCTACCACGAAATCTATGACTACCCTACACAACCTTAAATACTCCTCCCAAATCTACTCTTCAATAGATTAAAAAATTAGTTTTAAAATAAAAAATGTCAGAGGCTCTCCACAGAATTGTAAACATAACTCCACTCAATTGGGTAATAAGGCCAGCCAAGAACAATGCATCCAAGAAAGAAACAGCTCCTCAAACCTAAAAAACTTAATGCTTAGTGGTCAGTCTTCCAGACGCACAGGGGAGACAGCCAATTTATCTCTGGCTGGAAAACAAGATATTCAGAGGTTCTGATGTCTTTTGAGAGTCAAGAGGAGTCAGTGGTGGCAGAAGGGCAGAAGGGGAAGCCGTTTTGGCCTTGAAGAGCCCAAGTTCCTTCGTAAGACATTAAAGACACCGTTCACGTGGGCTGAAACCCAGGCGGGGACAACGCAGCAGCGTGGCAAGCCTTCCCCACAAAAGCTCAGCACAGCCGAAGGACCCAAGCCTTTCTTTTCAAGCCTTTTTTCCTCCCCCAAATTGGCCTAGCATTTTGCACCTTTTCAGTTTGAAGCCACCTTCATGCAGACACCTGCCTCCCAGCCAACAAACAGGAGTAGCAGTGAATCTCTACAGTTGGAAAATGTATAAATAGATGCTAATCTTCTATGGACATTTACACAGACAGAGAGAGAGGGGAGAAGAGGAAGGACGGAGTGGGAAAGAGGGAGAGGGAGAGAGTGAGTGAGCGTGCCAGGCTCTGGGTGAGGCCCAAGCACACACATGCACACACTCACGTATCACGAGTGTCCGAGATGGAGAAACAGGAAGACTGATGTGACTTCAGCTCGAGGAGGTGCTGAGGCACAGAGAGAGGAGCCTTCCTCTTGGGACCACTTCACATGTGGACCTTGACCCCCCCCTCCATGATAAAGTTATGAGTGCTTTAGAAGGTACCCCAGGAAGAACTCCCATTTTCCCTAGTCCCTTACATTGAGACTCCCATGAATACTTACTCTTTAAGACGGATCCGGAAAGAACCATAATTCAAAAAGACACATGCACCCCTCTATTCACAGCAGCACTATTTACAATAGCCAGGTCATGGAAGCAACCTAAATGCCCATCGACAGACGAATGGATAAAGAAGAGGTGGCACATATATACAATGGAATATTACTCAGGCATAAAAAAGAATGAAATTATGCCATTTGCAGCAACATGGATGGACCTAGAGATTATCATACTAAGTGAAAAAAGTCAGACAGAGAAAGACAAATATCATATGATACCACTCATATGTGGAATCTAATTTTTAAAAATGATACAAATGAACTTATTTACAAAACAGAAACAGACACACAGATATCGAAAACAAACTTATGGTTACCAGGGGGGAAAGGGGAGGGTGGGGCAGCAGGGACAAATCAGGAGCTTGGGATGAACATACACACACTACTCTATATAAGATAGATAACCAACAAGGAGCTAGGGTAGAGCACAGGGAACTCTACTCAATACTCTGTAATAACTTCTATGGGAAAAAAAATCTGAAAAAGAACGGATATATGTATATGTGTAACTGAATCACTGTGCTGTACACCTGAAACTAACACAACATTGTAAATCAACTCTACTCCGAGAAAATTTAAAAAAAAAAAAAAAAAAAAAAAAAGACAATCATCCAGCCTCTAAAACAGCAACAGCCCACCTACCTAATTGGTAACAGAGGCCAATGCTTTGTCACGGCAACTTGTCCAACTGGGTCAACGAATATTTTTGCCTTAAAGTCTTTTCCTCCTTGTGTGGCACTCTCTGGACGTTTGAAATGATGTCTACATCCTCTCCAGAGCAGTCCCTCTGATACTCCCAGACAACAAACACATCACTGGCAGCCTTCTCTTCATCAACACCATTCCTTTGTCATTCGTCACCCTTCCCTCCCTGAATCCTCCGTGATAACGCAAATGGGCTGAACACTGTGCTGTGGCTCGCATACATTGCAATGATCTTCGCACGTCTGTTTTTTTTCATATGCACACAGCACTGAGGCGCTTCATTCTCCTATGAAATTGGATCCTTGTAGGTCAAAAACTAGATTTTCAAAGGCCAAATCATTTTGTCTACTGTGTCTTGGCTCAGTTGCTGGAAAGAACTAAGGTCTCTAAATTTAGATATTTCCCATGGCTTAGCTCAGACAAATGTCCTTTCCATGCACCATGAATGGCAGCAGGCCCTGTAACTCTCTCTGGCCGTCAGCTGGCCCCAGTCTCTCCTCAGGGCCCTGGCTGCAGGTAACCAAGCTTACACTGCACCCCAACCTCCAGCAGCCCCACCCATCCCTCTTCACAGGTGGAGTCTGCTCCCCTCTCCCACACCCCTCCTGAGACAGAACCACTGCAGAAGCTTCTTCTTCCCAGCCTGGCATACAACCCAGGAAGGCCCTCACCGACAACACAGTCCCTCGGAATGGATAGAGAAGATGTGGTACATGTATACAATGGAATATTACTCAGCCATAAAAAGGAACGAAATTGGGTCACTCGTGGAGACATGGATGGACCTAGAGACTGTCATACAGAGTGAAGTAAGTCAGAAAGAGAAAAACAAATATCGTATACTAATGCATGTATGTGGAAAATGAAAAAATTTCATATAGATGATCTTATTTACAAAGCAGAAATAGAGACACAGACGTAGAGGACAAATGTACGGATACCAAGGGGAAGGACGGGGGATAGGATGAATTGGGAGATTGGGACTGATATATATATATACACTACTGATACTATGTATAAAATAGATAACTAATGAGAACCTCCTGTATAGCACAGGGACCTCTACTCAGTGCTCTGTGGTGACTTAAATGGGAAGGAAATCCAAAAAAGAGGGGATTTATGTATACGTACAGCTGATTCACTTTGCTGTACAGTATAAACTAACACAGTCTTCTAATGAGAACCTACTGTATAGCACAGGGAACTCTACTCAGTGCTCTGTGGTGACCTAAGTGAGAAGGAATCCAAAAAGGAGGGGATATTTGTATACATATAGCTGATTCACTTTGCTGTACAGTATAAACTAACACAGTATTGTAAAGCAACTATACTCCAATAAAAAAAAAATCAGTCATGGAAAAAAACAAACAAACAAACCATAACACAGCCCCTCGACCCCCAGCACAGGGGAACGGCTCCCATCTCACGAACCCACCCCCTCCATCGCCCACCCTCCACCTCCCAGCCAGGGAAAGAAGCACTTACTAGTCCCAGTACAGAATCAGAACTCAGGACCCACTTCCCACAGAAACAACAGAAAAACCAGAGCACTGGAGATCAGCTAACTTGTAGACTAAAAGCACTTCTATAGCACTATTTGAAAGGCGGGTACCACACAACCAGCTTAGAAGATACACTCTTATAGCCATAAACAGTCATATGGGGAATGACATACATAAAGTATAAGGGCAGAGAGGTCTTGGTACATTGTTTCGGTGGCATCGAGAACCACTACCCATAACTGACACACTGAACGGTGACTTCGTCATATAGCTCGGTAACGAGGTCTCTTCTATGAAGAGGCATTTTGAGCCTCCAACTCCAATACTGTGAATCTATTGTTACTTCACTTTTCCTCACGAAAGTCCGGCAGACTAAGGTAACAAACAGACACCTCTGTTCACTGACAGAACAGGTGAGGCGAGAGAGTGTCACATTCCAGTATTTAACCATTTCTATCAAGTCTAGAGAAGAGGGGGTAGTCTAAATAAAGCTGAGAGTGGACTGTTTTACATCTCAAAATTGTCTTTTTAAATAGGCTTGTGCCTTTCGCAATTCAGATGTTGACTGTGGCACAAATGAATACAGCAAATACTTTGCTTTGTTTTTCCTGGTATCTCCCTAGTCAGAGGTTCCCTAGCCACCTGGAGAGAGCCCTTCTAAGGAGTATGTATGAAAACACGCTGCCTGAAGCACAACTGCTCATTTGTTGCATCCCCTTCCTAATCCATCCAAGAGGTCCGACCCCTATCTTCATTCCTCCGGCTGGCACCGCACACACACACGAAATCCAGGTTTATGACTCTACAATGAGACTGCTTTGATTCAAATGATCTTTCCTTCCTACTTAGGCTCTTCCAACGAGGTCTAAAGCTTTCTGTTTTCTTTACAGGGTGAGAAAAACAAATCCAAGGAAGGCCCCTAGGTTTCCCGTGGTGGGGACAGATCTGCAGAACCAAATTTTAAAACCATGGGAAAATTCTGGATTCAGACACCTGAGCTTGTTTGAGCAACTGAGCCAAAACACAGATGTAGTGGTCTGGCCCTTCACAATCCAGTTTCAAAGGAGAAAGAATCTCAACCCTGGGAGAGGGGTGTGTGTGTGTGTGTGTGTGTGTGTGTGTGTGTGTGTGTTGGGGGTTGGGCCTGGGGGCAGGGAAGGAAACAGAAGTCTGTTGCTTTTCCTCTCACACCCCCCTTCCTCTATCTAGGGGAGAAAGCGTGAGGGGGGTGGGAAGCACTGAGACGGCATTTTCCATCAGGCCTGGGAGTGACCCCTCTGCGGGGCAGTTGGAGGTGGGACCCGAGCAAGGGAGCCATCCCCAGGCTACCCTGTGAGTATGGCATCTTCAGGGGTGCTTGGACTCTTGGAAGGGGTGAGGAGGGGAAACACAGGGTTCACTTACAGATTTCAGGACTTTCCAGAAGGGACCCCCAAATAGGGCCCATTTTTAGCGCCAAGTATTTTGACAAAGTTCTTATTAGGGTAATTCCAAGCGATCTGGCAAGCATGCTTTTAGTTAGGAAAGACTATGAGAAATCTCCCAATTTAATTTGTGAAAAATCTGCACTTGCATTTTCCTACTGAAAGAAACGCTGGGACTTCCCTGGCGATCCCGTGGTTAAGACTCTGTGCTTCCACTGCAGGGGGCACAGGTTCAATGCCTGGCTGGGGAACTAAGATGCGGTCAAAAAAAAAAAAAAAAAAAAGAAAAGAAAAGAAAAATGCTCACAAACACAGACACACAGATAGATACCTCTATTTTTTAAAAACACAGCAGCGTCCTCTGCAAACACAATCCCCTGATGATCGACTTGAGCTGGAATCTCATCGTAGTTGCACAGGGCGGAAGCGGCTTAACTTCTGCCCACATGCGTCTCTTAGAATCAGACAGGGCTTTATCTTCGAAGAGCTGCCCCTGAGCCCCGGGCTTTGAGGGAAAAATCGCTTGGTGGAAAAAGCTGCCACCTTTGTGATGACACAATGCTGATAGGTATCTACAGCCTCATTAAACCGTAAGCCCCGGATGACAGGAATTTTCTGAGCGCTGTTTGCACCTGGGCTGCCTCTGGTTTTAGTCACCATAAGGCTCATCTTCAATAACAGACTGTAGGCCGGGTCACAGGTCCCCATTCTCAGCCTGGATCTTTCACAAATTTGCCCCTTTTTTGTTTAACGTGGGTATACTATTTTTATTTTACTTCCATTTAGATTTCACCAACACTGAACATAAGCGTGTGCTGGCCCTACGTTCGGACTTCTGAAATCAAGATAAATGGGCAGACAGCTTTAAGGGTATAACGTTTTGTTTTGTTTTGTTTTTGCGGTACGCGGGCCTCTCGCCGCTGTGGCCTCTCCCGTTGCGGAGCGCAGGCTCCGGACGCGCAGGCCCAGCGGCCATGGCTCACGGGCCCAGCCGCTCCGCGGCACGTGGGATCTTCCCGGACCGGGGCACGAACCCGTGTCCCCCGCATCGGCAGGCGGACTCTCAACCACTGCGCCACCAGGGAAGCCAGCCCGGGTGTAATGTATTAAACGCTGCACAATAGATGAAACAATTAGAGGAAATCGAGGGGGTGGTATAACTGTATACCTTTACACACTGAGTGGCACATGTAGAGGGACAATTGGAGGAAAAACCTGTTTAGGGCTAAACTGAGAGGTCCTTGCATATTTGCCTTTTTATAGTCACCTTTCACTTACTACAGCTGTTAGCCTCAGACTTTCAAAGCCAGTCAGGATTTCAAACATCCCATCAGGGACAATTGGAGGAAAAACCTGTTTAGGGCTAAACTGAG
Organism: Physeter macrocephalus; assembly: GCF_002837175.3. Lineage (NCBI taxonomy): Eukaryota > Metazoa > Chordata > Mammalia > Artiodactyla > Physeteridae > Physeter > Physeter macrocephalus. Next base: position 16,620,658 of record NC_041224.1, read on the forward strand.
AGGTCCTTGCATATTTGCCTTTTTATAGTCACCTTTCACTTACTACAGCTGTTAGCCTCAGACTTTCAAAGCCAGTCAGGATTTCAAACATCCCATCCCATTGTGTGTGTGTGTGTGTGTGTGTGTGTGTGTGTGTGTGTGTGTGTGTGTGTGTGTGTGTGTGTGTGTGTGTCTACATCTGCATTTGAGGTCTGGATAACACCATAAAAAAATTAAGTACGTGACAGTTTCCCCTTTTACCTACAGTCACTTTCCCTTCCCCATCCAGAAACCGTGTGGCATAGAACGCGTGTCACAGACAGTACTCGTCCCCAGAGTTTTTAACAGAGAGAGACGTGAGCCCAGGGAACGGTGCTGCCTGGGCGGGGCCGCCATTCAGCTTCTTGTGGTAGCCTGTGCGGTGCACTGAAGGAAGAGCCAGAAGCGGAGGCAGGAGGCAGGCCTGAATCAGGCCAAGGAGCATCGGAAGGCAGGATACGGGGGCACAGGGGAGCCATCAGGGTGTGTGCCCAAGCACCTGGGCTCCTAAGTTATCCTGCCTTCTCCGTATCCTCCGGCCTTCCTCAAGCAGGGTCATAAACTGGGTAAAATTCTCACAAGACTCTCAGGAAGGCTGAGCTGTTACCCTGAATAAGTCACCTAAGCTTTCTGCCTTCCGTGACCTCATCTGTCACTTGGGGAATGGCTGGATACAACTTCCCGCTCCTGTGTTCTCCGATTCTCTGAGTTAGAGTTTGCTCTGAGTTAGTTTTAGACAAGCAAAGGGTCTTGGAGCTGCGTGAGGTAATCAGGGGTCCAGCTGGATTCAGGTTCTGATCAGTCTTGGGGAATTCGGAGTGTGGTTCCAAGCCCGCCCCCCCGAAGGCCGCTCCATCCTCCCTCAAGAATATGCTTGGCACTTCTGGCCAACCGATTCTAATGATAGCTTCCTGTGCATTTCCTCACAGACCCAAGTTTTAAAAGCCATCAGAAAGCCGGGTAGGGGACTTCCCTGGCGGTCCAGTGGTTAGGACTCACGCTTTCACCGTCGAGGGCACCGCTTCGATCCATGCTCGGGGAACCAAGATCCCACAAGCTGCGCGAGGTGCGGCCGAAAGAAAACCAGGTAGAAATAGAAGTGTCCTCTCTAGAACGGGATGCTCTGAATCCTCTCTTCTGGAAGGGGGCAGAACTCAAGTCATGACCTCTGCTTATCATGCCACCAATACCATGACTGTGAACTCCCTGACCTCACTCCACTCGTACCTGGTTTGAGAAAAGTTTTTTCTGACCGTCTTGGTTAAATACATTTATATGTACTCAGACTCCTTTGCTCTGCCCGCTCCAAATTGTTCGGTCCTTGGTCCCTGGGCCTTTCTTTCTTCTCCACATCAGGGACTAGCATCTTCTTTCTCCCGCCCACGACCCTGTGCGTCTTATTCTGTAATTATTCCCCGCAGACCCGACCTCCCAGACCTCAATCCCCAGCCCTTCTCCTGCCGGCAGCTCAAAACGTCTGAACAAGGCACGCTGGGCCAGGGAACCGGCCCCCAAGACTGAGAGGGCGACAGAAGTCTGAACCGAAGGGTTCCCGTGCTCGAACACAAGGCAGAACACACACACGGCCCCCAAACCCTCATACTGGCAAACGTTTCTAATAAAACTTAAGACTCAGGTTTCTGAGACTACAGTTGGTCCAGTTCCTTCATGAAAAGTCCGTTTTTCCTTCCATCCTATCCCTCCGTCAAACCTGGTAACGGTGACCCATTTCCTAAAGCTTCTTTGCAGAACACCTTGATTCTGGCAGTGGGAAGGGAGTCAGGCACGTGAAACGACAGAACTCATCCAACGAATTCCTGTTTTGGTGCTTTGCATCCTTGAAATTTTTCTTTTTCTTTTCTTTTCTTTTTTTACATGTGGTGAAGCTTCAGCCACAGTGTCTTTGCTGCCCCTGCGGCCTGAAAGCGGTTTCCTCGTGGGAAGAGAGCTGGTCAACTTCTGGAGCGGTGAGAAGAGGTGAGGTGTCTACTGTCCACGCCCTGCAGGCGCCCACAGTAGCTCGGCACCGCCTGTGCGTAGGGGTTAAGTCACGAGGGGACAAGCTGGCACACGCCAAAACCCCTCTGTGCTTTGCAAAGGGCATCGGGACCGGCTTCGAAGCAGCCGTGCGTGTTTTGAGAGTCTGCTAACAGCTTTGAACCAAAGGGGGAGCAGGAAGGAGGAAAAAGCAGCTTTTTCGGTTTCTGAGAAATTTCTTAACCGGAAGCACTCAGTGTTCTATCCTCTGTGGCATTTCCAAATCAGGATTCCACAGACTCAGTATTTTCAGAGTCCAGGGTGGTGAGATGGAGTCCACCTTACCTGGAGACGCTCTGTTAATAATCACAGAAAAACGCTTCCTGCCTTTGTACAGAAAATGAAGAGATTTCTCAGAGTAAAGAGAAGAAATCTAATTACCATTAAATTAGGTTTAACTGCCGAGACCAGTCATCCTCGGCACCGAGGCATAATTTAACTTAAAAGAAACCACAGTGACCCATGACCCTCTCCGGCTCTCTCCCGGCACTAAGCGGCCAGGAAGAGCTCAGTCCCAGGTGAGATGCCCAGGTGGTCAGGAATGCATTACACAGCAGAGGAGAGACCCCAGGGAGGGGTGGCGACCCCCCAGAATCAGGCCACCTCTGTACCTCGCTCTTGTCCGCTGCACGGCAGGGCGCCTGGCAGCAGAGACTCAGGACGCCTCCTTCCTTGCTTGGCCTTTTTACAGGAGGGCACACAGACGGCTCCATGTCCAGATCCGAGAGCAGACATCAGCAGTCACCTGCCCGTCCCCCAGGCAGCGGGACCTGCCCGCGCCACACTCCGCTCGCCTTCAGCCGTGCCCCCCCTTCCCGGAAGCTGGCCTGCCGCACCCCTGACAGACGGAGGCCTGACACACAGAGGATCTGGAGTGTGATTCACGGATAGAAAATACCGGTTTTTCATAGCTACGCAAATGCAACCTGGGTGGGGTTTAGAGAAATCTGGATGTGGACGCCAAAAAGCAGGGCAAGATGGGCCCCTTTTCCATAAATTGCACTTGGCCGAATGGGCTCGGCCTGCCCACCACTCATTAAAAAAAATTCGAGTCGCGCAGAGTGGGAAGGCATCATCTAACGTTCATCAGCGCATGGGACTTCCCCGGTGGACCAGTGGTTAAGGCAGCGGACCGCCTTCCAATGCAGCGGGCGTGGATTCGATCCCTGGTCGGGGAGCCAAGATCCCACATGCCTCGCAGCCAAAAAACCAAAACATAAAACAGAAGCAATACTGTAACAAACTCAGTAGAGACTTAAAAAAAAAAGATGATCCACATAAAAAAAAAATAAATAAAAATAAAGTTCATCAGCACAATTGGAGGGTGCAAGTTCAGATGCAGTTTCAGATCTTAGCTCACATGGAAATGTATTTATAGCTTCTCTACCATCATGAGCCAGATCCCAAACCGCCAACTGTTTCCACATGAGCGTTTGATCAAATGGCTTCATCCTCAAAGGCAGTGCAGTCATGGTGAATATGCTTCCTCTTGGGCCATATCTGCCTCAAACCCCACCAGGCTGGAACTTCTAGGACAGAATCAAGAGGTGGGGAGGCCAGGATACCCACGGGTTGAGAACCACCCAAAGGACACGCCCCCGATTTCCTGCCGGCGGGACCTGTGCTAGGCCCTCCACCCCACCTGACCATTCTCAGAATGTGGTCTCCAAAGCACATGAGCTGGTGTGCAGGGCTCACTTGGCATCAGAAGACCGGATCTCACAAAGCGTGAGGTTAACCCAACGCACATCACTTTTCTAAGTATTTCTTTACTTGTGAAATGAAGGCGTCTACCTACTCACCTTGCCAGCATTTCCATAATTTTTACAAACAAACCCAAAGTGAACAATGCCCGGTATTAAAGGTGCTAGTGGGATTCACTCTGTCTACACTGCACGGTTCAGCCAACCTCTTCCCTGGGTGCCATCTGGTGGGCTCCACGTGGAAGCTGGTGGTTCCTGCTGTTGATATCTGTCTGACCTCATATCAACTATCACAAAACAAAAAAGCTGAGTTGGACTGAAATACAAAGTAAAGATTTCTTTTTTTTTTTTTTTTAGCTGAAAGCAGATGAAAAGGCAAAAGTTTGATGTATCACAATGTCATTGGAAAAACCCAAACTCAGGGACGCATGACGCCTGTATCCTGTTTCAGACGGTACTTCATCGACTTAATGCCTATTTTGTGGTCAAGGGGGAAACATTTTAGTGACCTAAGAGTGAGCCTGACAGAAGTGTTGAGAATTACGAAAAATTCAAACAAAAAAAAGAACAGAAGTACCAGCCTTCGGCCTTTGGGTTAATGCCAAGAACTGAACACTGAATCCTGTTTCTGGACACCAGGCGAGGGCTCCTGGGTGGGAAAGTCACAGACCCTCAGGATTCTGTAACCTGCCTGCATTGGGCACTCTACCATGTGTCATGAGGGGCTCTGGAGAGCCAAAAAGCCCCTTTGGAGACAGTCCCAGAGACGGAGGGAGGGGAGACTGGCTTAGTTCAAAGTCCCGTCCCCCCGCAAAGGGACTTCTGCCTAAAACAGCATCTGAACAAAAGCTAAAATTAAGCTGTACTCTTCTGATTGCAACCCTTTGCACTGTAGTAAGAATAAAGCCCAAACTCCTAACTAGGACGGCAGCTGCCTCTCCCAGGTCACCTGGTTCTTCAGACACACAGGGCGCCTCCTGCCTTGGGGCCTCTCTGCTCACTGGGGCCTCGCCCCACCGTTTGCATGACGGGTCCTCCTCACACAGTCCTCCCCATTTCCTTCACATTTTTTCTCAATCCGAAGCCATCCCTGTATCTGTTTTCTCCTCTGCCTCCCCCTCCCACCCGCTCTTTAGAGTCTAAGCTCTCTGAAGGCAGTGGCCTTGTCAGGCTTGCTGTAATCAGAGCACCGGTCCAACCGAGAGACTCAATCCATGCTGATGAGTGAATGAATGAATGACAGGATGACAGTTCATCCTTCCTAAATCTGACAACCCTGAGTCACTGTGCCTCTTCATGCTAATCAAAACTACCTTATTATTCTCACACTCAATAATTCAAGAAGCACTTTCACATTCTTAATCCTCAAAGCCACTCTCTAAGGCCTCTGTGTGGGTCAGTGGCAAGTCACTGGCTCTGGACCTGTTTGCCTTGAAGTAACAGAGTAACCTGGGCCAAGTCAACTCCCAGCTTTGAGTCCTTCTCCATGAAGCCAGGATGTTCTGTGAGGCAGCTCTATGCTCCCTCCCACCTTGAACAACCTATGAGTATTTAAGACTTTGATGGGTAGACACTGATCCTCTCTTATAAAATGCTTTGTGAGATGTTTCCATTATGTTGTTTCTGTGCATTGAGCATCTACTACATGCCAGGGACTGGGGTAAGTACTTCTCACACTGTCTCTGATCTGCAAACCACCTGGCTGGGTAGGAGGTCTTAGCCTTTTTTTTTTTTTTTTTTACAGATGCAGCAATGGAACCTTCCTTAGATTAAGGGACTTGCCCAAGACCACACAAAGAATAACTGGCAGAACCAGTTCCCGAACCTAACTCTGTCCAACGACAAAGGCCACATTCCTCCCAACAGTGCCCCGTGGAGCAAGCCTACACGAAACAAAAACGGTGCGATGTGAGTCAGGCAGGTAAGGGAGACAGGTGTGGGATGGAAAGTAGGGGGCTGCTGGGACTTCCCTGGTGATCCAGTGGCTAAGACTCCACACTCCCAATGCAGGGGACCCGGGTTCGATCCCTGGTCAGGGAACCAGATCCCACATGCATGTTACAACTAAAGACCCTGCATGCCGCAACTAAAGATCCTGTGTGCTGCAACTGAGATCCAGTACAGTCAAATAAACAAACGTTAAAAATAAAAATTAAAAAAAATAAATAGAAAGTAGAGGGCTGTGATGACCCCAAGGATCTGTTACCCTCCCCGCATCTTAATGGGACAGCTGCAACGTAGTTCTAGTAGAAATTTTAACAAAGGAATTTGAGCCCAGTGTTTACTGATCATCTGATTTCGTTTTCCCCTCCTAATGTAAGAAATTTGATTCACATGTAAAAACTCCTGATTCTACCAAGTTTCGGTGGCTTGTCAAAATTTGTAGAAGCCCTTGCCCAGGCCTGTCTGGAGAACCTGGCCCCAGGCCTGGTGCCTGGGACTCATACTTATTCTGGCCTGCACCAGGAATTTACCTATGAAAGTTGCCCAATTTGTCCCTTCAATTCCAGTAAGAACTTTTGCAATCTCTCGTAAAAATAGCGGCAATGAGAGAGAGTGTTTGCAGGTTATTATGCAAAGGGTGTGAGCCACGCCATTTTGTAAATTTTCATTTTCTAAGAACCACCAGGTACTATTCTTCCTCTAGGGTGAATTCTAAAGGTCTGTACACAGAGTGCAGGTTTCTGAAGGAAGGGATTTGATGCATGCAGGAGGCCTTCTTCCTCTAACGCCAAGAGGAAGGTTGCTTCATGAGTGCATTCCTGACGCGCCAGCTCCAGGCTCGACTTCAGAAAACCTGCTAACAAGTAACAAAACGAACTGCTGTTCCCACCCCTCAGATTCTCCAAGATCACCCTCTGGAGTAATGTTGAAATGGCAAAAAAGGTAGGAGGTACAGAAGAGAATGTGAGACTAGAGGCAAGAGGTAAAGCATTCCGTTTGGAAATCCACCCTCGTGAAAGGAACAATGCTTTTCATAACGAACACCTCCAGGGTCCCAGGAAAATGCTGTAGGTTTGCGGCAGAACTGCTGGGTTCATATCCCAGCTCGGTCGCCTAAAGAATCAACTAGGAGCTTGGGATTGACATACACACACTACTATATCTAAAACAGATAACCAGCAGGGACCTAGTGTCTAGCACAGGGAACTCTACTCGATATTCTGTAATAACCTACATGGGAAAAGAATCTGAAAAAGAATGGCTATTTGTATATGTATAACTGAATCACCATACTGTACACCTGAAACTAACACAACATTGTAAATCAACTATACTCCAATGTAAAATAAAAATTAAATTAAAAAAAAGAATCAACACTCTAGATTCTTCTAAGCCTTGGTTTCCTAATTTACATTTAGAGGATTATGAGATAACTTGTGTGAAAGTCTCAGCATATAGTAATAATTATGGGCATTAGAATGTATTTATTTGCAGTGGTTTGAACACATACAGGGACATTTTTTAATGTATTACGTTGGCATGCATAAAGGCACTTGAGATTTGGATGTATATGTCTTAAAAAGCCAGTGGTATTTAAAATCTGGAGGAAGAAAATACTGTATTTACCCCATGATACCGAAGTTTGGTCCATTTTTCTAATGATACAGAAAAAGTTCAGTTAGGCTTAAGAGTGACCTGCCACCACCCCGGGGCTACAGTCATTATATTCTCTTTAATGGAATTGCTTAAATTATAGCTCTCCTCGTTTTGCACATCACAGCCACTATCCTACCCTTTTCTCTCTAAGCATAGTTATTCCTCATTATTTCTTTGGTTAACCAACTAATGCCAGGCATACACTTATTCACAAACTACCACATTAAGAGGCATTTATTTTATATCCGTTCTCTTTTGCAAATATTTGCGTTTAGCAGAAGAACTGTGATATTGTATGAAGCAAAAATATATATATCCGGGAAAGAATGTGAAGTTTCAGAAGTAGCTTTGGAGAAGGAGAAAGGAAGAAAAGTCTAATTACAGTGGAGATCTGTACTGATTTGTGTGAAGGGAATGTAGACATCACTTGCAGTTTTAATGAATTCCGGGCACCTGAATTCAAAAGGAGCTGGAGTTTAAAATAACGTCTAAAGCTTTCTTCACTGATTTGGGAACATAAAAAAATGTTTCTTTTCTTTTAAAAGGCAGCCTCTGACAGGATGCTTTCTATTCTTGACTTGTAAAAGAAAAGTCTTTTCAAATCTAGATATTCTGTATGTTAAAACAGGGCTTTTTCTTTTTTCACCGAGGAAACCGAATCATAGTTATATAGTTACAGACTTAACATAAAAGCCTAAGTACCCTTTATCCCAAACGGATCCCCACTAACGGGCAAGGGGTGAAGTCTGGTTGTAAAGCATTTTCACGTGGACGTGAAGTGAATGTTTTATACCATTGGTCAGAGGATGACTTGACCAAGGGAAGGTGAATTTAGTGCTTCTGTTGACAAGTTCAGGCAGCTTAAACATATTTAATCCAAACACACCTGAGGCTCAGAACCCCAAACAGCATTTATTTAGGAATAAATAAATACATGGGATCGTGACTGGAATAGAATGGTCTAGGGAAAATTCTGCGGGGAATAAGCCTACTAGTGCCATCAGAAGCGACTGCTCCCAAGCAGAAGGAAAAAAAGAGAATCACCTCCTTCTTCAGGGGACAACTACATGAAAGCACAAATCTGCTCCTGGGTTGGTGCATGAGACAGAGAAAGTCACTTTCTCAGCCCACCTGGAAACGGCTGGCCTCCAGGGAAGTATTATGCACATGATAAAAATATAAATAGTAGAGAAGTCTAGAAGTTAAAAATAAAAGCTTCCGTCCTCACCAGCCCACTGGTCCCTCTTTCTGATTTATTAGGCGTCATTCTAGAAATGTTTAACGGAAAAATAAGTACCCAGAAAATGGATATGCTTTTCCATATAAACAGAATCCAGCCTTTTAAAAATAAATGGGATCACACTACCTACATTGCTCCGTGAATAATACTGCTTATTTAATATAGCTTGGTTACATGTCCACACCTGCACATCCAGCCTACTTCATCTACTGTCATGACTGCAGAGAACGGTATTAACTGAACATACCATAACTGACTCTCAAGCACTCATACTGACAGAATAAACTGGTAAGTCTTTCTGAGAGAAAACTGGGCAATACCTTTCAATGTGAGTAAGCCCTGTAAATGAATAGTAAAAAACTAGTAATCTGACGTCTAGGAATTTGTGCTTCAGATTTACTGACACGTGCACAGCCACACAGAAGGTGACCGCAGTGCTGTTCATAACAGGGAGAGAAAAAAGAAGCAATCAAAACAGCAATTAAGAAGGGTCAAGTTAATAGATTAGAGGGTACTACTTTCATTGCTCTGAAGAGAGAACAGCTCTAAATCAGTTTGGGCTCTTCTCACCATTGTAAACACACACATATACACACAGAAGCACACACACACACTCCCCAAAGAAGAAATTGAAAATGGTCCTTTAGGAGTCAATGGGCTGGAGCTGCCCTCTTCTGCAGTCTTAAAATTTACCCTGACAAAGGATTCGAATAAAGGTACAGTTAAAGTTGAAGGGGACCCATGCAACCTTTCCTGGTGCAAAATTCAAACAGGATGATCTTAAAAAATTGCCCCTCTGCACCAGCAGGCTGCGTGATGGTGGCACACGTACCCGACTAATGCCTACTGTGACTTGACGTCCATGTGACATTCTCAGGGGTGTTTACAAACATTCTTAATGTCAAAGACTGAAAATGGCCAAGGGTCCATCCGAATCTGTTTTGTCAGCTATTCCAAAAAGTGGGTGTGGCAGCAGACTGCTTTCCTTCTGAGTGGCAAGTAGTAAGGCCAAAGAATGTCCCTTCCGAAAAGTTCACAGTACGCACCATGGATCAATAAAAACACCCCCCGATGGGGTCCTTTTGCTTCTGTCTCGTGCCATCTGAACAGCTTGGAGGACGGTGCCCCTGTCGGGCTTACGGGGACTGACGTGACCACCTGCGTTTGTGAACCCTGGTGAAAATGCTGATGGGAAACCCGCTATCACTTCTGTTGCTTAGTCTTGAGCAAGCAGGCAGGGGTGGAAGTGAAGGGAACCATATGTGAGCAGAGACCACAGGCTAGAATCCTAGGGCTGTAAGAGGCCAGAAAAGCTATCACCTGCCTTCACCTTGGACTGACTGTCCTCAGGTCATCACATAAAATCAGCTGTACGCTCCTCTCTGGAAGATCTCTAGAGAAGGGATTTCTCCAAACGTGTAATACTTTACATTCACTCTTGCCATTCATACAAAGGAGTAGTTCAAAATTCTTCCTGCTGCCTGTAAGTCTGGACGCAAAAGCAGCAGAACTTCCTGTCACTGGTATAAAGCTCAGTCTCCAACCTTTGTCCCCCTCTGGTCCCTCCCTCCCTAAGGTCGTCCGGAATTCCATCCTTTCCACCACAACCCAGGGGCCCCAAGGCCTCCAGGTACACAGATGTTACAAAACCGTCTGCACAAACCAAGGAGGACTTGTTTTGGTTGTACAGGGGAGAGGAGATTTGGTAACCTCAGAATCCTGTCTACCTTGATATTATGCTTCCAGAAAAAAAAAAAAAAAAAAAGCCTTCTCTCCCATATTTTCTCTCATCAGGTTACAAGTTAAATGCACAAGACGGGAAGTTTACAAGAAAGCAATCCATATCGGAATGATTTCTGAGGAAATTTCACCCTGAACTACGAAATGGCCAAAATTCACACTCAGAGCCCGGCCACGGTGTTTCACAATTCATCACAAAAACAGATCCCAAACTCAGGTCCCTGAGGAATTTTTGCTTCCAGTGAATTATGTTTCTCCTGCTTAAGAAAAAGTGAAGGAAAGAAAACCGAGAGGAGGAGGAGGGAAGGCCCTTCCCGGTCTACCTGCTGGTCCCTTCATGGCTTCACGCTGAAGAGAAAAGCAGCATCAACTGGGTGCCACCATTTTCCAGGATGACTTTTTTTTTTTTTTTTTTAAACAAATAGATGTTTGGAAACAACTCCCCATCAGCTTCTAAACAGGAGTGTTTCTGACAAAGTTAAATTGATGAATAGCAAGGACAAGGGCCTGAGCCTTAAGCAGCTTCTAGCTTCACTCCCGCTCAGAAGAGCTTTACGCACACCTCCCCCAGAGCAAGTCCTGGCTCCTCTTCCTGAACTGTGAGATTTCAGTGCCTTTCTTTCGGAAGAAAAAAATCTCCAAAACGTTTTTAAAAGAGAAAAGTATAATACAGTTGACCTTTGAACAACATGGGTTTGAACTAGATCAGTCCACTTTTTTCAATAAATACTTATGTATACCGTAAATGTATTTTCTCCTCCTTATGGTTTTTTAACTTTTGCTTTTCTCCAGTTTATTTTATTGTAAGAATACAGTATATTATACATATAACGTACAAAATATGTGTTAACCGGCTGTTTATGCTATCGGTACGGCTTCCGGTCAGAAGTAGGCTATTATTAGTAGTTAAATTGGGGGAGAGTCAAAAGTTACACGTGGATTTTACACCCGCATTGTTCAAGGGTCAACTGTATTTAAAGATCACGAATCCCTGTGCTAAGAGGCTTTTAAAATTCAGATGTTACATTTTACTGGTAATACGAATAGACCTACGTATGTTCTTCAACAGGAAACCTTGCTACTAGTGAGTAATGGAGGCAAGATTCGGACCCAGGAAACCTGGCCCTTGAACCCTTGTGTGCACAGTCCCTGTGATTCAATAAATCTTTATTAAACCCCACTGGGTGCAAAACCTGCTTCTAGATGCAGTCACTGCTTATGAGTCAGCAGAGCAATCTCTGAGCAATACGACAATTAAGTGTAATAAAAAGCTTAATGGACTTCTGAAACAGAGTCTGTGGGGGAAAAAAAAATTATAAGAATATACATGAGTGACTCCGAACCAATGTGGAATTTCAGCACCCTGTGGCTGTTTGATTTCATGACCGGTTTCTACTTTCAACTTGCCGCGTGGTGGTTCATATTTGGAACTGAAACTGAATGAAATCAACCTTTGCTTTCAGACTCAGAGATCTGCCCTTGAGATAATCAGAGCTTTTCCCAGGGTCCCAAAACAGCACTGGGCACCATACAGCGTGCTGCCGTTCAGATGACCACGTTTAATGAATTATCTGGGACGGAATGAGTTCGCCCTCGGCAGCTCAGAGATCAGAACGCCTTCAGGATTCCACTCGATGAATCTACCCACCACTCCTGCTAAGAGCCTTCTTCTAGGAGTGGGGCACCCGAACGGCTCTGAACGGTCTGATGTGGACAGCTTGGTAACATCGGACAAGTCATGAGGAAAACCCTGGAACTAACAGAGTGTTTTCTCTGGCTGGAAACCCTGCTGCTAAAAATAACACAAAGAAAAACATATTTGTCTCTGACACACAATGGATGTAGAATATAATTATGGGCTGTTTTGGTCTGGGAGGTAGACAAGGGAGGGAGTTGCCAAGGTCTAGAAGACAAAGGAGAAAAGACAGTGTGTCCCACCCCGAGCTCTCTGTGGCCATTCCCACGGCCTCCTGGTGACTTGGTTTCCTGCTCAGGTAACAGCAAAACCTGACTCTTCTAGCAGGGCCCAGAAAAATCGCAGGCAGGTAAGAGTTAACCATGTAAATCTCTGAAGTGATAAGCTCCTATCAGTAGGTGCCAGTAAAAAGTAAATTAATATCACTTCTCTAGCCTGTCAAGAAAAAAATATCGCATATAATTAATGTAAAAACGTGAATATCCTAGCTCCTTTGACACACTTAACATTTTGTACTTTAATTACTTTATAGAAATAATAGTTGCCACTGGCAGTTATTTCAGGAACACATTAATTTTTTTAGAGACCCCTGAAAGGAGAAAAAAATAGCAGGAAATGTAGAAGGACGGCTTATCGTGTTGTATATTTCAGTATCTCTGAACCAGGGTTTCTTGATCTGTAAAGTTGGAATGAAAAGATTGTGCTAATCCCACTGGGCTGTTACAATGATAAGATGAAGGAAAAGATGAAAACACTTTACAATCAGTCCAGGACCACAAAAGTAGTAAATAAAATCAATCGTTAACACGTGGAGCATGTGTTCAGAGAACGGTGCAATATATATTTTGTCACTTAATCCTCAGCACGCCACAATTATCACTCCCATCCTATGGAGGAGAACACTGAGGCTTAAGGACATGAATTTACTTTTCTAAGGTTGCACAGGTAGGAGGTGGATTCAACTCCCAGGCATTCTGATGTTAGGGGCAGAATTCCCTGCCACTCGGAATTTTCTGCAATAACTGTGGTAACCCAACCATTTAACATGAATATCAATGCAGGTGCTAATCGACATTAGCTGATGGCCAAATTTCAGGAGGCTCTCATTCTCAGACATTAGTCAGTTTTTAAAATAGTTTAAATCCTGTCCACGTGCTCCTAAATAGTTTTGCTTTCAAAAGCCCAAATTCCCATTGCACAGGTTATCTTTATTCTTAACTCTGTGCTTTCACCTTATGCAGTGTATGAAAGAGGAAAAAAAATGTGATTTTCATTGCCTTTTTAAGCTTGGTGGACCGAACTACTCATATTGCACCCTGATGTCCCCAAACTAACCCCTTTAAGTCAACTTTGCAGACACACAGCTACCTTCAGCGATTGTTATCACATCCATATTGCAGGCAAGACTGTTTACTCAGTCTTGCTAGTAACTGATGCAAACAGAAAACCTCGTACCACCAAAGTAAGGTTTCCCTCTGAAAGCACGCTTTAAAAACTACTTTTATCAAGCATTCCCCCACCCTAGAAGCCTTTATCTTTATCTGTCTTAGAATTTACAATTCCTGCTTCCCTCAAGTCCAGAAACTCTGATATCTCAAACACGATATTTTTCTAGTCTTATAAAATGCCTCTGTGAGAAAAAATATACAGACTCACTTAAAAAAGAGTGCAATGTTCATAAACCTGTTTCTGTAATATTCCACAGGTTGTATTTTTGGCATTTTGCAACTTGAAAATACAGAAATACACAGTCCCAATTTCAGTTCTGTTCGAAGAGTTAAATAAAAAAATAAAAAAGAGAGAAAGAAACCAACATCTGGGAATAATCCACAAATACATATAGTATCTCAATTCTCAGATCGTCCTTCTAATCCTTACCTACGCATTTTTACAGCATTATTCACAGGGCAGAATCAGAATAACGCATAATGCATCACTTGTTTTTCAGCTCTATTCAAAAATCTCAGTTCATTCAATAAAAAAGCCCTGAAAAAACAGCCCTGAAGCATGAACACTCGAATATTCAGTGTGGGAAAGCCATGCTTATTGATTCAGTGCTTCCTGCCAAGAGAACAATGCAGAGAAAGAGACCTCAATGTTTCCAAATAATTTCTGGCAATAACTCAGAAGGAAAAAAACCCCATATTTACCCATACCTGGAGCTCCACAGGTGAAGCGGCCGTTAAAGCAGAAAAATCTAATTCGGCTTCTGGAAGTTTTTGTCTCTAATGGACTCTGGGGTCATCCTTCCGAGCTGTCAGGTAAACCCCCCTCCATGTCTCTACTTTTTTCTTTTGCAGTTTTTCCCAGTGAAACTCTTTTGTCATTTGCATAAAAGCTACTTCCAGCCTATAGGACTTTTTGAGTAGCTACTTGTTAAATTGGCTGTCTTGACATGCTCTTTCAAGCATGACATCATAAATCTCCACGGAAACCCTAACCCCACCTGCTTACATGCCAACGTTACCTGTAGGGCAAAGACTTAAACAATCATCTGAAATTGTTCATTAATGAAACTTTTTAGGGGCTTTGGATCTCTGTACAGTATAATTTGTGCCGTTGGCAGAAACTCTGCCAAGAACGATGGCTTCATTTTCAAAGCCTGAGCTGTTTTGCAGAAAACAATGATCAAAATTACAGGCATTCGTTAATCTGCCCCTCCCTGTCCAACAATGCGCTTAATCGGTTGAAGAAAAACCTACAGTGGGCCATGTGCCTCTCTCTGCAGGATAAAGTTACGTTGAAAACTTGGGTTTTGAAAAACCTTCTATGAATACTTCTAAGGCTTTTCCACTCCACTCTCCAGCAACCCCCTTCCTGCTTTTTACCAGCAAAACTTGCAAAACAGGTTCTTTGCTGGAATGTGAGAGAGTGTTTGTGTGTGTGTGTGTGTGTGTGTGTGTGTGTGTGACCAGCAAAACTTGCAAAACAGGTTCTTTGCTGGAATGTGAGAGAGTGTTTGTGTGTGTGTGTGTGTGTGTGTGTGTGTGTGTGTGTGTGTGTGTGTGCATTTTCTCTTGGCCTCTGTGTTTGCAGAGGTGGTAGGAGAAGGTGTTGAGAATTTTTTTAACTCTTTCCTAACATACTTTTGTCCTAGTTTATATATGTTACCACAATAGCACTGAAATCCATGTTCTTGACTTTTCTTGGGAAGGGTCAACAGGCTCTAAGATATTCAATCCTTCTTAAATTCACTCACTTTTCACGATCTCAAATTTTATGGAGTCCCCAAATTTGTGCCCAATCCCTCTTGGTGACACTGGGCTCAGCACCTTTTCTTCTCACCTCTAAATTCACCCCAGATACACCGCATACCCCCCAAGTCCAAGATCCATGACGTCGAGGTACCAGAAAGGTTTGAATGGGACTTCCTCCAAATCTGTGAGAATTTATAGTAATATTGTCAAATGGTTGTCAAATGCCATCATGGAAAATTCTTCAGTGGGGCTGAGCAGGGAGCTGGGAAGCACCTGAAGGCAGCTTCCAGTAGCATCTACCGTAACACTGCAGGGTCCTGGGAGCAGCGGGGGCTGAGAGTGCAGCCTGCTCTAATTCGCCACAGCTCCTGCTGCAAACTGCAACAGGCTCAACAGCTCTGTCCTCAAAGGTCAGAGAGCAAATACTAACCCCCCCACTCCTTGGCCCCACGCTGAAGCTGCCCAGGTATTTGCAGAGAGGGTCATAGGTAAAAACACCATCTTCACAAACTCAGAACGGCTCTTTGCGTGGAAGGTACAGTAGATGCTTTGGATCCCCAACCTTGACTCTTCTGAGAGTTTTCCATCGCCATCCTTCACGGTCCACAGATGGGACATGACCTTCTAAGGGAACCGAGAACTACATGGGTTTAAGATAGCAGCCCGAGCTGGAACACTCCTCGGAGGCAAGACTATGTCGGAGATTCAATTACTGCCTCTGTGAGATGAAAACACATCCAGATGAAGGCCACGCTCTGCTTTACCCAGTGGGGCACAAACAATGCGAAACAAACAAAAACAAGAAATAACCAGATCTAGGCTTTGTTCGGTGAAATTCAAAAATGGAGTGGAGGCTCTATTCAATTAGGGTTATTCCTCAAAGTTCCATTAGGGAGAGGAGCATGGGAGAGTTGATGCAGCCATCAGAGTGCTTATAAATTATGCCAGATCTTCCCTTTGGGTTATTTAGGAAATGACAATATCTCAGCTTTTACTTACTGAATTCAAGCTTGGAAAAGAGAGGGAGTAGAGTCAGAATCTGAAAGTCAGGCAAGTGGAGACAGTCCCACAAATAACTCAGATGTGAAAGCACCTTGATTAACCCATTCATTCATCACTGACCGAAGACTCTGTAACCAAAACAATGACATCATTATGATATGTGACAATCTTGAACTATTTAGAGTGGGGAAAGTTTTGAGCAGTAATCTCAGTAGTAAGGACAACACATGTGAGGGCTGTGCAGAAAGGCCAAGATTGGCTGAAAGGTGACCAGTCCATTTCTGATTTTTCCTACCATCCCCCAAATGAGGAAACCATCAAGTAGGACGAAGCTTTAACAGCATTGCAGCATTGCGATTTGCCTAATAGCAACTTAGCACCACTGTAACCCAGTCAAAGCTCAATATATGCATACTCCTGGGCTATTTTGTTTCTAAATTTAGCAACATTTTAGGTATCCATGATGGACTTGAATGGCATATAAATTCTTTCTCCTAAATTTGTTTCATCAAACCTATTTTATAACAGACATAGAAAACTGGTCACTGAAAAAGTCCATGGCAAGATAGGAACACAAATAACTGGGGAAAGACATTGGCTTTCACCTCTGATGGCCCGAATTTTTGTTTCTTAAAAACATGAGTTAGAAGTGTCACGTAGAAAAGGAATACCACTTTTTTTGTTGTTTTTTTTGTTTTTTGTTTTTTGTTTTTGCGGTATGCGGGCCTCTCACTGCTGTGGCCTCCCCCGCCGAGGAGCACAGGCTCCGGATGCGCAGGCCCAGCGGCCACGGCTCACGGGCCCAGCCGCTCCGCGGCACGCGGGATCCTCCCGGACCGGGGCACGAACCCACGCCCCCCGCATCGGCAGGCGGGCTCCCAACAACTGCGCCACCAGGGAAGCCCCCAGGAATACCACTTTGAGTAGAAAAAAAATAGTACTTTCATAATGAAAATAACCAATCCTTATGTCATTTAAGCCTCATAACAGTAGTATGATGCAAGAGTGATGGATATCCCCATGTTGAGAAAGGGAAAGTGAGCCTAAGAGAGGTTAGGTAATTTGAGTGATGGCTACTAAGTGTTGGAATCTCGGTTTGAATCCAGGCAGATCCAAGGTTTGAATCCAAAACTCATGTGCTTGGTAATTCCCTGGCGGTCCAGTGGTTACAAATCCACGCTTCCACTGCAGGGGACACGGGTTTGATCCCTGGTCGGGGAACTAAGATCCCGCAGGCTGTGTGGAGCAGCCAAAAAAATAAAATAAAATAAAATTTAAAAAAACCCACCAAAACGCATGTGCTTAACCACTAGGCACTGCTCTCCCTAGTTTAATAAAATTCCTTGTAATTGACATGACACCATAAAACTTCTAGAAGAGAAGACAGGCAAAACATTCTGACAAAAATTGTAGCAATATTTTCTTAGATCAGTCTCCCAAGGCAAAATAAGTAAAAGCGAAAATAAACAAATGGGACCTAGTCAAACTTATAAGCTTTTGCATAGCAAAGGAAACCATAAACAAAACAAAAAGACAACCTACAGATGTGGAGAAAATATTTGTAAATGATGTGACCCTCAAGGGCTTAATTTCCAAAATATACAAACAGCTCATACAACTCAGTATCAAAAAATCCAAATAATCCAATCAAAAAATTGGCAGAAGACCAAAACAGACATTTCTCCAAAGAAGACATACGGCTGGCCAACAGGCACATGAAAAGATACTCCACATTGCTAATTATTCAGGAAATGCAAATCCAAACTACAATGAGATGTCACCTCAAACTGGTCAGAATGGCCATCATTAAGAAGTCTATAAACAATAAATGCTGCAGAGGGTGTGGAGAAAAGGGAACCCTCTTACACTGTTGGTGGGAATGTAAATTGGTACAGTCACTGTGGAAAACAGTGGAGGTTACTTAAAAAACTAAAAAGAGAGCTGCCATGATCCAGCAATCCCACTCCTGGGCATATATCCGGAAAATGTGAAAACTCTAATTTGAAAAGATACATGCACCCCAGTGTTCATAAGCAGCTCTATTTACAATAGCCAAAACATGGAAGCAACATAAATGTCCATCAACAGATGAAGGATAAAGAAGATGTACACACACACACACACACACACACACACAAGACAAATATATGATATCACTTAAATGTGGAATCTAAAAAGTAACACAAATGAACTTATTTACAAAACAGAAACAGACTCACAGACATAGAAAACAAACTTATGGTTCTCAAAGAGGAAGGGGGAAGGGATAAATTAGGAGTATGAGATTAACAGATACACCCTACTATATATAAAATAAACAGCAAGGCCCACTGTATAGCCCAGGGACCTATATTCATTATCTTATGGTAACCTATAATGTAAAAGAGTCTGAAAATATATATATATACACATATTTATAACTGAATCCCTTTGCTATACACCTGAAACTAACACAATATTGTAAATCAACTATGCTCCAATTAAAAAATTTGCTTATAATTGGAGATATTAAATAGTAACTAAACTAAGCTATGCTGAAAAGATTTATTTAGCACACTAATCTGAAAATATATACAGCTGTCCCTTGTTATCTACCAGTGACTGGTTCCAGGACCTCCGTGGGTACCAAAATCTGCAGATGCTCAAGTGCCTTATACAAAATGCTGTAGTAGAGTCAGCCCTCCGTATCCATGGATGCAAAACCCGCAGATAAGGAATGCTGACTATATTGGATTGTAAAGGGCAACACAGACTCTCTGCACGTATCCTCTCATATATACCAAGTCAACAGCTGGTATGGGGGTTGGAACAGTCCAGACCGAGATACTCCATCAGCATAGCAGTGTCGGCAGAGCAGTGGCATTTGTTTAGCTTTGAGCTGTGTGGAGGCCTGCAAGGACTTCACGGAGCAGGATTAACATGCTACAACTCATAACCCTGGGACAAACAGAACCACTACGAAACAGATAAGGTTAACAAAACAGCAGGCTCTCAAAAAGCATCTTCAACCTGAAGTTCTGGTGTAAAGAAAAACTGACCAACATTAAAAAGAATAAAACAAGGATACATTTTGTAAATCAAGAGCACACTACA
This sequence comes from Physeter macrocephalus, assembly GCF_002837175.3. Taxonomy (NCBI): domain Eukaryota; kingdom Metazoa; phylum Chordata; class Mammalia; order Artiodactyla; family Physeteridae; genus Physeter; species Physeter macrocephalus. Next base: position 16,639,984 of record NC_041224.1, read on the forward strand.
GAGTATCACCAAAAGCATAAGAACACTTGGATTTTTTAATGGAACAACAGAAACCAACTGTGGTAATTCCCTAATGCTAAGTCCTTGATCTGTGGCTCTGTTTTTGTTTGTAGATGTCATTTGCTTTAGAAATTATCCATTCACATTCAGTCAGCTTTTTCTATGGTACTGAGGTGATGATTAATTTTATGTGTCAACTTGGCTAGACTATGGTGCTCAGTTGTTTGGTCAAACAACTGTCTAGATGCTGCTGTGATGGTATTTTTAGATGTGATTAACATTTAAGTCAGCATACTTTTTTTTTTTTTGCGGTACGCAGGCCTCTCACTGCTGTGGCCTCTCCCGTTGCGGAGCACAGGCTCCGGACGTGCAGGCTCAGCGGCCATGGCTCACGGGCCCAGCCGCTCCGCGGCACGTGGGATCCTCCCGGACCGGGGCACGAACCCGTGTCCCCTGCATCGGCAGGCGGGCTCTCAACCACTGCGCCGCCAGGGAAGCCCAAGTCAGCACACTTTTGAGTCAAGCAGATTGCCCTCCATAGTGTGGGTGGGCCTCATCCAATCAAAGTCTTTGCCTTAAGAGCAAAGACTTAGAGTTCCCAAAAAAGGAATTCTGCCTCAACACTGTAACACAGAAACCCTGCCTGAGTTTCCAGCCTGCCGATCTTGGACTCAAGGCAGCAACATCAACTCGTACCTGAATTTCCAACCTCCCAGCTTGCTTTACAGATTTCAAACTTATCACTCCCTACAATTGTGGGAGCCAAGTCCTTAAACTGAATCAGTCTCTTTCTCTTATGCTCACTCTTGTTCTATCTCTAACCTATGGCTCTGTTTCTCTGGAGAACCCTAATAGAGCAGATACTGCCAATACGCTTCTGTCCAGCCTTGTTTCCTGGCTCAGGTCCTGGTCCTCTTCTATCTCCGACTGTGTAACAGTCATTTTCACTTGGAGCTCCTACCGTCATGTCAAATGCGGTTTGTCGAGACTAAAACTTTTTTTTTTTTTAATTTATTTTTGGCTGCGTTGGGTCTTCGTTGCTGCATGCGGGCTTTCTCTAGTTGTGGTGAGCGGGAGTGGCTCTTCGTTGTGGTGCATGGGCTTCTCATTGCGGTGGCTTCTCTTGTTGTGGAGCACAGGCTCTAGGCACGTGGGCTTCAGTAGTTGTGGCACTCAAACTCAGTAGTTGTGGCTCGTGGGCTCTAGAGTGCAGGCTCAGTAGTTGTGGTGCGCGGGCTTAGTTGCTCCGCGGCATGTGGGATCTTCCCAGACCAGGGCTCGAACCCGTGTCCCCTGCACTGGCAGGCGGATTCTTAACCACTGTGCCACCAGAGAAGTCCCAAGACTAAAACTTGAGTACTGTTTAGTATTAGTGAGTGTGAATGGTATTTAATAAAGAAAAAACATATTTGCTATCAAATTAAGATGAAGGAATATAATCAAGTCCATTGGTTATTACACTAGATATCAAAGGACTGAATTTTCCTTTTAAAGACAAAGACTGATACATTAGGCTAAAAAAGCAAGCCAAGTTATATGTCATTTCTAATACATACTCATTAATAAAATTTGAAAATAGATGGGTAAAACATACCAGACAAATGCAAACAAGTTTAAAGCAAGAGTGACAATGTTAATATTGAGAAAAGTTAACCACACACTAAACAGAATGTAAAAAGACATAATTTAGGAAGAAGGGCTAATCATCACAAATTTGTTTGCAACAAATAAAACAACTAAAAAACCATAAAGCAAAAATTCTTAAGAATGCAAAAACAGGATAAAAATACTAGTGAGTGATTTTATTACACTTTGTTTAAAACTGAATAGCAGTAGAATAACAAAATAAGGACTGAGAAGCAATGAGTGATAAAAACAACAAACGTAAAAAACAAACAAACAAAACAACAACAAGAAACCTGACATATATACGTGCATGCATGGGCATATATAAAAAACACAAAACAGGGCTTCCCTAGTGGCACAGTGGTTGAGAGTCCGCCTGCCGGTGCAGGGGGCACAGATTCGAGCCCCTGTCTGGGAAGATCCCACATGCCGCGGAGCAACTAAGCCCGTGCGCCACAGCTACTGAGCCTGTGCTCTAGAGCCCACGG
>NC_041224.1:16642161-16674207 GCF_002837175.3 Physeter macrocephalus
CGCTGAGCCTGCGCGTCCGGAGCCTGTGCTCCGCAACGGGAGAGGCCACAACAGTGAGAGGCCCGCGTACCGCAAAAAAAAAAAAAAAAAACACAAAATAGGTAATTTTCCGTGAATATTTATGGCACACTTACATTGACTGCACTGACTATTCAAAAAAATGTTTTTTAACAAATCCTTAAACAAATTTAAAGGTAGGAACTTTACAGACTGCATTCTCTGATCACATCCAGTAAAATTATAAATAAATAATGATAACCTCAACTACTTGGAAATGAAATATTCCTGGGCAATTCTTAAATAAAAGAGAAAAATCAAAACTGTAATTTTCACCTTTCTTTAAACAATGAAACAGAAAATATTTCATACAAAACTGTAGGACAGGGAATTCCCTGGTGGTCCAGTGGTTAGGACGCCACACTCTCACTGCCAGGGCCGGGATTCAATTCCTGGTCAGAGAACGAAGATCCTGAAAGCTGCACGGCACAGCCAAAAACAAAAAGAAAAACAAAACAAAACAAAACAAAACCCCTGCGGGACATGGCCCAAGCTGGCGTCAGGAAATATTTGTCCTTAAATGCCTTCCTTATTAAATAAGAAATACTAAAAATAAGTGAACTCAATACACATTCTAAGAAAGTATAAAAGACAACAATGATAACTTAAAAAACTAGGAAAAGGCCATTAACTATAATAAAAGCTGAGAGTAACAAGATAGCAAACAATATCATGGAACAGAAAAATAAATGCAAACTGATTCTTTGAAAAAACGAATAAAGCAGGTAAACCCAAGAGAGTACACAAATGACATTTGTTCTCTAGAAGCCTGTATGGGCACTAAGCTGCCTGGTACTTAACCAGAAGTAAAACAGATGTTGTACGGAGCAGCTGGAGAAAGAATCACAGAGATGGGACAAGTACACAGCTGACTTGGAAGAGCAACGGTTCTCACACTTGTAATATTCAGCACTCTTTTGTATATGAGAATGTTCCGGTCTAACCGAAATGTTTAAAAGCTAAAAGGAAAGAAAGAAGGAACAAAGGAATGGGAAAGGAAGGATAGAGGGAGACAGAAGAACCCAAAAGATGGAATCCACCCGCAGTAATTACAGTGCATACACTCGTTCCTTTCTCAGGTACATCGCTACCTAAAGTATTACACCAACCACCTGCTCTCCCCTCAGCATCTCGGTGCTCTCCGAGTAGAACTGTTGACTGCCCCAGTGGTGGTCTCAGTAAGTACTCATGAAACAAAGTCCTCACACATTCATTAACCCCTAAGTACCTCTTAGGTGCAAGCAGGAGATGGAGCGAAGCCCCTTACTTAACTGCAGTAAGTTGCACCTCCCTCCACACTCTGTCAAAATCAACACCTCGGTTCAAAGCTCCATCCGACAGCCCGCAACATTAACTCACTCTTCACGATTCACCTTCACACCTGAGCAGGGTCTGAAAACCTCAGATTAGGGCAAGGAAAGGAGAAAGAAAAGGCCAGACATGACAAAGATGCCAAGATGGGAATGCAAAATGACGCTGGCACAAAGCGGGGCCCTGCGAAGGCAAATCTGAGAGCCTTTCAAAAGGAAGACACTATAGAATTGTGTCGAAAAGTCCACTGAGCTTCAGACCAGATCTTCCCCGCATATTCCACCTCCAACATCAGATCCCAAGAGTTAACATTGGTGTCCTTTTCTCCCCATTCCTCTTGTGATAGTGGCTGTAACCTTCAATTGTACCTCTCTAGATCTTCAGTGGGTCACACAATATGGACGGATGCAGACAGCTTAGTGACTGGCACAAGGAACTGGCACAGGTGGGAGAGGAGTGGGAACCAGAAACCAGGTTTGGGGGGGCCTCCCTGGGTGTTCCTGGCTTTCTGCTACACCGCTACAGTTCTTCGTACCTTCATCTTTCTCTAACGAGTTGCCAAGTCATTCTCATTTTTTCTTTTCTTTTTTTTTTAAATTTATGTATTTATTTTTGGCTGCATTGGGTCTTCGTTGCTGCACGCAGGCTTTCTCTAGTTACAGCGAGCGGGGGTTACACTTCACTGTGGTCCACGGGCTTCTCATTGCGGTGGCTTCTCTCGTTGCAGAGCACGGGCTCTAGGCACGCAGGCTTCAGTAACTGCAGCACACGGGCTCAGAAGTTGTGAAAATAGGTAATTTTCCGTGAATATTTATGGCACACTTACATTGACTGCACTGACTATTCAAAAAAATGTTTTTTAACAAATCCTTAAACAAATTTAAAGGTAGGAACTTTACAGACTGCATTCTCTGATCACATCCAGTAAAATTATAAATAAATAATGATAACCTCAACTACTTGGAAATGAAATATTCCTGGGCAATTCTTAAATAAAAGAGAAAAATCAAAACTGTAATTTTCACCTTTCTTTAAACAATGAAACAGAAAATATTTCATACAAAACTGTAGGACAGGGAATTCCCTGGTGGTCCAGTGGTTAGGACGCCACACTCTCACTGCCAGGGCCGGGATTCAATTCCTGGTCAGAGAACGAAGATCCTGAAAGCTGCACGGCACAGCCAAAAACAAAAAGAAAAACAAAACAAAACAAAACAAAACCCCTGCGGGACATGGCCCAAGCTGGCGTCAGGAAATATTTGTCCTTAAATGCCTTCCTTATTAAATAAGAAATACTAAAAATAAGTGAACTCAATACACATTCTAAGAAAGTATAAAAGACAACAATGATAACTTAAAAAACTAGGAAAAGGCCATTAACTATAATAAAAGCTGAGAGTAACAAGATAGCAAACAATATCATGGAACAGAAAAATAAATGCAAACTGATTCTTTGAAAAAACGAATAAAGCAGGTAAACCCAAGAGAGTACACAAATGACATTTGTTCTCTAGAAGCCTGTATGGGCACTAAGCTGCCTGGTACTTAACCAGAAGTAAAACAGATGTTGTACGGAGCAGCTGGAGAAAGAATCACAGAGATGGGACAAGTACACAGCTGACTTGGAAGAGCAACGGTTCTCACACTTGTAATATTCAGCACTCTTTTGTATATGAGAATGTTCCGGTCTAACCGAAATGTTTAAAAGCTAAAAGGAAAGAAAGAAGGAACAAAGGAATGGGAAAGGAAGGATAGAGGGAGACAGAAGAACCCAAAAGATGGAATCCACCCGCAGTAATTACAGTGCATACACTCGTTCCTTTCTCAGGTACATCGCTACCTAAAGTATTACACCAACCACCTGCTCTCCCCTCAGCATCTCGGTGCTCTCCGAGTAGAACTGTTGACTGCCCCAGTGGTGGTCTCAGTAAGTACTCATGAAACAAAGTCCTCACACATTCATTAACCCCTAAGTACCTCTTAGGTGCAAGCAGGAGATGGAGCGAAGCCCCTTACTTAACTGCAGTAAGTTGCACCTCCCTCCACACTCTGTCAAAATCAACACCTCGGTTCAAAGCTCCATCCGACAGCCCGCAACATTAACTCACTCTGCACGATTCACCTTCACACCTGAGCAGGGTCTGAAAACCTCAGATTAGGGCAAGGAAAGGAGAAAGAAAAGGCCAGACATGACAAAGATGCCAAGATGGGAATGCAAAATGACGCTGGCACAAAGCGGGGCCCTGCGAAGGCAAATCTGAGAGCCTTTCAAAAGGAAGACACTATAGAATTGTGTCGAAAAGTCCACTGAGCTTCAGACCAGATCTTCCCCGCATATTCCACCTCCAACATCAGATCCCAAGAGTTAACATTGGTGTCCTTTTCTCCCCATTCCTCTTGTGATAGTGGCTGTAACCTTCAATTGTACCTCTCTAGATCTTCAGTGGGTCACACAATATGGACGGATGCAGACAGCTTAGTGACTGGCACAAGGAACTGGCACAGGTGGGAGAGGAGTGGGAACCAGAAACCAGGTTTGGGGGGGCCTCCCTGGGTGTTCCTGGCTTTCTGCTACACCGCTACAGTTCTTCGTACCTTCATCTTTCTCTAACGAGTTGCCAAGTCATTCTCATTTTTTCTTTTCTTTTTTTTTTAAATTTATGTATTTATTTTTGGCTGCATTGGGTCTTCGTTGCTGCACGCGGGCTTTCTCTAGTTACAGCGAGCGGGGGTTACACTTCACTGTGGTCCACGGGCTTCTCATTGCGGTGGCTTCTCTCGTTGCAGAGCACGGGCTCTAGGCACGCAGGCTTCAGTAACTGCAGCACACGGGCTCAGAAGTTGTGGCTCTAGAGCGCAGGCTCAGTAGTTGTGGTGCACGGGCTCAGTTGCTCCGTGGCATGTGGGATCCTCCCAGGCCAGGGCTCGAAACCCATGTCCCCTGCATTGGCAGGCGGATTCTTAACCGCCGCGCCACCAGGGAAGCCCCCATTCTCATTTTTTCATTCGAATATCTGATGTGTCATCATCCTTCCATTCTGGCTGAGCACCATGCCTACCGCCACTACCTTGGACCTTATCACAGCCACCTGGACACTCCATCCGCTTCCAGCCAGCAACCAGGCTTTTCACATGGTCCCTCCTGCATAGCACTGGAAAGCTAACCTTCAAACTTGGCTTTTATTCCAGTTCTGGGTTCAAGGCTACAGCGGTACCCTGTGTCTGCCATTCTGAGCTTTCTGCTGTACATTCAAGGTCCAGTACAATCTGACTTCCCTTTACTTAACTCCACTGACCTCCCCCCACTTGTCCAAATGGCACTCCCACCTCAGTTAGACTGGCCTACTCATTGACTCACCAGGGAGCCACCTCCATTCTTGTCACATCACTGCCTCTCCTGGCCACTCCCCTCCATCAGAATGTCTCCACACCTTCACCATATCATTCAGACCATAATCTGTCAATAACCTTGCCATAGATATTTGCTGAATACCTACTATATACTGGGCATTGAGGAATAGATAATTAGGACAGTCTCCTGTCGCCAAGACCCTCAGTCATTCCATGAGACTCCATTCAACTTCTGATCTCCTGTATGCAATCTTCCCTCTCTGAAATCTCCCAATGCTCTGAATACAAGCTTTCTCATAACATTCCACCACTTTCTAATGTGTCCCATAAAACAAGAGCCTCCAACAAAAATTCTTCAGCAAATACGTTTGGGAAACACTGCCTATTTCATTCCTCACCCACCTGCTCCCAAATCTCCAACCTGGGATTCACAATGCCTTCTGGCATATTAAAAGATCTGACCAGCCCTGCAATGTAGAAATTCATTTAACTTTGGTTAACCAAGAATGTCCCCAAATTAGAAACTTTCTCCCCATTCCCCAAACAGCTATTAACAGCCCAGGGATCTAGGATTCTGTAGAACACACTTTTACAGAATGCTGGTCTCGATCACTGCCATTGAGAACGTACACTGTTTTGTGCTGCCCTAATGGCACTGGCCTTGATTTCCCCAGGAGAATGCTCTCCTTGATGAGAAGAGTTTTGACATGCATTCAACACCTGCTACAGTAGAGATATATTATCTCATGTAATCAGCACCCCAACGCTATTATCTGTCTCATTTCTATGGTTAAGAAAAAGCCTCAGGGAAATGGTCTGACTGGCCTGCAATCACACAGCTGAGTGTCTTAGCATATATCAACTCATTCATATTGGATCCAAAAGTTGGTACTCTTTCCACTAAAGCGATGTACACTGGCAAGGCAGGTATTGTGTTTTGTATTTTTTATATACTGCCCAATTCCAAGTTCATAGTGTAGGACCATGATAAGTAACCATTTGACTGAATTAATCCAAGAAATCACTGCAGGGGGAAGGATGAATAATGGTGAAGAAGTGAGCTTGATAAGTGAGGAGAGTTAGGACAATTCAGACGTTTGCAATATGACTTCTGCATCAGTGTGTGGACTGCATCACACAGGTCTTTTCTGGATTCCTCAATACCAAAATTTCCATCTAATTTGGTGGCAATTTTCTCTAGGTTTTACTGATTATCACTTTCCAGGTGTCTCCTGTCACTGCACAGCTCTACTTCGATTTTTGACTTCCCCCAACTTTCCCACCTACTCCCAGGCACCCTTCAGCAGATTTTCCAGTAGAATCTTATTTTGATTCTTTTTTTTTTTTTTTTTTTTTTTTTTTTGCGGTACGCCGCCCTCTCATGGTTGTGCCCTCTCCTGTTGCGGAGCACAGGCACCAGACGCGCAGGCTCAGCGGCCATGGCTCACGGGCCTCGGCGCTCCACGGCATGTGGGATCTTCCCGGACCGGGGCACGAACCCGTGTCCCCCGCATCGGCAGGCGGACTCTCAACCACTGCGCCACCAGGGAAGCCCACAGAGCCCTTCTTAATATAGCACTCCTCTCAAAATGTGTTCTCCTGCTCTTCCACAACACTAATTAAGATGAAAGCTAACGCGGGGGTTGGTGGCACCCAATTAAACATGGATCAAAAGCCATGCATTATGAATGATCCCCATTCAGTATTCTTTCTCTCTTTTTCTGTATCCTGTATGATTAATGTAAACTCGATGTCAAGTTTACAAGTGAAAACTACACCCCCCTTGAATTTAGTCTTTTTTCACTGAGTCCCTGCCACACATCGTACTACATAATATTCCAAATCTGCTGAAATACACCTCCCCACCCTCTAAGCCACAATGCAAAATATCAGTCTTCTGGGAAATATTTCCAGGCCAGCTCCTTCATCTGGTCCCTTGAGTAGCATCATCTGTTAAGTATCATAGTGCTCCTCTGCTTGGTGTTTTACTGTTGTTTTCCATCACATCCAACTTTAGATGACTATTGTTTCCCTTTGACATATCTAAGAGTATTTGAAATTTCTGAGAACACGAAATTTTTTTATACTGATTCTTTCAGTCCTATCATATTCTTTGTTCACAAACCTCTGGTAGTTCATTAAATACATACTCACACATACACTAATATACGTTCTCCAAATACACTGTGTAAGCCCGTTATGACATGTGCTCCTTTCGTCTGGAGGCACTGCTCTGGCAATAGAGACATTTTCTCAATTTTTACCTTTCTCAGATACACACCACAATTGATGCCATTGCTTCTCTTGTGCCAAATTCCTTTTCTTCCCCAAACTGATTAAAGGCTCATCTAATCAGGAGGCTGGTACTTCAGCCATTCTGGGATCACCATTAAATTTCTCTTTTTTTTTTTTTAACATCTTTATTGGAATATAATTGCTTTACAATGGTGTGTTAGTTTCTGCTTTACAACAAAGGGAATCAGTTATACATAGTAACTTTCTTACATATTGATGCTGGGCAAACTGCTCCCCCATTCCAGTCCTTATTTCTTCAATGTTTTGGAGTATCTTTGGATTCTGTCACCCATCAGAAAGAAGGGATAATCTGGAGGGTAAGAGCAAGGCTCCCACACCCAGGTAATAAGATTAAGTCCTGGTGCTGCTACCTGCCTGCTGTGCCACTTTGGGCAAGATCTAACTGCTCTGTGCCATTCTGTTAAGTAAAGTTCATAATAAAGAGTGCCTACCCCACTGGGTTTGGGGGAGGATGGACTATACTTATATGTGTAAAGAGCAACAGTGTCACAATTTTGGCGGCTGCCAATAGTATGTAGTCCTTGTAGGTCTTCTCCACTTTTCCACCACGATAAATAACAGCTGAGAAAATAGTGCTAAAGAAAAGCGGAACATTTAACTAAGATTCTCTACGGGCACGGCAGTCTGTGTTAGGGTATTTCTTCCCTCTTCCTGTTTTGACTTGGTATTATTATTTGCTCTGCATACACTGTATTAGATTTCTTAACTGCCAAGAAATTGTTTCCTTTTCCCTTAAGATTTAGGCAAGAGGTTGGTCTGTAAACCCCAATTCAGTCATTAGTTTAAACAGCTAAATATGTTTCTGATGCTAAACATGGCTATTCTACCGTCATCTTCCACTTTGGATTAGGATAAAGTAACAGCTCTAAAGAGGAAATTCTTAGCTGGGGGTCTATCTCCTTTACTATAACTTATAAGCTTTTCATTTGTTTATTTATTTATTTACAAAACATGTATAATTGTATAAAACCTATCCCCCTACAATGTTAGCCTTGTACCAGATCCCAAGCCCTCCACTATGTCTATGGTCTTAGTGTATCTTCAGTTCCCGTTAGCCTTCCCTTCTAGGCTTTGCTGATACATTGATCCATGGATATCAATGCATATTTGTGAATTTTGAACATTTCACATATCTGGGTTGATCAGGGTTAAGACAAACGGGATAGACAAAAATTTGATTAATTTGGATCTTTTCATGCATGATGGAGGGACTGCATCTATCCCCAAGGTATAAACCGATAGCCTGAAATCCATGGCATGAGGCGTGATCCAGTGTGATGGAAGTTCTGCTATGACACAATTAAATTCATCAAAAATAAGTCTAGGGCTTCCCTGGTGGCGCAGTGGTTGAGAGTCAGCCTGCCGATGCAGGGGACACGGGTTCGTGCCCCGGTCCGGGAAGATCCCACGTGCCGACCCGTGAGCCATGGCCGCTGAGCCTGCGCGTCCGGAGCCTGTGCTCCGCAACGAGAGAGGCCACAACAGTGAGAGGCCCACGTACCGCAAAAAAAAAAAAAAAAGTCTAAAGATGTCATTACATGCGGATAAAGAGAGACAAACCATTATGGATAAAAAAAGCTATGAGGATATACTGTACAACACAGGGAATATAGCCAATATTTTATAATAACTATAAATGGAGTATAACCTTTAAAAATTGTGACTCACTATCTTGTACACCGGTAGCATATAATACTGTACATCGGGACCTTCCTGGCAGTCCAGTGGTTAGGACCCCATGCTTCCACTGCAGGGGGCACGGGTTGGATCCCTGGTCAGGGAACTAAGATTCCGAAAGCCATGCAGTATGGCCAAAAAAGACATATAGGGGACTTCCCTGGTGGCACAGTGGTTAAGAATCCGCCTGCCAATGCAGGGGACACGGGTTCAATCCCTGGTGTGGGAAGATCCCACATGCCGCGGAACAACTGGGCCCGTGAGCCACAACTACTGAGCCTGCGCTCTAGAGCCCACGAGCCACAACTACTGAAGCCCGCGTGCCTAGAGCCTGTGCTCCGCAACAAGAGAAGCCACCACAATGAGAAACCCATGCACTGCAAAGAAGAGTTAGCCCCCGCTCGCCGCAACTAGAGAAAGCCCGTGCGCAGCAACGAAGACCCAATGCAGCCAAAAATAAATAAATAAAATAAATAAATGTATTAAAAAAAACAAAAAACAAATATATATATATATATATATAGTACATCAACTGTACTTCAATGAAACAAAGGTGCCATTACATGCAGATGTAAATATATGTTAATATATTTATATTACATATAAATGTGATTGATGCTAATGTACAGATAGGCATAAAGTGTTATGTACAACAAAGTAGATAAAACCATTCATTACATTTGGGAAAGCTAATATAAGGAAATGGGGGTGGGGGAGGATTTCTTTCTTAAACTAAATTCCACAGCCAAAATCTGCATAAACCAAATATCCCTGTAGGTGCTAGAACCAAGAGGCTGTGGTGAAGGGAAGTGACAGATGCCACTTCTGGGCCAACATATTTAAGAGGCTGTGCGGAACCACTGGCTCTCTCTTTCCCTGTCATGGTGACTTGGAATCCATGTGTTAAGATGGCATCACCACACCATGGATATAGCCTGAATCACAAAGTCATCGCAAGGACAGCTGCTCTGGTGAGGTGTGCAAATAACTAACTTTGTGTGCATGAGAAATAAAACATCTTTGTGTCATATCACAAAAAACCTACAGGGTTTACTTGTTATGCAGCATCATCAAGACCATCCTGATTAACGCGTCAGTTGTAAGGTATACCTCTCCTCTTGGCTCCTTTCTCTTTATAACTCCCATTTGAATGGGGCCAGCCAGCTACTGAAAGCTAACATGCAAGGGGGAGAAGTCAGCAGAGGTAACCTGCACCCTCGTCTGTGATTTGTGACATCAAACGCCTTCCCCACAATAATATGTTACTTGCTTTGCCCTAAAATCGTGTTACCCTCATTCTTCGCCTGGGAGGCACACAGCACAGCCCTTGAAATCACAGGCTTCCTGTGATTGGCAGTATCTTTATCTGGTAACACTGCCTCCTCTCATCTATGAACTTGGTTTTTCATCCAGAAAGCTTCCACTACTGAAGGTAAGGTCAAGATCATACAAATTGTTGGTAGCACACTTTCCTTTTTTTTTTTTTTTTTTTTTTGCCGTACGCGGACTTCTCACTGTTGTGGCCTCTCCCGTTGCGGAGCACAGGCTCCGGACACGCAGGCTCAGCGGCCATGGCTCACGGGCTCAGCCGCACCCTCCCGGACCGGGGCACGAACCCGTGTCCCCTGCATCGGCAGGCGGGCTCTCAACCACTGCGCCACAAGGGAAGCCCACACTTTCCTTTTTAAAAACTATTTCACTTTCTACATTCTGTGTATACTTCACAGAAACATTCCATAGGTCCTTATAATTTCCTTGTTTTTTGCAAGACGGAGGTTTTTTTGGGTTTTTTTCCCCCTCTTTCTTTCCATTGTTGATACCCTTAATTGTTCTCAGTGAGTTACTAAGGAACAGGAGTAAGAATGCCTTCATTCTACCACCTGGAAACAGTGCTCACTTCTTAATACCTGCTCTTCTGATTCAAATGCAGTTAAGACTTCTCTTGTCTTCTGTCTTTAACTGTGTGATTTTCATGATTCTTGACAAAATCAGTTATATACCATCTGAAAAGGAGATGTCAGTCAAAGGAATGGATGTTTATTTTTTAATTGATATAGAGTTGATTTACAATATTGTGTTAGTATCTGGTGTACAGCAAAGTGATTCAGTTATATATATATGTTTTTTCAGATTATTTTCCATTATAGGTTATTACAAGATATTGAATACAGTTCCCTGTGCTATACAGTAAATCCTTGTTGCTTATCTATTTTACGTACAGTAGCTTGTAGCTGTTAATCCCATACTCCTAACTTATCCCTCCTCTCCTCCCTTTCTCCTTTGGTAAACAAAAGTTTGTTTTCTATGTCTGTGAGTCTGTTTCTGTTTTGTATATAGATTCATTTGTATTATTTTTTAAGATTCCACACATAAGTGATATCATATGATATTTGCCTTTCTCTCTCTGACATATTTCACTTAGTATGATAATCTCTAGGTCCATCCATATTGCTGCAAATGGCATTATTTCATTCCTCTTCATGGCTGAGTAATATTCCATTGCATATGTATACCACATCTTAAACCAACTGACTGCTGGTGGGCACTCTGGTTGTTTCCATGCCTTAGCTATTGTAAATAGTGCTGCTATGAACATTGGGGTGCACTTATCTTTTCAAATTAGAGTTTTTGTCTTTTCCTATGTATGCCCAGGAGTGGGACTGCTGGATCACATGGTAGCTCTATTTTCCGTTCTTTAAGGAAACTCCATACTGTCTTCCATAGTGGAGGAAGGGATAATGTTGAGCTTGAACTTGAAACTCTAGTTCCAAGTTCCATAGTACAGCTCTTCACTAATGGATAAAGTTCTTTAGAGGCTGTTTAAAAGACCAGCATGAACTAGAACTTGAGATGGTTCTGAGTAAACAGACTGATAGATATCTTCCTTATCTTCACTTCCACAGTTGGCAGCATAATTACATGCAGGCTCCAGGTATGCTGGACTACATACAGTAGACAGTGGAAGTGGTGCCCAACTCACCAGGCACTGAGAAAACAGCTCTAGTGTCATTTCCACCTGGACACACAAGAGAGACACTAGGGGGACCTGAGGGGCATTCAGAGACAGCAACAGGTCGGACAAAATGCCTCCTGGACTTATGGACCCCATTTCAGATACTGTCATTGTTCATGTGCTTATCTCTTTATTTTAACCCTCCACAATGTTCACGTTAAAGGAAAATAACCTTTATAGCTCTCTCACTCTCTGTACTAAATGGAAGAACACATTAGACTTTTAAGTTAAAGTGTACAGTGGTCCCTGGGAGCCATGGGGGATTGGATCCAGGACCCCCCTCGGATACCAAAATCCAAAGATGCTCAAGTCCCTTACATAAAATGGCATAGTATTAGCATATAACCTATGTACATCCTCCCATATACTATAAATCATCTAGGTCACATAATACCTAATACAATAGAATGTTATCTAAATAGTTGTAAATATAATGCAAAGGCTATAGAAGTAGTTGCCAGAGCTCAGCAAATTCAAGTTTTGCTTTTTGGAACTTTCTGGAATTTTTCTTTCCCAATATTTTCTATCTGCGGTTGGTTGAATCCAAGGATGTGAAACCTGCAGATACGGAGGGCCGACTGTGTTCCTCTTTCCTCCAAAGATTTGACCACATTAGATATAAGAATACACATAAACTAATACTCTGTAGAATACTATATACCTAGTTAGTTAAATAGAAATTCTATGTGTAACTAGGAATAAAGACTGAAAAATTATTTTCAGAAGGGTTTCTGAGACTAGGAGTAGACAGCTGGCTTCTGTAGGAGAGAGACCAGTCGCACATCTGTTTCTTCACTAGAAAAGACACGAAAAAAGAGCATTTCCAAACGGTACAGTGACACGGTGACGATGACCGAGAGAGACGGCTGAACTACAGACCTTTCTGAACTCAGAGCTATTTCAAAAAAGTAACTTTCTGTCAAGGTAAAATATATACTGGAATCTATTTTCTATGGTTATCTCATACGCTCGGGAATTGAATAAGATTTCTCTTTTTAAAGAAATGGCAATGGAATGAATGTCTCTATTGCCTGACCCCCTGTGAGCTACATAATTTGTTATCAAAGCTTTAGAAAAATGAAAGGCAGAGAATCAAACACCAAGGTGGTCAATAACAAACGGAGAGACCACAGACTTGGGAAATTCAGACCCTGGCTGACCTGCTGGCTTCTTGACTTGAGGGAAATTGTTTAGCCTTCCTTAGCTTCTTAGCCTCAGTCCCTTCTGACTGAACAAACTGTCATCAATCTCTTTACCCCTGGATTTCCCGCCGCTCTCTATCTGTACCAAACAAATGGTACCTATCACAGTCTAATTGTATTAGAAATATTCACTCATTCATTTATTCACTCAACACAAATTGATCATATGCCTAATTTCAGTTGTGTGCTCCCTTAAATGCTGACTTTACAAAGGTGATTCAGACAAAGTTCTTGCTCCAAAAGCATATTTTAGATGGGAGAAGAAACATAAGTAAAAGCACAATAAAGGCATGATTAGATGCTACAATACAGGGACTGCAAGATGCTATGACCAGCTCAGCAGGTGTGACATTTAGGCTGGATCTGGAAAGATTAGTCTCTGTATGTGAACGCCTTATTTCTTTTACTGACTTGAAGGCAGGCGCCATGCCTCTCTGTCTGTATTTCTCACAATGCCTTTTCCATGGTAGGTGCCAAATAAATATATATGGGATGAATAAGTGAAGGAAATCCAAATTTGAAGCTTTTAATGAAGGAAAAATACAAGCGAATTTCAGAAATATAACAAAATTGTGCCCTGACAATGGGAAAAATTAACTCCTTCAGGTATTCAAATATGTGTTGATAAAAAAGTGAAACGACTTTAAACACTAATTTGAAAGTAAGAGCCGCCGAGACTCTTCTTTTGGACATCACAAATCAGAATACTGTAATGCTAAGAGCTGCCACTGAAACAGGAAGAGAATCCATCATTTTCTTTCTCAGTACTCTGTGATATAGGTATTATCTTCCCTTGACAAAGGAGGTAACAGAAAGATTAAGTCATTAGCTCCAAATCATACAACGAGCATATGGTGGAGACTGGATTCCAACCCAGTCCTGCCTGACCCCAGAGCCAAGCCTTTCGCTGCCAAATGATGCAGCTTCACAGCCTGACTGCCTCACAGGAGTATGCTGGGAGTCAATAAAGATTCCGTCTACTATTATGCAGATAAGCTCTATCGAGCAATACTGTCATCTACATTTTTTAAAGATAGTAGAAGAGAGTAAAGGAAACCTTTGTGCTTTTCAATAATTCAGACTGAAGAAAATTCTTGACTGACTTATTTGCAAAGTCTCCAGTATAAGTTTTCAACCAGGAATCTTCCAAGTGTTTGAATTCAAAACATAAGGTGTGCTCTGATTCTCCTGATGTTTGATACCAAGGAATTAGAACCTGGATTCCCTTAGCACCAAGGTATTTCATGTATAGTACTGGATACAGCATCTTCGTCACGTTATCCTTGATTTCTCTCACTGGCACTCTTGTCACTGATACCTCTCTTCCGGGAAGCAACCAAGAAAACAGCCACCAGAAGAGTATGTGGTGTTTAGAAGCTCCATATCTGGAAAGTGCATCAGACTTGTGATATGTGCATTCCTCCTTATGGCCGGTCACGTGATCTTCCTGTAAAGGAAGCCTGGAATAATCTACTGTCAGAAGGTCAGGGAGGAACAAAGGGTGTTGTGGAGAAGAGGATAGGAAAGAAGAAATGGGCGGTAGGAGAAAAAGAATGAAAAAGACAGAAGGTGAAGTGCTGTCTATAGGAATTTCCTAAGTTGTCACCTAAGCTTATCTCTAATGTTTACAGTTGTAACACAGCAGCGGAAGGAAAAATGTACACACAGATCCACGCATCACAACCTTTCCCCTTTTGGATAGTCAGCCTGGAATACACAAGAATTCATCTCAAATTACCCAACGAAGGAGCAGCTGACCAGCCGTGGCCAGACTACATTATGGCGGAGATGCAACTGACAGGAGATTGCAGCTTGAGGCCACCCAGCCACATTCATTACTCTCTGTCTTTTGACACCATCGCCCTTTACAACCTTCTGGTTATTTTTGGGCTCCCCATATAATAACTTTATCCAAAGCCATCATCATCATGGTAGTAGCAACAATTATGACATCACAAATATTACAGCAACTGAAAAAATTTTTAAATGGAAAATTTACCATTTTTGACAGACTGATTTCTATATTTCTCTGCAAAATAATACATTTTAACTTCAAAATATACATTTGCCTTCCTCACTCAACACAAACCAACTCTCTAGCCTCCTTCACCCAGATCGCTGTCCCTATAGTCTCTTTCTCTCTCTGTCTCTCTCTCTCTCTCTCTCACACACACACGGACACACACACACACAGACACACACCACGTCCCTTACACCTCATACACAGACCGTGCTATCTGCTCTATACACAATGATCTTCAACTAATAGAACAGTGGAATAAACAAGGATTTAGACTTAACTGGATTCAAATTCCAACTTTTCTTTAGCAAACTGTCTAATCGTAACTGTCCTGAGTTTCCTCAATCCCAAGAGCACTGGATAAAGTATGATGCCTCACATATTACGACACAGAGAGAGGCACAAACTCCGTTAATCAAATGGACAGTGTCCAGCTATCAATAGAAAATAGAGGTATTTTTGTTATATATCAACTATATCTCAATAAAACTGGGATGGGGAGAGAAATTGTAAAAATAAATAAATAGAAATAAAAGAAAATAGGGGTATTTTCTATATATGCTTGAAATGAAGATGGCCATCCTTTCCTTATTTACTGGAGAACTAATCTGCTCATCTCTGCATCAACCCAGATTCTTCTTTTGCTTCTCTTCTCCTGGGCCTACCGCCTCTTGGGAATGTGAACTTTTCAACAAACGGTTCACGAGGCATATTTCACATTTTTAGGAACTCTGATAGAGATTTCATAGAAGAGAAGCTTCCACTTAAAGGGGCGCAGGAGACTGAGGATAAAGTATAGATTTAAATTAGTCAGGCTGGTGCCAATCTCCATTTCCACGGACGATCAAAAGCCGAGTTAGACATCGCTTTTGTAACTAACCGGCAAGAGAGCAGACTTAAAACACAGAGCTTGTCTCTCTACTAATTTCGATTAGTGTCGAAATCAATAACAGCCTGCCCTTGTCCCCGACCAGTCCTATGGCTAAGTGTGCTCTGCTTCCATTACCATGGTCTCCATCCGCAGACGGAGACGCCTATCTGTGAGGGGTACAGAGGAGGGTGGCCCCCCCATCTCCTGTAACCCCAAACCCACGCTGTCGGCTAAAAAGTAACCATACACAGCCAAGAAACAAAAACATCCCGAGCCACAGTCGGGTGATATCTGTATGGCTGTCGAGATAACCTGAGAAAACAGGTAGCCGATGACAGCAGAAAGCCAACCGTGCAAAAGGAAAACATCTCCGATTAGAAAAGAAAAAAGAGCAGAAAACAAAACCCTAATGTCAGCTTTTTAAGGAAAAGGGGTTTATCACAAGTCTACCCCTCTGCAAGCTCTGTTCTAGCCTGAAAAATCTATGTACGTGTGTATGCATGCATTCATCCATTCACCGTGCCCAGCACTCAGTGCTATCGGGGTACACATTAGTTGGTCCCGTGCTTTACTAAGTCAAGTGATACCCGTGCATTGCCTGCCCTTGACATGTATTTGTGGTTAAAGCTGGGACGCTCTTTTAGGGGAACTGCATATTCTCCGGGTCTCTCTTCTCTCACCTCCGGTTCTCTTACTGTTGCTGGTAAAGAGGGCTGAGCCGTCAGATCAAACCAATCTGCCTCCTTCCCATAACCCCCCAAAGAGACCTGGGACAACGCAACAGTGGGCACGATCCACTCAACTATTTGTTTCCCCTTTAAACTGAAGGTCTTTACTTTCCCTCATGTTCACTAAAGAATGAGCTTTGCACGGGGAGGGGGAATCGGATGAAGGTGGTCAAAAGGTACACACTTCCAGTCATAAAATAAATAAGTACTCGGGATGTAAAGTCAACATGATAAATGTAATAACACTGTTGTAGGTTATATATAAAAGCTGTTTAGAGAGTAAACCTTAAGAGTTCTCATCACAAGGAAAAAAATTTTTTTTTCTATTTCTTTCATTTTGTATCTAAATGAGATGATAGATGTTCACTAAATTTTCTGTGATAATCATTTCGTGATGAATGTAAGTTAAATCATTATGCAGTATACTTTAAATGTACAGTGCCATAGGCCCATTGTATCTCAATAAAAGTGGAAGAAAAAGAAAGAAAAAAAAAAAAAAAAAGAATGAGCTCTGCAGAGTGAAATAGCAGCATATTTGTACCTGGTCTCTCAGCCTCTCTTGGTGGCCCATGATGGCTGTGGCATGATGGGGGTATTTCTGCTTTAGATGTTCTAGGAAAGCTTCTCTCTTACGATCCATCTCTGATGTTTGCATTCCCAGTATTTCTTTGGAACTTCGAGGTCCACCTAGAGTGTGTCTCCTTGGGATGTTTCGGGAAGATTTGGAAGCTGAAACACGACTGTTTCCATTAGAAAGGCGTTCCTTGGTTCTGCGACATTCTGCATCTTCTAAGGATGCTACCTGCAGATTGCTCTTTCCTTGTTCTGAAAAACAAAAAAGATACAGCTCACAATTAATGATTTCACACTAGAAATCTCATTTACAGAGCACCAAGAGCATTTGTGGCAGCTGTTAAAACATGAATGCAACTTAGCACATTTGTGCGTGTGTGTGTGTGTGGCAAGAAGGGGAGCAAATCAACAATCGAAAGAAATATGCAAAACTGCACTTTAGAAATCAAGATTTTGCAGCAAAAACTCTACAATTTCTGACTCTTTCCCTGAAGTTATTCAAAACAAGAACCCCTGGTCCAGACTAGTTTGCAGGCAATTTGGGTTACCCTTCACCTTCATCTGTAATTACAGAAAAGTTAACTTCCGTGATTCTGATTATTCCTTCATTTTTAAACACAGTTTCATCCTGGTAACAGGATTTTTTATATTTTTATAATCTGAAGCTGGTTTCTGAAACATTTGTTTTATCTCCAAGACCAAAAATAGCTGTTATAATCATGGACATGTGAACCACTTGAAATTCAATTTCTCCCTGTTATCACAAACCAAGCAAGCAGAAGAATATTAATATTATTACAGGTAACAATCGAGGGGATGTAAAGGCTTAGACACATTTTACTTGAAACAGACTTTATCTGAAATACTCAATGAAAAGGGAAGAGAGATGGTGCATTTTGAAGGTCTTGACCCAGACACCTGGCCTCTGAGCTGGCCAGGTAGGAACAAGTGATTCCTACTTAGAACTGAGCAACTGAGGCCGGCAATGACCATGCATAGGGAATCTCCACTCATTCTCAGTGGATGGCAAACGGAGTGTCAGGTTTGAATATTCCAGTTAACTGAGAAAGAGGAGCTACTTCCTTTTTTTTTTTTTTAATGAATTTATTTATTATTTATTTTTGGCTGTGTTGGGTCTTCGTTGCTGCGCACGGGCTTTCTGTAGTTGCGGCGAGCGGGGGCTACTCTTCGTTGCGGCGCGCGGGCTTCTCATTGCGGTGGCTTGTCTTGTCGCGGAGCATGGGCTCTAGGCACGCGGGCTCATTAGTTGTGGCTCACAGGCTCTAGAGCGCAGGCTCAGTAGTTGGGGCACACGGGCTTAGTTGCTCCGCGGCGTGTGGGATCTTCCTGGACCAGGGCTCGTACCCGTGTTCCCTACAATGGCAGGCGGATTCTTAACCACTGCGCCACCAGGGAAGTCCCAGGAGTTAGTTCTTAAGAAAACAAAACAAAACAAAACAGAACAGAAAACAGAATAGGAAGAGAAAGTAACAAGCATTCTGAACTACTTCAGAAGCTTGCAAGTTCTCTTCATGGAAAGCAGTTCATACACAGTAACACAGACGCAGGCAGAGTAAGGTATCCTGGTCCACTGAATTCCCTGGAAAAAGCACAGGGCTGGGTCTCAGGAGTCCTGCCTTTAATCTTAGACTGAGGACAAACAATGGGACCTCTTTCAGCCTCACTGTCTTCATTAATAAAATAAGCGTGGTCGAACTGCTATTAGATATGCAAATTTATATCTTTTAAATACTATTTGTTAATTTTTAAATTATTTTTTGGCTGTGCCACGCCACGCAGCATGTGGGATCCTAGGTCCCCGACCGGGGACTAAACCTGCGCCCCCTGCCTTTGAAGCACGGAGTCTTAACCACTGGACTGCCAGGGAAGTCCCATTTTTAAAATTTTTTTATTATAAATATACTCTAAATTATTTTAGAAAAATAAGTTTCCAAATTTAAGAGTGTATTTGCTAATTATTTATCTTTAAAAATTAAGTACAGAAAATACACCCAATATTTAAGAGTTCTAGGATAGAGTCTCAGAGAGCTAAATCTTGACACCAGTGATGTAAACCAACACGTGTCCAGGGTTTACACATAAACTAGCTCCTCCAGAGGCAATGACACCAATAGTTTCCCTCTCCTTTACCTAAAAATGCTTGTGTCTAGAACTGTAGGTACAACACCCTTGGTTAGGCACAGAAAACACTGTAATCTTTGGCTCTTTGCCCTGCTCCAGTTTTTCACCCCTAGATGTGTGTTCTGGGAATAATTCTTCTCGTTTACCCTTCACTTCTCATTACGTGGCTAATTACAGCATCTCCTTCCCTTTCCTCATCAGATACTGATGAGGAAAGACAAGGAAAAAAATAGCCCAATTAGTTCATTCTACTTTTCATTAGTTTCAGCAGTACGTTTAGAAGGGGGAGAAGATAGAACAATTGGATTAAAAGATATTGAAAAAAACAAATAAATAAAAAGGCTCTGGGACTCAGTATGAAACCAGGGAGGCGCAAATCACTCCTGAAATAATGGAATTGAAATCTGGAAGAATGGGTGGAAGTTGTTCCCTTTTTCCTCAAATGATGAGAAGAAGAGTCTTCCACTGAAAATCACCTTGAACATGGGAGCACCTCAAGTTACGCAATTATTGAGTGAAGTATTTTTTCAATAGGGAAGGGGATGGCGGTAGGAATTACATAGAAGCCCTGAGTATGAGGCCCTGCTCCACTGCCTACTCAACATGTGGTTTTAGCCAAGCCGCCTGGTGTCTGTCTGTCTTGATTTCCTACCTACAAAATGGAGAGTTCAATAATATTACCTGTGCTATTGATACTGCAGGATCAATAAGAAAATTGTGAGAAGAGAACTCGACTGTTTATCATGAGCTTTCATGCATGTGTTTCTTTGGAATTTCCCTTAGCACCCAGCCCATGTTAATCATTAGTAAGCATCCAATAAAGACCTTTGGGTTGGAAAAAAAAAAAAAAAGGATACTGGGAGATTAACTATAATTCCATTCACTTGGTTTACCTTCTCATTATATGGGCTCATGTGATGGCTACCTTATTTGTGGTTTCTTCTCTAATGACACAGAGGTAACAGGAGCTACGGGATAAAGCCAGGTGCAGAAAATGCCGTTATCTCAGGTTGGTAAATATGTGGGCAATCTGAAGAGGTTCAGCCTTATCTTTTGGAGTGAGTGTGTCACGTGAGTTTTGTATTAGCCAAAATTGTTATATACATGATATAACACAGCTGACTTCCAAATGGATTTTTACGATTACTTTTTCTTTCTTTTTTCTTTTTTTTGTTTTTGACCGTACCGCACGGCTTGTGGGATCTTAGTTCCCCAACCAGGGATTGAACCTGTGCCCCCTGCATTGGAAGCACGGAGCCTTAACCACTGGACCGCCAGGAAATGCCCTTGATTACTTTTGACATCCTGAAAAAAATATGTTTTAAAAGTCACCCAGGGCAGCTAGATTAATTAGCAGGATGGAATCGCTGGGAAGGTGATTTCTTCACCTGGACATAATACACAAATATCCACATCCACCCATAGGGATAAACACTCCTGTTCTTCAACTACCAACAAGGGCAGAAAGTTCCATTCGGCCTTGGTTTGCCACACAGACTCACAAGAACTACCCTGTTTCATCTCGGGATCCTCAGAAGGGGTCAAAACAGCCAGAACAGCAATCCCTCGGAGACTGAAAAGAGTCTTCAATGTTCTTTGAGATAAATTGGGAAAGGAGCGGGGGACGGGGGGGGGGGGGGTATGCAGAGCTGGAGTTCAGAGTCCATCTGTCAACATCCACTTTTGAGCAGCCCCCAGCTCCGAGACCCTCCAAGCCCCACCCTTCCTAACACCGCCCACTACGAAGGTCACGTCAATCTTAGGTTACTTTTCCATTTTTTTCTGTCTTGTGGATTCTTCTAAAATGTCTCCAGGAGGGAAGAGATATGGGAACATATGTATATGTATAACTGATTCACTTTGTTGTAAAGGAGAAACTAACACACTATTGTCAAACAGTTATACTCCAATAAAGATGTTAAAAAATAAATAAATAAAAAACATAATGTCTCCAGGTGCTTACGGAGGTTTAAGGCGAGGTGGAGGACAGCAGCGAAAGGCACCAGTGCACTGTCCCTGGCAGACATCTAACTGCCCTGGGCGCCCACTCCCTCCCCGGCCTCACCTGCCTGCCCTCTCTCAGCTCTGGGCCCCACCAGGCCCCTGCTCCACTTTCACGGCACCCATAACAACCCAACGCTGTTCCCACACGAAGCCTCCCGGTCACTGGAGCCTTTCCCACCATGAGACCCAGTTCTTGGAAGCTACCGACTCCCACGCCCGAGGGAGAGGAGACTGCTCTCCCACTGCAGTCATCTGGGGAGAATGGGATCTTTCAGCCGAGGAGGAAACAAACAAAGGGAAGCAGCAGAGGATGTGTAGTCACAATGCCACAGCGCGCAGTCAGAGATCTCAAGCCCCACCGATGCCTCAGCATCCACATGGACATGCTGTCCAAGGCCTGGAAACAGAAACACGGTGCTAACCCTTGCCTGGAGTGCGCTCTGGCGCTAACATTTAAGTCTGGGTGTGTCGAGCTGTTTGCTCTTCTGGGAATCGGCGTCAAGCCAATAATGAAGCTGGAGCCTGGAGACAAGGCTTCCAGTTTTCCCTCCCTGCCCCTCCCCAGCCCAGAGCCATCCCTCCCGCAGCTCCTTTCCGGCAGGGCCAAGAGCAAGACGGGAGCTTCCAGTGGAGAATGGCCCCTCCAACCTATCCCAAGCAGGAGTGGGTGGGGATTAAGAGGGCACAAGTGCCAGAGAGAGACTCTTCTGAGTTTCCAAGGGCCTCCTGGCTGGGATGGAGACTTCTGGAAAGGAAAAGTAGAAAGTGGGGACAGGGGGAGGGGCAGGTATGCACCAGGTGTGCCGGGGAGGCGGAGGATTATGGAAGATGGGTCATCCAAAGGGAGTCACCCACACAGCAAATCATCCTGCCGGCGGGAGACGGCGGGAGCTGCCGAGACTGGCTCCTCGGCCCCCCGCCCGGGGTGCCTGGGCTGGGTCGGCTGACCTGCAGGCCGGGATCTGGACGTGGCATCGTTCAGGCATCCCACGCCTGCCTGCTACCCGAGAGCCAGGAACAGGGCTGATGGCTTTCCTGACATTGTGTTCCTGGGTCAGGTTAGGCAGGCCCTGGCCTCCTAGGGAAGGGGTCCCCCACTGCTTCACAGTGGCTGCTGTCCAGCTGTCTCTAAGGTGTCGCTTTTCCAACTGTGCCGGGATGCTCTCTTACATCGGATCGTCGCGGGGAGATGCAGCTTCGGCTCGCTGCACAATCTATCTGCCTCTACCGCGGCAGCAGCCACACTCTGTCCGTGTATTCAAACCATGACATCCTCCTGTGCACACAGAAGAAAAGTGCAGTTTCCAGTTCCCTTCATCCAGCTGGGGCCTTGTTCTAATCCCGGTCAAGGCACTGTGGGCCGAAGTGATGTGGGCCACCTGTAGTCCTGGCCCCTGACCTCCTGAATAATCTTGCGTGCCCTCTCTCTTTCCCCTTTGGCCGGTTAAATGCAAAAGCTCCAGCAGAAGCCTCCCAGAGCCTGGGGAATGGCGTCATAACCAGACAGAAGGAACCTAGGCCCCAGGGTGGTCTGGAGGTAAACCACCCAGCAGATCCACTCGGCCAAGAACGTCCACATTCCACTGCGTTCAGAAAAATTCACCTCGATTACGCTAAACCACAGACATTACGGCAATCAGGTTATCTGACTCCTATGTATCACATATTCTGTTGGGGGCCCACAGGGTTCCTCAGTTTGCCAGCTCTCTTGTTAATATCATAAAGCTCACCACCAGAGACAAACTGGCACAGAAATGACAGCTGAAACCAGGTCATTACGTACATTCCTCTAAAAACCTTACAAAATTTTAAAAAAGAGAAGGTTTCTGGTAGAGATTGTAGACAAAATAGCAACAGCCCCTCCCCTACCCAGGAAAGCATTCTTGTCTCAAAGGTTGGTCTGCTGATTAATCGATTGATTCAGTTTTTGCAAATATTCATTGAGTGACCGCCCCAAACACTGAAAGGAGTTAGGAAGTGTAGTGAAACGGCGATCTAGATAGACTTAATTCCCTTCCCTCAAAGAGGATCCACATTATAATTAGGGAGACAGACAACGAACAGATAATGTGTATATAAATGTCACATAGTGATAAGTGCTCTGAAGGGTAAAGCAGGATAAGAGACAGAAACTGATGGGGCAATTTGTGAGGAGACCAGAGCAGAGACCAAAATGTCTGGGACGCCCCGAGCTTGCACTCTGTTGAGCTGCCAATACTATTTTTTTTTCCGGCTTCCTTGAGATATAATTGACATATAACCTTGTCTGAGTTTGAGGT
This sequence comes from Physeter macrocephalus, assembly GCF_002837175.3. NCBI lineage: Eukaryota > Metazoa > Chordata > Mammalia > Artiodactyla > Physeteridae > Physeter > Physeter macrocephalus. The sequence goes on from NC_041224.1 coordinate 16,665,706, forward strand.
CTACAATGTATTGAATTGATACACTTACATATTGTGAAATGATTACCACCATAGTAAATATTAGTATCTTAAGACACGGGAGAATCAGGGGTGGTAGAGGTAAGCAGGTGGGTGACCGCACTTCACTTGCACAGGGGTTTCAAGACCTTTGGGGCCAGAGCAAAAGCAGTCGCCTCAGGGCTGCTGTGGGCGGACAGGCACCCCCAGGACCCCTCTGAGGAGTCCAGGGCCTTCAAAACAAGTGCGATACGGTTAGATTCAAATTCAACCGCTAATTACTAAGCACCTCGCTGCACTTGGAAGTACCCTTTCACACTGTTATTACTCACTAGCTGACGATTCAGCCCTGGGAGCCTCATTTCTAAGAGCTATTCTCGAGGTGACCATATGCGCCCAGTTTGCCAGACAGTTCTGGGTTACAACTGTCGTCCCAGCGAAATTATTTATAGCATTCCCCCCTTTCACTCTCAAAACTGTCTCGGTTTGAACAAGTTACATGATCACCCAAGGGATCCTTATCTATTGTAGATGGACAAACTCAAAACCCTGGGGTGGTATAATTAGCGCTCTGTTCAGCGCGTATTTCTTGATCGCCGTCTCATGCCTGGTGTTCAGTTAGGTGCTGGGGATGTGAAGACAAAGAAGGTATGTTCTCTGCCCCCGAACACCACACTGCCACCGGCATTTCGATGCCACATGTGAGCAAGTGTGCAAGGATAGGAATGGGCGTGTGGTATCTCGGGTGATGCGGGCATCAGAGGCCTGGACTCCCTTGCGTGGGCCTCTCGCGCATCAAAGAACTGGAGATGAGGCCACACTCCTTCACGGCACCATTTTCACCCGGGACTCAACCGGATCTTAGAAATCTAACAGGGATTCCTAGCTCCCTTTCACAATCTCTCCAGCCACCCCTTCCAGCCTCCCTGACCTCTAAATGCTGGTGTGCCCTGGGGCGCATCGCTGGGACCTTTCCTTCTGCACGTGGACCCAATCCTAGTCCATCTTTCACAATCCCCGGTCCCCTCCCCTCAATTCCAGCCATGAATATCCAAATCGCAATCAACATCTCCACTTGGATGCCTATAAGCCTCTCGATCCTATACCATATCCAAAAGATTTTCTGCTCTCCACCCACTTCCAAGCCATTCCACACCCTCTCAGCTACTCCTCTCAAACACTTTCCCATTTAGGGAAATGGCAACTCCCCAAAGGCGCAGACCAAACTTTTGGAACTCATCTCTGACTCCTCTGTCTCTCGTATACCCCGTATCCAATCCCTTGGCAAATTTGGTTTCATCCTCGATACTCTACTACCCTACCCACTGGTCCAAGCTAGGCCCTGGTTTACTGTGGAAGCCTCCCAGCTGGGCTCCCTGCCCTCCCCCACTCCCCCTGGGGTGATTCTCAGTACAGCACCCAGCATCTACCCTTTACGAGACCACTCAGACCTGCCAGCAGCTCCCACCTCCCTTGAAACAGAAGCCCAAGTCCTTACTACACTCTCACAGGCCCTACCTGATATGGCCTAGAATTATCTCTTAACCTCTTTTCTTCCCGTCCTTTCCCCACTCTGTTCTCTGAAAATGCTCTTCCTGTTCCTTCCCTCACTTCTTTCGGATGTTTGTTCAAGTATCACAGCAGCGACGTTCTCCCTAATGACCTTACTATGGGTTCACCCCCTGCCCCCTCCCGCACTCAATCCTCCCTTTCCCTGCCTTATTTTTCCCCACGGCCTTATTTCCACCTAACAGAGTTACTAGCTAAAATAAAATATGCTCAGTTAAATTTGAATTTCAGATAAATAACGAATAATTTTTAGCATAAGTATGTCCCGAATATTGCATGGGATACACTTATACTCAAAAATTACTTGCCGTTTCTCTGAAATTCAAATTTAACTGAGCAGTCTGCATTTTTCTTTGCCAAATCTGGTAACCCTGCCACCTAATATGCCATCTCTTTTCCTTATTCATTGTCTAGCCCCACCACTCCCCTTCCCCCCAAACTTGGCCCTTAGAATAAAAATTCAATGAAGGCAAGTGTTTTTAGTCTATTTTGGTCATTGCTGGATCCCCAGCAGCTAAAGCAGTTACTCCCAAGCAACAGACGCTCAGTACTCATTGAATGAATGAATGAAGAAAGTGATCACACTCAGTCTGGCGGTCTCCAGCCTCTTAAGTATCTTCGAATTGCTACGGTTGTTTGAAAGTCGTTTCTTAAATCGGTCCCACTCTTGTTGCCCCTCTAGATCCTGAGTATTTTTATTTCAACAGAAGCCCAGAGGTTGAATTCCTGCTGTAGGATCCTGTCTATCAAAATCGGGAGAGAAAGGGAGGCGAGGGAGCCCCACTGAGGAGAGCGTGGTGCTTTGGAAGCACAAACACAGCCGGCTAGTTGATGGCTAAGCGACTGGGATTCTCCAGGGTTTACTGGTCTTAAGGTTTCCTGCATTTCACTGGTGGGGGTGGGGGGGGTGGGAGTGTGTGTGTGTGTGCGTGTGTGTCTATCTCTTCTAATTGCATTTTCTTCTGTCTGGCTTAGTTTTGCATTTTCGGTGTGCCTGAGTCATTTGTTACTTCCCTTTTGCCTTTTTAAAAAACACACACCTTTTCCCCTGTGCAGTTGCTTCTCCCACGCACATCACAGCAGCCCGGCAAACACCGTTACTAACTGGCCCCCGGATGAACCTGGGGTAGGCTGGGGGCTGGGGGCTTCTCGATTGTTTGGTGTCCGAACATGCTGCCTGTATGATACTGCAGGGTAGGCTCTGGAATCACAGACGTCAGACATTGGACAGCAAAGGAGTCCTTTCTCCACTGCAACCCAACCCCACTGCAAAATTTCTTTGGAACAACATAAGCTTCTGGAAATTCCCTACGGAAAAGACAAGTCTATTATAAACACAAAGGGAAACTGCTCGGAGAAAATTTACCAAAATTATCTAACAGCTCCCAACTTTTGAATTAAAGCATACAGAAAATTTCACCGAGTGTTTCCATCTCTCCCCCACTTGGACAAGTGCTCCCCTGCTGTTCCGATCTGGGAAAGAAAACAGCCCAAACTCTGCGATTTAACTCTCAAATACGACAAATCTTGCATCCAACGTGCCTTTGCCTCATGGAATCCCCCAACCAATGAATGGAAGTGTTGCCGTCCCAGAGAGAGCTTTCCAGAAAGAGCTCCTCTCTCCCACGGTTGGAGCAGTGAGTATGAAAAGCTGCTTTTAGCGATATATTTGTCATTGCCTAGAGATCTAGCACGTACTGACGGCTTGCGGGGCTACAAACGTGACATCACCCCGCCACTTCTTTTGCTGCTTAAGCAAATCCTTCCCGAGATAAAGTCCAGCTCACAGCTCTCCACTCCGTTTGGGAAACGCACCACCCCAAGAAATACGCCTTTTCTGTGCCAGGCGCCCGGTCTGCAGTTCTAAAAAGCAGCAGCCAGCGGCGAGGGACACGCGGAACCGTAACTCCATCTTTGAATGAGCCTGTTACTTACCCTGCATCTGTCTGCTGTCTGCTGAGTAAGGAAGGCACGGCTCACATTTCTGGCTTTCATTTTCTTCCATTGTCCCTGCCTACGGCCCAGGCCCTTCGCTGGTCTTTAAACTTCAGAGCGCAGTTCTGAAAAAGCTCCCAGAAAGCGCCTGGAAGGGGGCCCGGGGGTGGGGAGGAGGGGACGGTGCGAAACCCCACCCCAAACTACTCTCCACTCCGGTACGAAGTCTCTCTCGCCGGGGAAAACTGCATTCCAGCGCCGGGCCTCCCGCGTCCCCCCGCGCGCGCGTCCCCGCGTCCGTCCGTCTGTCCGCCCGCGGGCCCGGGCCCCCGAGGAACGCGGGCCGTGCCCCGGCCAGCCCCGCGCCGCGCGCTCCCGTAGGCCCCAACAGGTGATGCGCTCTCCTGCCCGGGACCCGCACGGCCTGTGGCCCCTGCCACCAACTGCGGCGACTCCGCAGCCTAGGAAGGAAAACATTTCCCAGGATCGCCGGCAGGAGCCTTTGCTGGAAGCCGGTTCTCCCGTCTCCTTAATCTCAGACGCAGAATCAGCCTTCCCAATAGGCTGATATCCAGAGAAATAAACAGCCGACTGCGGAACGTCCCAAATTTCAGTGAAATCCCATTTTAAAAGGACAGTGAGAAACACAGGGTATATGCTGAAGGTTCTTGAGTAAACACTTTCAGGCACCAACTCTTTAGAGCTTGATTAACAGACACAAAGAGGCAGCTGACTTTTCACGCAATCAGTTTCAATCTCTTCAGCTGGACTTTTAAAAGTTTGTACTCCTTTCCCTACACTTTCTCGACTCTTCCTCCTCTCCCTAACACACACACACACACACACACACACACACACACACACGTTGATCACAAATCTGAAAAGTAAACTAGTAAAATCAACCTTTTGAATCTCTCCAGTTAATTACTTTAAAATATTTGAATGGATTCAATGCTTTTCTTTGGAAGGGACAGAGTTACCTCCAACTTACTCATTCTCCCTTTAAACTACCTACAAATATTTATTTTGTTCTTTACCCGGTCCTTGAAACACTGGCAAATTTCCCAGAAAGTGAAAAGAGGAGGCACAGTATCTACAAAAAAAAAAAAAAAAAAAGGGAAAATAATCTGAGCAATGTGGGTGCTGCTGTTTCAGATACGGACAAGTTTTCACGCAATCAGTTTCAATCTCTTCAGCTGGACTTTTAAAAGTTTGTACTCCTTTCCCTACACTTTCTCGACTCTTCCTCCTCTCCCTTACACACACACACACACACACACACACGTTGATCACAAATCTGAAAAGTAAACTAGTAAAATCAACCTTTTGAATCTCTCCAGTTAATTACTTTAAAATATTTGAATGGATTCAATGCTTTTCTTTGGAAGGGACAGAGTTACCTCCAACTTACTCATTCTCCCTTTAAACTACCTACAAATATTTATTTTGTTCTTTACCCGGTCCTTGAAACACTGGCAAATTTCCCAGAAAGTGAAAAGAGGAGGCACAGTATCTACAAAAAAAAAAAGGGAAAATAATCTGAGCAATGTGGGTGCTGCTGTTTCAGATATGGACAAGTAACACACTCACTGGTAGGGAGAGCTTGATATTTTCATCTGTAGGAGCCCCATCATTTTGGGGGTGGGGAACACAGTGGTTAGGCCGCTGACCATAACTTGACCCAGTTTACAGGTCATTCAGGCAAGGTTTTAGATTAATTTAGATGAAGAATGTGCACAGAACAATGGCTGGCCTATCCTCCAGATTCTGACCTTGAGTCACCTGTGTGCTTTGGCAGCGGGGCGGACATATTTTGGCCATTTAGGAGAAAAAAGATTCGGAAGGCTGTAAAGGACAAAGAAAAGTCATCCTGCCAGGAAGTGAGCTCAACTCACATCAGGAGGGGAAGAAGAGACCCCCTCAACTCCTAAAAGAATTTTTCCTGAAACCCAAGAAGTGGTGGATCATCCAGAAAGTTAAAGCCAAGCCTGGTAGCGCGAAGGCAGGCAGTTGGGTTTGAAGGGGCAGGTAACTCAAGGACTCCGTGACTTTGCAACAGAATGACCTGGTAATCTTGCTTTAAGGAGGAACTGATCTTACACAGTTTCTGTACTGGTAGCCTGCGGCAAAAGCCAGAGGAATCTCCTTTTAACCTGACTGTTTCCTTGGGTACAAAGTGCTTATGAAGGAGGGATCTGTGTTCAGGCCCCCAGGTCCAGATTATCCGGATCCTTGTATAGATGTTGTGTATTTGTCTTCAGATGATTCATACCAGAAAGGATGGGGGCAGGGTAGACGCAGAGAGAGCAATACTGCAGCACCAGATCACCAGCCTGAACCAGACGTCCCTGGGCTTTGGGCTCTGACACCAACCCGACTTGATTTGGTGTGTGAAGAGCCTGCTCCTGGCAGTTTCTACCTGTCACTCGACACAGTACAGAGGCAGAGGAGAGTACGGGGTCCCAGGATGACGGAGATAGCAAGGCACCTACAATCGCAGTCCTCAGCCACCAACAGCACCTGCCCTACCTGAGGCCCTTCCAGACTAGCTCAATCCAGGAAGAAAAGATCCATTTTGAGATGCAGATTATGCCTGCCGGGGGCTGTTTGGAAAGTGTGAGAGCGGATGAGCTCCTTTTGCTGATTCCCGGATAAGCAAGATGGGGGCAGCTCTCCCAACCATCTTGAACTCTGCTTAGTTTCCTGGCAGCCCAGGGAACCCCCTTGGGGGACCATGTGTCTTAGCTGATCGACCCCTCCCCTCCCCCAAAGCAAAGCAGACTGCTGCCTCTGTAGACATTCCTCGAAGCAGAATTCTCTGGGGAATGCACAAAAGAAAAAGGCATTAGCAGTGAAGATCATTAACATAAATCATTAAGGACCATGAAATTTAGACATATTTACAGTAAAACATGTTCTCCTGAAGTCAAACTTTCTGACCATTCTATGGGGAAAAGCTTCTTCTCTACTCATTACTGGGCCTTTGTTCCTCCTCCTTGAGAACAGGAACTGGCAAAACTTTGAGAGGCTCTGTGTTAATGCCATGGCACTCTTCTATACACTCTCCCCAAAACACACAGCCCTTACTAAGAACTTTTCGCTGATTGTCAGTTTCTCTGAGAGGGGTCTCTGGAAAACAGTAACTGTATTCTACAATCTACATTAGCTTAGTAATTCATATCTTCATGAAACACACTATTATTGTCATTGCCGTTACTGTGGAGATGTTCCTTCTGGAAGAAACACTATTTGAACTGGACGTATACAAGGCTTTTCAGTTTAATTTAATTTCTGGATTAAAAAATTGCTAGGACAAACCAATCTGCCTACTGCCAGACTTTGAAATTTGCTGTGAAAGGCGTAAGGAAAGTGGGAAGAACTTGACATGTGATTCTCCCGCAGTCACATAGAGAGCTACAAGAGGTTACCAGCAGGCTACATTTTCAACTCCATTTCAGTTAACCAGGAAGGGTGCAAGACGATTTCTTGGTTAATGGCTCCATATGTTGGCAATTCATGACTCAAAATGAGCTAAGACACAGAGACGTGTCATTTAGAAGGAAAGATGGGACTTCCCTGGCAGTCCAGTGTTTAAGGCTCCATGCTTCCAATGCAGGGGACGCAGGTTTGATCCCTGGTTGGGGATCTAAGATCCCACATACCGCGTGATGTGGCCAAAAAAAAAAATCGTGTTATCTGAATAAAGACAATTTAAAAATAAATAGGGCTTCCCTGGTGGCGCAGCGGTTGCGAGTCCGCCTGCCGATGCAGGGGACGCGGGTTCGTGCCCCGGTCCGGGAGGATCCCACGTGCCGCGGAGCGGCTGGGCCCGTGAGCCACGGCCGCTGGGCCTGCGCGTCCGGAGCCTGTGCTCCGCGACAGGGGGAGGCCACAACAGTGAGAGGCCCGCGTACCGCAAAAAAATAAATAAATAAATAAAAATAGAAATAAATACAATAAAAGGAAAGACAACTGATGAGATAAAAGAGTTGATGTAAGGGCAAATGGTGATTTTGCACTCAGAGCAAACCTATGACTGAACTGGGCCATTACTGGTTGTGATACTAGAACTTCAACAGGCATTGCCATGCTGGGCATTAATCGCAAAAATCATAAGCTGTTGTGTATGACTTCTCGGCAGGCCTGTTTAAGCACAGAGCTGAGGAAAGCATGCCAACTGCCTTTGCGTAAGTTTTTCAAGAGAGAAATCATGGCTAGCATCAAGCATTTGTGGAATTGCGCTGCTATGTTTCAATTTTTGTTTTCTTTTCTTTCTTTTTTTTTTTTTAACTTTAAACCCTATTAAGAACACAGGAGCTTTAAATGATATGACGTTGGGACACAAAAGAAATAGTTATTGCTGGGCAAAGTCATAAAATATAATTTTCCAAGGCATTGATAACTGTGAAAGTCAAACAAAACAAAGTGAAAAACAAGCAACAATGTTTCAACCAGAGACCTCATGTCGGATGTGACACCCACCTCCTTTTCTAAAGGACACACTGTTGTGTGTCCCTCTGTAAGTCAGAAATAAAGGACTTTTGACAACTGGGAAGACATTTGCTTAAATGGTGATCTGGTGAATGAAATGCAGGATCTTCAGTCCTACTGTTGCAAGCTGCGTGTCAGCTGGGTAGGGTGCCCGTGTACTTAAATATAGACCAGAGCACTTGTGATAGGGAAAGGGGACACCATGAATAATGACAACAGGACAAGATGCAGAAACTATGACTGTCCCTGGCAAACCAGCACAGATGGTCACTTACGTGTAGTCCAAGATAAGCAAGCCCTACATACTCCTCTGGTTTCCAAATGCAAAATGAACATAATAATGCTGCTTGAGTTTCCCAACACAGACCTCATAAGAGAAAGTTAAACATTAGTTAAAGGTTAGAACCTCATCTCTGTATTACAAGCCCCACCAACAATTTCACATCAAGAAACACAAATTCTAGGGCTTCCCTGGTGGCGCAGTGGTTGAGAGTCCACCTGCCGATGCAG